>NW_012150174.1:1291755-1316378 GCF_000956105.1 Propithecus coquereli
CTTCTTAGTTATAAAGCCTCCCAGCACAGGCTCACATTGCTCAGCACACAGTTGGTAGCAAAAGGGTCCAAAACAACAATCATTTACAGGGACAGGGATCACATAGGAGAGGGGACCAGCAGAGGTTGAGAGATAAGAGTAGAGTGAGACCAAATGTGGAGAAACATCTCATGACAGGTCATTACTCAAACAACTCGACACTCTCATTGGCCAGCAGGTCCCTGTGCAGGAAATCACAGGGCCATTCGCCATTTTGATAAGCTTCACTCAGCACCAGGCTTCCACCAGCCACTGCAGGCATCTCTCCTGGGCAGAGAAGCCCCCTCTAGCGGCTGTCAATGGTAGGGCCCATTTTGCCACCTCCTTGAGCACAGGTCAGCTTGCCACTTTTGGAAGAAAGAATGGGAAAAAAAGGCTAGAGTTTAGGGAGAACTTATTTCAAAAGCCATTGCTGTGCTTTTCCTCTTAGTCCACATTCACATAACTCCCCTTGGAGTGGAGTATTCAGGGAGCCACAGAGGCTCCAGCAGGAAGGACAGGAGACATGAAGCTCCCTCTTGGCAACTTTGGGGGCTGGCAGGCTTGACTGTGGGAGATCTGAGTGCTGTCCACCAGGGCTGTTTCTCTTCAATGGACTCTGTCACCATAGTCTCTTCATCATCCCAACCACACTAATTTGCTCTCATGGTGAGGAGTCTGCTGTTTTCCTTAATTTGGGAAGCAAGTTGGGGCACATGCATGCTTCTCAATGCTAAAGAGCTCTTAATAACCCAGATTCCACTGATTTCCTTGCTGTTTTCCCCGAAAGTTTTCCTTTTTGTGTATCTGGCAATGCCCTAGCATGAAATACATACCCCAAACCAAAATCACTGAAGACAGTTTAATTCAAACACTATTTACAAACATGGACAGGTGAAGGGACTATTACAAGAGATGGTAACATTCCAAACACAAATTATTGGAAGGAGTTTTTACTTCTACACCTGGGCTGAAGAAGCAAGGGAAAAGAACAGTCACCAGAACTCAGAGAGGGCTGTACTGTAACTGTAGCTGTAGCTGTGACTGTAGGTATAGCTGTAGCTGTAGGAAAGGGCCCACAGACAGGGGCTATGCCGACAGGTAAAGTAACACTGCCACTGTTAGCTCACAGCCTAGCAAGGAGAGAGCCAGGAGATGGATTAGAAACCTCCCTCACTTCCTGCCCTCCAATCTCTTATCAGTGTTTTCCTTTGACTGAAATTAGCAAGGAGCCACAGAGAAAAGGAGCCCACTGATAAGGTACGGAAAGCTATCCTACTGAGATACCAATGAAGGTAGAGAAGAGTGGAGAGTAGGCCTTAATGGCCAATGGAAAACACCCATCAGCTTCTTACCCAACACAGAGTTTGTATTTCCTGGAATTCTCTATCTCTATGTGATTGGTCAATTTGTTATTATACCTGCTAAGTGTTTTTATTTTTATCTCTTTGCACCTTACTTCTGTAGCATAATTTAATGGGAACAACCTCATTATCATTATAAATACTTAGAAAATGAATGCATTAGGAAGGGGAAAACATATTCTTATTACAGTCCTTTTTAGTTTATGAGCTAAATTTTAATTTTGGCTATTGTAACAGAAACTTGTTAAAACAGTGAAAAGAGAGAATTTTATTTGCCCTGAAATGATCTAATAAATGGTGCCTCCAAGGTTTTAGACACGAGGGTACCTTCCAACTTGCTATTCCTCCATTCCTAAAAGTCCTGATGATCTTGACACTTCTTGTCACGTCAGCATTCTAGCCAAAGCAGAATGAGAGAAAGCACAAAGAAGATCACACTCCTATTAAATGCACAATCCAGGAGTACATTGTTGGTAAGAAAGTAAATTAGCACAGCTATTATGGAAGACAGTGCAGGGGTTTCTTGAACAAAAATAAATAAATAAATAAATAAAACCTACCATAAGATCCAGCAATCCCACTTCTGGGTACACATACAAAAGAAATGAAGTCAGTATGTCCAAGAGATGTCTACACTCCCGTGTTCATTGCAGCATTATTCAGAATAGCCAAGATAGGGAATCACCCTCAGTGTTCATCAATGCAGAATGGATACAGGGAATGTGACATGCAATGGAATACTATCTAGCCTTTAAAAACAAGGCATTCGTTCATTGGCAACAACGTGGATGAACCTGGAGGACATTGTGCTAACTGAAACACACCAGGCGCAGAAGAACAAATACTGTGGGATCTCACTTATATGTGGAATCTAAAAAATGAAACATATGGAGAGTAGAATGGTGGTTACCAGAGGCTGCAGACTGGGAGGAGGGAATGAGGAGATGTTGGTAAAAGTGTACAAAGTTTCACTTAGACAGGATGAATAAATTCTACAGATTTATTGGTTTTTTTTAAATATCCCTTAAAGTCTCTTACATAAATGATTATTCAGGGAGTAAGGTCAGTAAAATGGCAGAGTAGGAGCTACAAGCTCACCTTTGCCCACATAAATGGGCAAAGGACTCAAGTAGACATTGCTCCAAAGAAAATCTACAAAGAAAAAGTAAGCATATGAAAAGATGATCAATGTTTTTAATCTTTAAAGAAATACAAATCAAAACTACAGTGAGATACCATTTCACACTTGCTAGCTCAGGTATTAAAAGCAACACAGAGAAAACAGGATGCAGAGAAATTGGAATCCTCATACACTGCTGGTAGGAATGTAAAATGGTGTGCAGCTGCTATGAAAATCAGTTTGGTGCTTATTCAGAAAGCTAAATATAGAATTACCATATGACCCAGTAGTTCTACTTCTAAATATATACCCAAAATAATTGAAATCAGATGTCCATACAAAAACTTGCACACAAATGTTCACGGCACTATCATTCATGATAGCTGAAAAGTGTAACTAACAAAGTGTTCAGATGGGGTGGAGAACCTGTGGCCTCAAGGCCACATGTTGCCCTCCAGATCCCCAGGTGTGGCCCCTGAACCAAATCCAAGCTTCGCAGCACAAATCTCTTTGTTAAAAGGATTTGTTTTATAAAATTTGGGTTCAGTCAAAAGACTGCACTCAACAATCCAGAAGGTCACCTGTGGCCTCAAGGCCGCGGGTTTCCCACTCCCACGTGGGAGGTCTCCACATACATGCAATAGTATTCAGCCATAAAAAGGAATGAAGTTCTGATATGTGCCACAACATGCATGACCAATAAAAATATTATGCTAACTGAAATAAGCCAGACAGAAAGGAACAAATATGTATGTTTCCACTTATATGAAATATCTGGAATAGGAAGATTCAGAGGCAGAAAGTAGATTAGGTGTTTCTAGGAGTTAGGGGAAGAGAGAAGGGTAGGGAGTTATTGTTTAATGGGTACAGAGTTTCTGTTTGGTGGATGAAAAGCTTTACAAATACATAGTGCTGATGGTTGCACAAAAATGTGAATGTAATTAATGCCACCAAATCAGACACTTAAAAAGAGTTAGAATGGCAAATTTTACGTTATATATTTTATCATATTTTTAAAATACATTATTCAGCAAAGCAAACACTAATGAAAATCATGTGTGGTAGAGAATGCATTGGCTTGTTATTCTATTAATACGTCCAAGTCAAGCCGCTTAATAATCTTCCTTAGATCGTTCCCCACTTCAAATACCTCTATTCAGAAGGACTGCCACCTCTCTCTCCTTTAACAACCTTTACCAGCCTTAATCTAGGGGGCCGATTCTCCCCTAAATTAAGAGTATTTCAGTTCAGCACTGAACCCTCCCCTTAAACTATATACTTAAATGCTTTCAGGTACTACTGGCCCTCCCTGATTCAGAGGCAGGGCAGTGGCCAACATCAGGTGTCTATAATAACTGTTATAATTAGTCACCTATTATATAATACTTACTATACACAGAATAATTATGAAATTATTATATAACTACTATGAATACAGTAAGTAATTATTTCAAACATGACAGAGCTTTCCACAGAGGGGGAAAAAGATGAATGAAACTATGTTTGTCGCTATACCTGTGTACTTTCTAGTAACTTTAATTTCTTTTAAAATTTTTTACTTTACATTTAACCCAAATCTTCCACTACATTTAGATACCCATTGGAATACACACTGTGTCCCCAACTTGAAGCTAGGCATTGGGGCACAGCAATGGACAACAGAAAAGTGCATCCTATCCCCACAGGTTGACACACTGAGGCATTTAACAGGCCTGGCCATCCTCACACTTATCCTAGCAAGAAGTCACTTTCCTCTCAAGTCCCTAAAGCATAGTATTCATTCTCTTTGGTAAAAAAGGCCACCACAAATAGTGGCCCATGGGTCATGCCTGAGGCTTCTGACTTCCTGTCCCGGAGAGGAAACCTCTGTTCCCAGGACAGAAGGAAATTTGGGCTCAGAGGCCTGTCGTTGTCCCACATGGCCCGCACAGATTGTCTCCTCCTGCTTCCTGCGGACGAGTCTGCAGGACATTGTTGGGAGAGTGAACAGGAGGTCTGGACTTTAGAATAGGCCTATATCAGTAGAGGACAGGTGTCGCAGTAGAGAGAGTCCAGGCTTTGGAGTCAGTGAGAACTGCATTTGAATCTAGGTTCCAGGACTCCCTAGGCTTCAGTTAATTACTTATTCTTTCCAAGACTCTGCTTCTCTCCTCTGTTTCACAGGGACAGTAACTCCCGCATAGCAGGTGGTGTTAGAATCAGAGACCATACAGCTGGTGCCCAAATCTCTTTCTGCTCCCAGGGGTAACAGTGGAGCATTTCTGAGCATGGATCCAACCATCCCAGCCTAGGGGACAGAACTCCCCCCAACTGATACAAAAGAAAAGAACCCTCCACTAACCTGTGACTTAACGATCCTGATGCTGAACTTGCTGGGCAAATCATCATTGCCCTGGCCAGGCTCACAGGAAACACATTGTGCTCTGGATCCTGGGCTTCTGCACGCCCAGGAACGCCTTCTGTCTACGTCACTGACCTGGCCGGGGCCAACTTCCTCTTCCTCTGCTTTCACATTACCAGTTCCCTGAAGAATCTCATCAACTTTTTCCATCCCATCTCTACCTTCATCCACCATATTTAGTGCTGAAAAAACTATATACATATGTGTGTATACGCACATATATATGTATATACACACAAATACATGTATCTCTCATATAAAATACACATTGGTCTGTATTTTTATTTAACCTATCTTAGAGGTCCTTTCATATCAGGTTGTTGTTCTTTTCATACAGCTACAGAGTGTTCCATAAATGGACCATAATTTATACAGTATCGATGGCCATTTTAGCTGGTTACAACCTTTTATTGCAAGTAATGCTACATTCATTCATCTGTACCTATGTCCCTTGAACATACAAGGGTATACCTCTGGGATAAATTCTGAGGTTAGGAATTACAGGGAGAAAAGTATGAGACTTTGTATGTTTGTACATATTGCAAATTGCCTTGCCTGAAGGATGTATACATTTGCACTCCCACCAGACAAGAGAGAAAGTGCCTGGTCCCCACCATCTCCACACAGTACGCTGTCAAACCTCTTGGGCTTTTAGATGGGAATAAGTTAAATATAATTCTGTGTAATTTTAATTCATGTCTTTTATTAGACTTGGGTTTCTTATCCTTCCATATGTTTAAAAGCCATTTTTATTTTCAAGAAATTAGGAATTCATGACCTCAGTCATTTTCTCATTGACTTCTTTAATTTTACATCTTCATTTTACAGAAACTTTTTATAAATAAAATAAGTTAGCACTTTGGCTATATGTTACCAATATTTTCCCAATATTTCATATTTTGAGCATTGTATTTCATGCCCTGCCAAAAAGTCTCTCTTTTGACTTTATTACTGTTGGTTGTGCCCAATAATGTGGCCTGCAGCCACCTGCCTTGACTGTCTTCTTGTCCGGGGTGGTGTTTCAGTTGATGTCTGAGGTCCTGGACTCCCATCGCACCACTTGCCCATTCTCTCCCACATCTCTTCCACTTAGTCCTCAGGCCAATCTTCCTCTGCCACCACTTTGACAAGATCAGCAATGACTCCACATTGCTAAGCCAAAGGTCAATTTCTTGAGCGCTCAACTGTAACTGACACTATTTACTGACCGATGACTCCATCTCTTGGGATCCTGGGACACTGCACCCTCCTAGTTTCCCTCCTTCCCCTACAGTTGATCCTTTACATGTTTTGCCATGACTTTCACATGCAACCTTTATCACATACTAAATTCCTATATGCATTTCTATCTCATTCTAAGATGTTTGCTCCAATGATCAGTTTCTCTACAGATGGTTTACTGGATGCAACAATTTCTCCAGACTCTTAACAGCTGCAAACCCCTTCAGACCTCTTTCCTTTTCAGTCTCTATTAACTTTTCATTCAGCTCCTTGAGGATAAGCTCCAAAAGACTATGGTCTAGTGTTATTCACACTGAAGTTCAAATGCCTGACATGGCGCAGGTACCTCACGTGTCTCTATTAGTTTGCTAGCACCACCATAACTCAGTAGCACTGAATACACGGATTCAACAACACAAGTTTATTTTTTCACAACTCTGGAGACTAGAAGTCTGAGATGAAGGTGTGGACAGGGTTGGATGACGTCTTACTCTCTCTCCGTCTTCACATGGTCTTTATTCTGTGTGTCTATGTCCTAATCTCCTCTTCTCTAGGATCACAGGCCCTGTCGGATTAAGACCCAGGCTTACAGCCTCTTTCAAACTTGATTACCTCTTTACCATCCCCATCTCCACGTACTGTACAGCAAGATTATCACTAACTTGGGGTTAGGACAACATATGATTATCACAGGGGCAAAATTCAGCCCATAACAAAGACCTTATTAAATAGTCACTGAAAGAGTGAGTTCAAGAACTGTTCTCAATATTTAAAAAAGAATCTAATTCAAATGACATTTTTAAAAATGATGATTGGCTTAATTTGGTGGTAGCTTGAGGCAAACAAAGAATGAAAGCATAGGATATGATTCCAACTGGGTTTGAATTCAGGTTTGAGGTGACATATCACCTTCTGATTGGTTATTTATTCCCTGTGTGCCTCTGTTTGCCTCCTCTGTAAAATAGGAACAGTCATTCTGACTTTGCATGTTGGTCGTGACAATCAGAGATCACACAATTGTTGCTCATGTCTTGTTTGTGTTCCCAGGGGCACGAGTGCAGCGTTTCTGAGCATGGAGTCAACTACCCCAGCCTGGAGCACCGAATTCACAACAAGGAATGGAAGTACCAACACCTATTCTCGACCTTGTGAAGTGGAAACTCTGATCTTTACTTGCCTGGCCGGCATCACTGCCCTGGTCGGGCTGCTGGGAAACGGCGTTGTGCTCTGGCTGCTGGGCTTCCGCATGCGCAGGAACGCCTTCTCCGTCTACATCCTCAACCTGGCCGGGGCCGACTTCCTCCTCCTCTGCTTCCAGATTATAAATTACCTAGATGACCTCATTGACTTCTTTCATTCCATCTCCATCTCCTTCTCTAACGTCTTCCCCACTGTGTCGACTTTTGCCTACCTTGCAGGGCTGAGCCTGCTGAGCGCCATCAGCACGGAGCGCTGCCTGTCCGTCCTGTGGCCCGTCTGGTACCGCTGCCACCGCCCGAGACGCACATCAGCTGTTGTGTGTGCCCTGCTCTGGGCCCTGTCTGTGTTCTTTAGCATCCTGCTAGGGTCCTTCTGTGTCTTTCCGTCTTTGATTTCTGACCATAATAGGTGTCGGACAGTTCACTTCATCATAGCTGCATGGCTGGGTGTTTTACTTGTGGTTCTCTCTGGCTCCAGCCTGGTCCTGCTAACCAAATTCCTCTGTGGTTCCCGGCAGATGCAGATGACCAGGCTGTATGTGACCAGGCTGTATGTGACCATCCTGCTCACAGTGCTGGTCTTCCTTCTCTGCGGCCTGCCATATGGCATTAAGTGGTTCCTATTATTCTGGATTGAGGATGATGTTAACTTCCTTTGTCATCTTCATGCAGTTTCAGTTGTCCTGATGTCTGTCAACAGCAGCGCCAACCCCATCATTTACTTCTATGCGGGCTCCTTTAGGCAGCAGCGGCGGGAACGGCGGCAGAACCTCCAGCAGGTTCTCCAGCGGGCTCTGCAGGACACTCCTGAGGTGGATGAACGTGGGGGCAGCCTTCCTCAGGGATCCCTGGAGCTGTCGGAAAGCAGATAGGCCAGGGAGGAACAGCCTCTGCCCTGGTCAGTCAGATGTGGCTCTGACGGTCAACACGGCCCTGGCACGCTTCACAATTACATGCATTTTTCTCAACCTTGTGCCACTGAAATGCCTCAGTAATTCCCCAATACCTTCAAATAAATTTCTTTTTAATCCGGCTTTTCTAGTTTTACTGAGAGAAAGCATTATCTGAAATACACTGTCTCCATCCTTCTTGACATTACCAATAATTTTCTCATGTTATCTTCCTCTGAATCTTTCTATTGAAAACATTTTCTTTGCAAGTTTCATTGCAGTGGAAAGCATGCCTGTCTAAAACCACACAACTCTTCTCTATAGTTGTTTTCTACTTGACAGTATCAAAAAAGCCTCCTTATTTATCACTCAGAATATGTTACCCTGAAATTTATGTTCACTCTGTGACTGGGGAGGCCATGCTGCAGGGGGAAGCGGGCTCTGAATGAGTGAGCTCTGCTTCCTATAAATCTCACTGAGTTCTCAGGTATTAGAAAAACAATGTCCTTAGAGACAGACTCTCTGCCTTCATAAAAACAGTCTAGCAAATTGGTTTTATGGAAAGTATCCTTTGACCATGGTGTGTCATTTGACCATGGCTGTCATTTGCTCATGGCATGGTAACAAGTTGGCCTTGGTTTCTAGTAAAGAAAACCATGGCCCCCTACCCTATAAAACTGGTGAGTGGTCATGTAGGTCTTCTGCACCTGGGGACCAGTGTAGAGTCTATAAGTATTCCCCAGTTCCACCTTCACCATTGGCAACCTCAGTATTGTTTTCAGAGAGCAATTTGTCTTGAAAACCGTTTATTATTAGCTTAAAGTTTATTGGTAAGAGGATTCTGTATACTTCCAGTTTTTGCAAAAAAAAAAAAACTGCCTGTAACTTTCAGTTAGTTCCATGTCCAGTCACCATGGGAATCAGGATTGAAAACATCTAACCTTTTCATAATCATGTCTGTTACACTATGCTAATAATAATGTTGGGTTAGCACTGAATTCTGATACATGCTGGGACGTAGATGAACCTTGAGAACATTGTGCTAAGTGAAAAAAGCCAGACCCAAAAGAACAATATTGTAAGTTCAACCCCTGTAAGGTATCCAAACCAGGAAAACTGATCACACAGATAATACCAAGGATGGGGTAAGGGGACGATGTATAGTTATTGTTTACTGGATATAGAATTTCTGTGTGACATAATGAAAAGTTCTTAAAACGGTGACAATGGTTACATTTTATGCTAAGTATACTGAATGCCACCGAATACACTTAAGTGGTTAAAGTAGTAAAATGTACATTATGTAAATTTTACCACAATTTTCAAAAATGATTAATTAAGGAAACTAGGATCAACGTAGAGTTGAGGACTAATATGTGCCACTGGTTTGTTTCCACAAAGAACTCAAGCAGACACAAGGGGCCACCATGAGATGTGACAACACAGCAGGCTCTTTGCTGCTCACAAGCAGTGTGGCTGCGCCTCAGATTGACTGTCACAGAAGGGACCCAACAAATAAACTGAGTACCCAGGAGACAGTATAGGGCAGCTATGATATGAAAAAGTCCATGGTTTTCAGATTTTCCAATCAAATTCTTTGATTGCTTTTATAACATAGTTAGTATACAGAACTCAGGTTGCCTGAGTCCAGATGCAATCCTCTTCCATGTCCAGCACTCTGCTGATTTTGTAACCTGCATGTACAGCCTTGATTTTCAAATGTCTTAGTAGGACTTGGCTGTCCTGAGGACTCCGTGCTGCGGGAGGAGGCAGGAAGACAGTGCTTGCGGCCTGTGCACCAGGTAAGGCACTTTATGTGATGTCGTCACTTCAGATTAAGGACTATTATGAGAGTTAGCCCTGTGAGTCTGTCATATCATCAATTGTACAGCTTTGGCTGAAGACGTTCTCCTTCATGAGGAGCCCCGTAGAGAAATTTCACCTGGGCACTGGTCAATTTGATGTCAGGGACATTCCTTTTCAGGGTGTCTGCAAGAAATCTTAGAGTCCCTGCAGGCTTAGGCTCAGCCCCTGAAGCCCAACAGAACTAATTTGGCCCCAGACATTCCTCTATTAAGCACTGAGAACACTGCACTTCAATGATTTGTCTCCCTGTCTCCCTCGTCCACAGCACCGTGAGGTCTTTAAGAGCAGAGAATGTGTCTCTGAATCCCTAGTGCTTGGGACTGGGCTCAGAATTTAGAAGATGCTCAGAGACTATTAATATTTTTCTGAGGCAGCTCCCACCTGAAAATCACAGGGTGGTCCAGCATCTTGAAAAGACTGGCTCAATCACCAGGTCGCACTGTGGCTCCCACAGCCACCTCCCGCTCAAAAGAGCAGTCAGTATCCTCTGAGAGAGGCTCCTCCCTTTCATTGCAGATCTGCTCACTGCTATGGGGGAGAACGGAGGGGATGCAGGAGTCTGCTCATGAGGTGCCTCTTTTCAAGGCTAGTGATGGATTTTCCTCTCAGTTGCATGTTGCAGAGGAAAGCGAAGGATATCCAGGAGTCTCCTCCAGGAACAGGGAAAAGATTTAAAAGTCCCTCAGGGCACCTTATGGGAGCTGTCATCCATGACTCCGTATTTACGCATGAATTCAACAAACGTTTCTAGCTACTTGATCAGGCACTGTGTTAACTAACTCAATATAAAAGTAAATTATCTTTTCAATAAGTCCCTGGCTAAAAGACTAGCTCTATAAATTATCCTGTCCATTCCATCTAGGATATATTTTGATTCATGCCCAGTAAATCCTGAACCTTCATGGCCATGCACTGACTCTCTAGTACACCTGGGTACAAGAGCACCAAGTCCTCAGCCTCAGAAGGAACAATTAGTTCTATTTCCCATCCTGCTTATCCCAGTTGGACTTGACGGTGTAATGACCTAATTGGTCAAAATACAACGTAAATACATGAATTACAAGTATGAAAGGAGGATTGCAGTTTCAATGAAAACTACTGATTAAAGGGGAAATAAAAGTAGATTCAAAGTTATTGTTATTGAATTCGGTGTGAACCTCCCAACTATATAAGATTGAAAAAAGATAAGCAATATTGAAACATATCCTCAGAATGCTATACATTTGATGCTAAGATCTCCACTTAAATAAATCCAAACTGAAAATCATAAAAAATGCTTGATAGAGTGGAATTCTATTTCCTGAATGCTACTCAAAGGAAAGTCCTCTACTCTAGTTCAATGGTCCCCAACCTTTTTGACACCAGGGACGGCTTTAAGGGAAGACAATTTTTCCAGGGACGGGGAAGGGGCGGGAAGGTTTCAGGATGGTTTCCGCATGATTCAAGCGCGTTACATTTATTGTGCACTTTACTTCTATTATTATTACATTGTAATATATAATGAAATAATTATACGACTCACCATGGGTTAGGGACCCCTGTTCTAGTTTAATTCTGTTGAATTAATTCAAGGTAAAAATGAAATACGTATATTACAAATGTATCCTTTTTTATAATTACCAATTAACAGAACAATGAAATCACTGTATGTACTTGCGGTTCTGAATATATCATTAAGTGAGCTTCTCATAGCAAGATCACTTACTTAATCTTCAGTTTATTCTATAAATACTTACTGAGCATCTCCATACTCCAGCCCACATGCCAGACACTGGGGAGTCAAGGACAACACTCCCAACTTCACAGAGCTCACATCTGTAAAATGGAGCCTAGTGCAAGAAAGACTGCCATGCAATGTGGAACATGCTGTCATAGAGTTGGGTTTGTGACTTCAGGGTACCCTGAGCAGGGAGAATCTAAAAATTCTAATGGGTCTTGCTTCCAACCTGAAGAGAAATGTCATACCCAAGCACCCAGGTGATGCATCATGGTATGGTTCCAAGAAATGAGAGAATGTTCACCAGGTGGCTCCTCCTGGTAGACAACAAACTCAACAAAGGTATTGTAATTGACAAAACCACAAGACTATTAAGCTGAATCATATAGCAGCCCTCAGTGTAGAGTCTGACATCACTCCAATGCACAATTCCTGAAAACATTCTTTAAGGAGAGTTCACGCTGGTGCTTAGGCCACAGGAATTGTGCCACTACCTACTCCCACTATGCTTGTTGCAACGGAGGAAGCCCTTGCCTCCAGCCAAGCCCTACTCAGCATCAAGAAATCCTGGGATATGTAGGCATGCAGAACCTATGAGTGCTACATTGGGAAGAACAATGGACCTGGACCTGGGAATCTGGAATCTAAGCTGACTACATGACCATCATGGTTCTTGTGCCCATTCTAGGCAACCCAAGCAGATAGTGAGGTTATGGGATGCCATTTGTGCTCAGGTATCTGTTTCCATAGTATGGTGTAAGTTTGGACTTTACCATAGATGTGCACTAAAGATAACTCTAGTTGTGACTGAAGCAATCTGAGAAGTTTATGTCTCTACACAGTGACTATAACCACAATATGCACATACTCCTCTCACCTATGTGGCAGCTAACAGGGTTTTGAATATATTGCTGAATTGAATATATTGACGTTCATCTAAATATTGGTGTGGTATGTATTGGGCACCAACATTGTTAACACACCAATGGTGGCTCTAAATACGGATGGGATTTGGTTGCTGTTCTCTAAGAGGTAGAGTGTGGAGGATTAGGTTTCCTTACACATGCCTGTCATATGAGTCCCGTTGTTCTGAATCCTTCGGGAATGCAAAGGCAGAGATGGGAAGCCAACAGGAATAAAATCTCATTAGTAAGCATTTGTGTGACTGTGAATAGATCAGGGGATGGTTCTTGAAATATTTGGAATTTGGACTAAGGACTCGCAAATTTGCTAAGCATGTACCCTCTGTCACTTTTGCCATCATAAAAAATTTTTGAATTAGACAAGGAAACATAAATAGGATCTGGACAGATGGAAATGTTAGAAGAAGTCATTTACAGTGGCATTGTTAGTAGGAGCATAGTGTTGTTTAGGGAATAGTGATCAACATGTAAGTGAGTTTCATTCCTTATGCTACATAAAGTACCGGTCATGGTTGCAATATCCCTCTTAACAAGGATTATAAAACTCGATTCGCTCTTTTGCTACGACAAGGTGTCCAATCATCATCTGTGGCAAATTTATCTTGCTCTCACTTTCTAAACCTATATCTTGTTCCTGCTCTACTCCTATCTCGCTCCCCCTCAATAAATTTCACCTTGTGCTTCCCGTACAAAAACAAAAAAAAACTGGTGTTCTCTGAACAATGAGCAATGTCTGTTGTGGCCTTGAACTGAGAAGGAGTCAGGCATAACTGAAGGGGTTGGTACAAGTTTTGCAAAGTAATTTGGAGTCAATGTTATAAAACTGTCAAGTACAGAGGACCAGTCAGATCAGCCCAGCAGGATACATTAAAAAGGCAATGTCTTGCTCTCCTGACCCTCTTCCCACAGATATGTCCCATGCTCCAGGGTCAGAATACACAGGTAAAAACAACAGGGAGGTAGAACAAAAAGAAATGGGAGGGGCAGAGTAGAGAAGAGAGAAGCAGTGGAACGCACCCATTCCTCTGGTTCAACATTTTTGCCTATAAAAGGCCCAAATTGGCAGCAGAGGAAATGGTTCATCTTAAATTACATTTAACATTTTAGGCCTCAGCAAAAATTCAACTCTAAACCTTTTTATAGCCTTGGTATGAATGATAACTTGTGACTTGGTAACCAGGGATCACAAACCTACTTTAGTTCTGCATGTCATCTTCCACCTCTTTTGAAATGTGGTATCTATAGTGCCTTGATATTTAGATGAACACACCAGTTTTTATATCCTATTACACATATGAGAAAATAATGCATATTAG
The DNA here is from genome assembly GCF_000956105.1 of Propithecus coquereli. NCBI lineage: Eukaryota > Metazoa > Chordata > Mammalia > Primates > Indriidae > Propithecus > Propithecus coquereli. The sequence continues at coordinate 1,305,791 of NW_012150174.1, forward strand.
GTTGAGAAGTGCATTGAGAGGAGAGGTTCAGATTTAAAACTTTAATTGTACCTGTAAAATTTTATTTATTCCTGTTTAAAGAGAGATTTGAAGCAAAAATGATGAGATTATAATATATGCCTCATTTCAGTGGTGAGGGTACGAATCCTCATTACATTATACTGTAACCTGTGTTTCTGGTTTACAAACTTCTCTCCAGCATACACCACTTCCTCATGCTTGGTGTCTTCAACATCCAGGTAGGTAGGCAATCCCACAAACAGATCTTTCAGTTCTTTTTAACTTTTCGTCCAGAATTAATTGCAAACTAACAAGAGGTTACAAACATAGTACATACCACACACACTCCCAAGCCACAACACATACAAACGTACTGCGGAAAGGTGGTGTGAACACACAAATGAAGGTGGTTTTTTTACAAGTCAGGAAGAGAGGCCTCAGGAGAAGTCGAATCACCTGGCACCTTCGTCAGGGACTTCTAGGTTCCAGAACTGTGAGAAAATACATTTCTGTTGTTTAAGCCTCTCGGCCTGAGGTCTTTTGTTATGGCAGCTCAAGAAGACTAACAGGAACATGGCAGGAAGGTACGAACATGGCAGGGAGGTGGGAACGTGTCTTGTTAGGACTTTCCTGTTATTTAAACAATTTTTTGCTCTTCACATTTAAGAGAGAATCCTTGAAAACACTGGCTAATTATCATTAAATACTTGCTCAGAGAAGGCAAGATGGCTGACTAGAGGCAGCTATCAGACGCCTCTTCCTTGGAGAAGAAGCAAGATGGCCATTAGATACCCGTACTTCAAATAGATGATTAGGAAAAAAACGCTTGAATACACTAATAACAGAGAGGCAAGGACAGACACTGAGGGTGAAGGAAGGGGAAGGGAGGCTGCCTAATCACGGTTGCTGAGAGCCTTGAGCAGCACCTGCATCATCCAGGAAGTGGGTAAGTGAGAGATCCTTGGGGCTTCAGGCTCCCACCTCAAACCTTTACAATTTTAGCTCCAGAAGAGCTCCTCACCCCCACAGGCCTCCAGACTGGCATAGGGCGCTGCCTGCAGATCAGGCAGAGGCACCGCTCCAACTCACGTGGACTTCCACAGGCTTCCAAACTCCATGCACCTGCAGCACAGCACAGAGCCATCTTGGGAGCCCATCCTCCAAAGCCCTGAAAGCTGCCACTGCAGGATGCGGGGCCAGGGAGGGAGACTGGAACTCAGGCGCTCTTATGCGCCCCAAATACGAGTTCCTGTGCTGCAGCCTTGGGCTAATACAGGACACAGGGTGTTCACAGACATGCCCCACACCTGCCAGCCTTCGCCACAGCTTCCTGACTGGCTGCTCCCACAGAGAAAGGCATACCTCTCCCAGTGGCCAGCCCACCGACAACTGCAGCTCACCTGCCTGAGAGTTCGGCAGGCAGCCTGGGACCAGACCACCCCCTCCCTACTACACCCAGTGTTTGAACTGAGAGCACCAAAGGAGAGGTCCGCTGCTGTGGTCCCATCACCCAGGACTCAATCACTACGCTCAGAGACATACGGAGGAGACTTGCGAACTGATCCCAAATGTGGAAGGAACCCCCAGGGGTGGAACTGAGGAGTCTGAGGCATAGGTTGATGCTGTATCCTGAAGTGGGGCACCCTTCTCTCCATAAGAACAGCCAAGGAAGGGTGTGGCTTGAGTACCAGGGTTTCCATCTGGAGCTGGGAGGTTCGCAGCCTGGGGCGGGCCCGCTGCTGGCAGCCAGACATCAGAGGGAGATCCACTGGGTCAGCGATGTGAGGCAATCCCCTACTCCTTACTGAGCTGTGGATTCTAGACATCCCCTCACCACCACAGCATCTCTGGTGTGGTGAAGGTGCCTTGGCCCCTCCCTGGAAACTTGCCTCCGCAGCCTGGGAACCGCTCCCTGATGTCCTTAGGGGTCAGAGCTGGTGTCTGCCTTTGGGAGCCTGGTGACAGCCCTGCCCAGCTATGCCCCTCCCATCTGCCTCATTGGTGGTCAAACACAAGGTGGAGACCTCCAGGTGTTCCAAGGCCTCAACCATTGCCTGGGACATCTGAGTACTGCTCCTGATGAACTGAGGCCAAGCACGTATACCACAAACCTCTGCGTAGCTGGCTCTATGCTGCAAATGCCACCTATTGGCTGGGAGATCAACTTATACACCGCATTACATTTGCTGATGCAATTGCACATTATCTACAAGCACCGTCTGCTTGCCTGGAGGGTGAACTGTATGTCCCAATGCCATTCATGCTGACAGAAGCTTACCCACACTGGGGAACAAAATACCCTTGCAGAGACCTCAGTCTCCCATTCATGGCAGGAGTCAGGGAACCTGCTCCCATGCCTAGCACACTACCACTACAACCTACAAATAACCAGCATTGGAGAAAACCACCACACAAAGGCTATCTATAACCAAAGGATTCATACAGAGCCTTGGTTCCCTGAAAGCACCCATAAGCAAAGCCAAAGGCTCCTACCCAACATACCCTACAGTCACATCCTTAGGAAGTAAAAAAGTCCCTTCCAAACAAAAGTAAATTCAAAAATAAGAAGTCATAGCTTCTCCTGATGAGAAGGAGTGAGCACAAGAACACTGGCAGTAGGAAAAAACAGTGTAATGACCCCTCCCCAAAGGATCACACCAACCCTCTAGCAATATAGATCCTAACCACTTTGAAAATACTGAAATGAAATATACAGAATTCAATATACAGATTGTAAGGAGGCTCAATGAGATCTAAGACACAGTTGAAAACCAACACAAAGAAATCAGAAAAACATTCAGGATATGAACGAAAATATTACTACAGAAATAGGAATCTAAAAAAAAAAAAAACCCAACAGGACTTCTGGAACTGAAAAATTCATTTGGAGAATTACAAAATACAGTGGAAAGTTTTATCAATAGACTGGACCAAGCAGAAGAAAGAATTTTGGAGCTTTGAGTCTAGTCTTTCAGATTTTTAACTTAGGCAGAAATAAATACAAAAGAATTAAATAAATGAAAAAGTCTTCAAGAAATACAGGAGTATTTAAAATGTCTAAACCTAAGAATCATAAGTATTCCTGAGGTAAAAAAAGAAAACGCATAAAGTTTGAAAAACTATTTGAGGGAATAATTGAGGAAAACTTTCTGAGTCTTGCTAGAGATTTAAACATCCAGAAGCAAGAAGCTCAATGAACTCCTAGGAGATTCACTGAAAGAAGGACTTCACCAAAGCACATAGTCATCTGACTATCTAAATTCCATGTGAAGGAAAGAATACTAGGAGCAGTAAGACAAAAGCATCAAATCACTTCTAAAAGCAATCCCATCATACTAAAAGCAGATTTCTCAGCAGAAACCATAGAAGCCTGAAGGGATAGGGGTCCATTTTTAGTCTTAATCAAAACAAATGTCAGCCAATAATTTTTTATTCTGCCAAACTAAGTTTCATAAATAAAGGAGAAACTGAGTCTTTCCAAGACAAGAAAATGTTAAGGGAATTTGTGAACACTAGACCAGGTCTACAAGACATGGTTAAAGGACTTCTAAACATCTAAACAAAAGGTTGATACTCACCATTATAAAAACACACAAAAGGATAAAACTTGCAGGGCCTATGAAACAGTAACATAATTAAGAATACAAAGCAAGTTGTTAACTATCAACATTATGACAGGAACAGTACCTCACATATCAATATTAAATTTGAATGTAAATGGGCTAAATGTCCCACTTAAAGATGTGGATTGGCAGAAGAGATTTAAAACAAACAAAATCCAAATATATGCAGCCTTCAAGAAATTCACTTATCAAGTAAAGATTACATTCTCCGTGTAAAGGATGAAAAAAATATGACGCACAAATGGAAACCAACAGTGAGCAGGAGAAGCTACACTTTGATAAAACAAACTTTAAATCAACAACAGCAAAATAGTGATAAAGGGATCAATTCAACAGGAAGATATAACAATCCTGAATAGCTGTGTACCTAAGAGATTTATAAAACAAAGAAAACAGACAAACAGCAATAAAGTAATAGTGGGGGACTTCAATGCTCCACTGACAGCACAAGACAGATTACTGAGCAGAAAATCAACAAAGAAACACTGAACACTGAACACTGGACTCTAGAACCAATATACCTAACAGACAATTACAAAAAATTCTACCCAACAACTGAAGAATATACATTCTACTCATCAGCATGTGGAACGTTTTCCAAGATAAACCATAGTTTAGGCCACAATACAAGTCTCAACAAATTTTTAAAAATCAAAATCACAAGAAGTATCTTCTGACCACAGTGGAATAAAACTAGAAATCGATTTCAAGAAGAATTCTCAAAACTCTACAAATTCATGGAAATTAAACAACCTGCTCCTCAATGATCTTTTGGTCAACAAGGAAATCACAATGGAAATTTTAAAACTTTTAGAAATGAATGATAATGATAAAACATATCAATATCTGTGAGATACAGAAAAAGCAGTGCAAAGAATGAAATCCGTTGTGCTAAATGCTTACATCAAAACACAGAAAGATTGCAAATTAACAACCTAACATCACACCTCAAGGAACTAGAAAAACAAGAACAAACCAAACCCAAAGCTAGCAGAAGAAATAACAAAGATCAGAGCAGAACTAAATGAAATTGAAACCAAAATATCAATAAGGATCAATGAAACAAAAAGTTGGTACTTTGAAAAGAAAAACAAAATGCATATACCACTAGCAAGATTAAGCACGAAAAGAGAGGATTCAAATAAGCTTACTTAGAAATGAAAAAAGAGACATTACAAGTGATGCAGCAGAAATATAAAAGGTCATGAAGACTACTACAAACATCTGTACTCCCACAAAGCAGAAAATCTAGAGGAAATGGATAAATTCCTGCAAACATACAACCACCTAAGCTTCAATCAGGAAGAAATAGAAATCATGAACAGACCAACAATGAGTCTGCATACCCCACAATTTTGAACACATACTTCTTCTGGCTGTGGCTTTCAGTAAGTTTCATGGCCAGTTTCCAGGGGAAGCAAGATTTAAAACATCCAACCGTTTCATAGACATGGCAATTATATTGATAATATCAATAACAAGATTGGTACGTGCTGATACATGATACAACATGGATAAACTTTGAGAACATTATACTGTGTGAAATAAGCCATACCAAAAGAAAAAATACTATATTTTTCCACTTTTATGAAGCACTTAGAATGAAAAAAGTTATAAATAACTTAGATTTATAGATACCAGAGGGTAGGGGAGAGTAGCTTGATAAATCATTGCTTAATGTGTACAGAATTTCTCTTTGGGATAATGAGACGTAATTGAAGTAGACAGTGATGATGGTTATAACTCATTGTGAAAGTAGTTAATGCCACTGAATTGTACAATTAAAATGGTTAAAGTAGTAAAATTTATGTTATGTAAATTTTACCACAATTTAAAAATTTTTTTAAATTACAAATAAGACAGGATCAGTACAACGTTCAGGACTATTCTCTGCTGGTGATTTCTCTTTCCTTAGAGAACTCAAGCAGACAAGATAGGCCACCATGAAGTAACGTGAGAACACAGCAGGTTCTCTGCTGCTCACAGGCAGTGAGGCTGCCCCTCAGTTGACCCTCAAACGGGGGAGCTGAAAATGAATTTGAGTACTCTGAATAGTACAAAGTAGCCCGAAAACAGTACTATCCATCATTTTCAATTTTTCCTACTAAATATATTGAGCACTCAGGTTACCTGCCTATAGCTCCAGCACTCTGCTGATTCCATATCCTAAGTACATCCTGGATTACTAAATGCTGAAGTAGACTTGGCTGTAGGGTCAGGGCTTCCTACAGGTGGGAGGAGGCAGGAAGACAGTGCTTGTAGCAGACGTTCCAGGCAAGCTGCTTTCATGTGATGTCATCGGCTAAGACTAGGGGTTATGATGAGAGTCAGCCCAGGGAATCTTGTGATCGCATCAATTGTATGGCTGTGGCTGAAGACACTGTCTGTCATGACAACTTCTGTAGAGGATTTTCTCCTGGCAGTTGCCCTGTAAGAGAGTTCACCTGGCATTTCAAAGACCACTGGCCTTCACTTGGGCACCAGGTTATTTTGAAGTCAGTGACAATCCTCTTCATGGTGGATGTAAGAAAACTTAGAGCTCCTGGATGCTAAGCTCAACCCCTGAAGCTCTAACTGAACTCACTTGGCCCAAAACGTTCCTTTATTATTGTAATTATAATACTGTACGGTAATGATTTCCTTCTACATTTCCCTCCTCCACCACACAGTGACATCATTAAAAGCAGAGACCATGTCTTTGAATCCCTAGTGCGTGGGACTAGGGCTGGAATTTAGAAGATGCTCAGCAACTATTCTTTCTCTGGCAGCTCCCACCTGAAAATCACAGGGTTTTCCAGCATCTTGAAAAGTCTGGCTCAGTCACCAGGTCTCACTGTGGCTCCTGCAGGCATCTCCCCTCAAGAGAGCAGTCAGTGTCCTCTGCAGTGGATCGGTCTGAGGGAGGCTCTTCCCTTTCACTGCAGGTCTGCTCACTGCCCCTGGGGAGGAGCCTGGAGGGGGAGGGCAAGAGTTTGCTCTGAGCTTTGTCCTTTCCAGCGCCAGTGATGGATTTCTCTCAGTTACATGTTGAGGAGGAGCACACAGGATATCCAGGAGTTTCCTCCAAGAAGAGAGAAAAGATATGAACGTCCCTCAGGGCACCTTTTGAGGACATCATCCATGACTGTTAATTCATGCATGAATTCGGCAAATATTTAAACCTACTTGATCAGGCACTGTACTAATTCTATATAATAACAAACTCCCTTTTTTTAAATTTCAGCATACTATGGGGGTACAAATGTTTAGGTTACATATATTGCCTTTGCCCTGCCCAAATCAGAGCTTCAAACATGTCCATCCCCCAGAGGGTGCGCATCACATGCATTAGCTGTGAATATACCCATTCCCTCCTCCTCTTCCCACCTGCCCGACACTCGATGAATGTTACTACTATTTGTGCACAAACCCCTTTTAAGTAAGTCTCTGGCTAATAGACTCTATCTGTATAATTAATCTTGTCCATTCCATTCATATAATGAAAAAAATGAGCAATATTAAAAATATCCTCAGGCAGAATGCTGTACATTTGATGCTAAGATCTCCACATAAATAAATCCAAATAGCCAATCACAGACAATGCTTGGTAGATGTGCTTTCTGCAAGAAGACACATTAGAATTCTATTTGCTGAATTCTACTTAAAGGAAAGTCCTTCACTTTCCATTTTTGCTGAACGAATCCTAGGTACAAATGAAATATTTATATTACAAAGGAACCTGTTTTGTAAATGCCAATTAACAGACCTTTGAAGTTGGCCACTTGCAGTCCTGAGTGTGTCATTCAGGCTTTTCACAGTGATGTCACTCGGTCCTTCTTCTGTTTATTCTGTGACAACTTCCTGAGCATCTTCCATTTTCAGGCTTGCCTCACAGGCAATGGGGAGGCAAAGACAAAAAAGCCACCACCACAGACATTCACAGAGTGACATACAACGTCGAAAATGCTATCACAACATTGTTTTTGTTGCTAAAGTGTGCTCAAAGGAAAAGGCATCAACATTTCTAAGTTCTCTTACTTCCATCCTGAAGAGGAATGTCACGCCCAAGCACCAGGTGAAGCATGACAGTATGGTTCCAAGAAATGAGAGAATCTTCACCAGGTGGCTTCTCATGGTAGACAACAACCTCAACAAATACTGGAATTATAAGACTTTTACGCCCTATCTCCCAACAGCCCTCAGTCTACAGTCTGACATTCCACCAGTGCACAATTCCTGGAAACATTCTTCAAGGACAGTACCTGCAGGTGCTTAGGCCACAGGAATTGTACCACTACCTACCCCTACTATGCTTTGTTCCAGCAGAGGAAGCCCTTGCCTCTAGTCGACCCAAATCAGCATCAGGAAATCAGGGATACGTAGGGATGCAGAATCTGCAAGTGCTACAGTGCAAGGAACACTGGCACTGGATTCAGAGAACTTAGATTTTCAAGGTGATTACACACCCATCAAGGGTCACGAGCCCATTCCAGGCAATTCAAACATATACTGAGGTTGTGGGATTGCAACAGTGTAAATATTATGCCTTTTGTACTCAGGTATCTGTTTTCAGAATAAAATGGTGAGGTTTGACTTCAGCATAACTTTCGACAGAAGATAACTGTTGTGATTCAGGCAGCCTGAGAAGTTTATATCTGAACAATGAACAATGATCGTCGTGGCCTTGAAGTGATAGGGGTTGTATAAGTTTTGCAAAACAAGTCGGAGTCAACTCTCCAATAGTGCGAAGTCTGGAGAGGGCCAGCCAAAACAGCCCAGCAGGACAAGTTAAAAAGGCATCATTCTGTTCTCCTGACCCTGCTCCCAGGGATTTGTCCAACCCAACAGAGGCAGAAAACACAGGTTTAAACACGGGTTTAAAACACAGGTTTTAAAAAACCAGGGAGATGAAACAAAAGGAGGGAAGAAGTAGGCAGAGAAGACGAAGAGTAGAATGCACCCAGTTCTCTCATATACTCCTTTTTGCCTGCAAAAGGCCCAAATTGGGCGTGGGAGAAATACTTCATCTTTAAATTAAATTCAACATTTTGTTCCTTACATAAAAATTCAACTCTAAACTTTTTTAAAGACTTGATGTGGATGATAGCTTAAGAGTTGGTAACCAGTTATCAAAAACTTCCTACTCAAATTTTGCACGTCACCTTGCACCTCTTTTATAATGCAGTATCTGTAGAGTCTTGATATTCAGATTAATACTCCTGTTTTAACAACATATTACTCATGTGGGAGAATAATGTATATAATTTCAGACATTTTGAAGAGATCAGTAAGAGGAGAGATGCAGAGTTGAGCCTTTAGTTGTACCTGTCAAATTTCATTTCTTCATTTTTAAGAGATTGAAAGGAAATATGATAAAAATTCAATACTTCATTTTAGTAGAGGGTGTGCGAATGCTTATTATATTATACCGTGGCCTGTGTGCTTGCTTTACAAATTTATCTCCAGCATACCCCCTGCCCTCATTCTTGGTGACTTCGATCTCCACAGAGGTAGTCAACCCAACTATCTGATCTTTCAGTTGTTCTTTAACTTTTCACCCTGAATTAATTGAAGACTAATAAGTTACAAAAATAGCACATAGTTCCTGTATACCCATCACTCAGCCTACACCAATGGTGAAATGTTACATAAACAGTGTATAGTATCAAAACCAGGAGATTCACATTGGTCAAATTCAATTATCTGCAAAACCAAACTTGTCATACTTCACCACTGTTTATATGCACCGGTTTTTTGAGGAGTGGGATATTCCTGTGTGTATAATTCTATACCATTGTGTTACATGTAGAGTCTTATGCCCAGCGCCACATTGAAGATACAGAACTGTTTCTTCACCACAAAAGAGCTCCCATGGGTTGCTCCTATTATGACACACAACCCGTGCCTCTTCCCAATCCCCTCTAACCACCGATTTATCCTGTGCCTAAAACTCTGTGATTTCAAAAATGTTATATAAATTGATTCATACACTATCTAATCTTTTGATATTTGGGTTTGGGTTATTTCACTCAGTGTAATGTCCTCAAGATCCATCCAGGTTGTTGTAGGTATGGTTGTTGATTTTTTTTTCCATTTTACCTTCTCCCTGGTAGTGTACAAAAGATCAAATTCTCCAAATATTTGTCAACATTTGAAACTATCCATATATGATATTTTAGACATTTTAAGAGGCATGTGATGGTACCTTACTGTGATTTCATTGGTATTTTCCTATGGCCAGTGATGTGGAACAGCTTTTCACGTGTTTATTTGCCATCCGTGTATCTCCTTTGGTGAAGCATCAGTTCAGGTCTTTTGCCCTGGTTGAATGCAGCTCTCCACTTACTCCATGCCTGTTTGCACAGAGCTGAGTGTGGCTGGAGAACAACACACAACCATGCCCAATGGTTTCGCTTTAAATTTATGACCTTGACCCTTATAAGTCCACTTAGATCTCCTGAGCAATCACAAAATCTTTTTAAAATTCCATCTCAGTCCCCAAGAGAAACACTTTATGCCATCTCCTCCCTTCTGAAACTGCCTCCTCACTCTTTTATCACTCTCAGCTGATGCTCTGCTGAGACTTTCCCCATCTCTTCACCAGACTATCTGCCGATCTGCCTCTTAGCCCATTTCTCTGCCTTCTCTCTCATGCCAGCAAATGGGCTCTGCACACTCCTGATGGAAATCACCCTTTCCAATGTGTGCTGTTTCCCCTGTCCCCTCCCCAAAGAAACAGTCTATGTAATCACTAGCACTCCCTCCTGAGTCTTCAATGTTTCCTTCCTTAATGGATTGTTCCATTACAGTTCAAACAGGTTATGCTATTTTCTGGCTTAAAACACCAGCAAGTCCACATTCCCCTCCATCCATGGTTTGATTTCTCCCTTTTCATTTAGGGAAAATCTCATCAGAAGAGTTTTCTGTACTCATTATTTTCATTTCCTTACCTACAAATAATGCACACACACACTCTCTCTCCCCCC
>NW_012150174.1:1317328-1322308 GCF_000956105.1 Propithecus coquereli
CGTGCTCAGGCTGGTTTCGAACTCCTGAGCTCAAACAATCCGCCCGCCTTGGCCTCCCAGAGAGCTAGGATTACAGGCGTGAGCCACCACGCCCAGCCCCAGCAAGTTCCTTTGAAGCTTTGAAGGCAGATACTGATTTCTCTCTAGCTATGAAAATCCTAGATTTCATCTTCTTCCAATAGAAGGATGTTTCATCTACACAGAAATTCTGTTGTTTAGTGTAGCCATTTTCATCAATGATCTTAACTGGATCTTCTGGATAGCTTGCTGTAGCCTTCCGGTCATCATCTCCTGCTTCACTTTGCATTTTTATGCTATGAAATTGGCTTCTTTTCTTAAACCACATGAACCAAACTCTCCCAGCTTCAACTTTCTGTGAAACCTCCTCATCTCCCTCAGCCTTTTAGTATCGAACAGAATTAGAACCTTGCTCTTGGTCTGGATTAGGAATTAAGAGAATATTGCAGCTTGTGTGAGAGTATTTCATGCACACCACAAGTATGTTTTCTCACAACTTTGTAAGCTAGAAGTCACATCAAGATGTGTACAGACTTGGATGGTGTCTTTCCTCTGTGTGTTGGTATCCTCTTCTCCTCCTTTTATAGAACCAAGAGTCATGTAGGATTTAAAGCCCAGGCCAACAGCCTCATTTAAACTTAATTACCCCTTTAAACTCCCCCATCTTCACATACTATACAGTAAGATTCTGGCTTACTAGGAGTTAAAACATCAACATATGAATATCGGAGGGACAAAATTCAGCCCATAACAAGATCCTTATTAAATGGTTGCTGAAAGAATTCATTAAAGAACTTCTCTCAATATTCAAAATAGAGTCTCATTCAAATGACATTTTTAAACATGATGAGTAGCTTAATTTGTCTGTTGCATGATACAAGATGGAAGTATAGGATAAAAAATAAAATTTTGAATATCTACAACAAACAATAAAAAATAACAACTTTCACGAAATAGATGGAGGAAGAAAAATGTTACATTGCTGAACTCTTTGCAATTTATGAGAGAAAGCAATTGATCCACTGTTCATACTGGTAAATTTTAAAATGAAATATAAGTTTATTATTCAGAGCTGATAATAACAAAAGGAATAAGAATTAAAAGTGTAGCGAGTGGTGGCCTCTGGAGAGTGGGACTAATGGAGATTCTCACCTTGGATACACTTCTCTATCATTTGGGAAAAAGTATAACAGTGAATGTGTTACTATCATGATAAAGAAACCACCAAAAAAGTGGGGTGGGTGAGGTATGACCCTATGATGGAGTTTATCCTTTAGTGATAAAACCTCACCAATATAAGCTCACATTGCTTGAGCTTAATATCTATAGGCTCATTATTGGCAACTAAAAGTCCGGAACACCAGTTACTTACACAGGTGAACCAGAAGGGATGGGATAGGAGAGACTGATAGGAGAGTGGAAATGGGACAGAGGCCAAGAAACATTTCAGTGAGGGATCTCTCTCCAATGGCTATGGTCTCTGATTTTCCCACAGTCCCTAAACAGGAAATCACAGACCTGTCTAGCATCTTGATAAGCCTGGCTTGGTCACTGGCTTTCACTCCAGCTCCTGTAGGCATCTCTTGAATTCAAGGACAGAGAAGGGTCCACTGGATTCACTCAATTCCAGAAGTCTCTCAGTTTTAGCACGAGGCAGTTCTCTACCTCCAGACAGAAGAAAGGAGAAAGGTAAGGGCTTATACCAACAACTATCTTCTTTCCAAGGTTAGAGAAAGTTTTAACTCTCAATCCACATCTCTGTGTTTCCACCTTGGGGTGCTACATTCAGGAGGTCATGAAAGTTCTTTTAGGAAAAGGCAGGAGACATGAAGTTTCCTTCTGGACCCTGGGTGCTGGCAGCCCAGACTTTAGCAGTTCCAAGTGATGTCGAGCAAACCTTTTCCCACCGATCCATTTCCCCATATTCTCCCCTTAGTCAACCATTCAAATCTGCTGTGGTGGGAAGAATGTTGCATTTTACACTTGTTTAATAAGGAAGGGGCATATAGGCATTGCTTCCTAGAGGTGAACTGCATAAGCCTGGGTTTTATTGTTTTATATGATTTTCAAACTTATTTTCCTTTGTGTATTTGGAAAAGTCCAAGGAAGAAAAAGATGGTCCAAACTAGAATAACTGGGCAGTATTTCATGCGGGCACTATCAACAAAGATAGGCAAATTTAAGAGAAAGTGACAATGTGTGGGGAAGCACCCTAAGACAGCACTAGCGAAGCACTATTTCCATCTAGTGTCTTACAATGACAAGAAAGGAGCAGTGACCATTAAGAGCATAGCTATGGCTGTAGCTGTAGAGCTAGGAGAGCAGACCAGGCAGTTGGAGAAACAATGCCAATTCCAATACACACCCAAATAGGCAGAGAGCCAGGAGGTGCAAATCCCAAATCACTCTCCTCCTGTCCTGCAGTCTCCTGGTAGCATCTTCCAGAGGATCAATTCAACCAGAAACCAGAGGGAGAGGGTCCCACTGATGAAGTACATAGAAGCCACCCCCTACAGATGCCAAATAGCGTATAGAAGGTTGGAAAGCAAATCCTCATGGCAAATAAGACCAAGCCTCGCGCCTGTTTATGTCCTCCTACTTCCTGGGGTTTCCTCTATCTAAATGTCATTGAATCATGTCTCATCTTCGCCCTATCCATCATGAGGCACAAACAGAGAACAGTTATTTTCTGTTTGTGCCTTCTTTCTCTAGTATCATTTTTATGGGGAAATACCTACATTCATCAAAAATGGCTAGTAAAAGAAATGTAATTTTAAAAAGAGAAGACATACTCCTTTTGGTTAGAATATAAGTTTGGCTGCTCTACTATGCCCCCAAATAGAAATACCCTAAACAAGAAAGTACAGCCGGCCCTACCTATCAGTGGGTTCCACATCCACAGATCCAACCTACCATGGATTGAAAATATTTGGGGGAAAAAATGGTGGTTGTGTCTGTCTTGAAAAAGTACTGATACTTTTCTTGTTATTGTTTCCTAAACAATATATATAATGACTATTTACATACCATTTTCATTGAATTAGGTATTATTACTAATCTAGAAATGTTTTAAAGTATACAGGAGAATGTGTATAATTTATCTGCCAACACTGTTACATTTCATATTAGCAGATAGAACATCTGCAGATTTTGCTGTGCACCTGGGTCCTGGACAAATCCTCTGCTCATAGCCAGGGATGAATGTAGTTAACACCTGAGCTAGGGGCGCTAAGGCATCATACATTAGGACTCCAAGAATTTTTGTTCCCCAATGCCTAGCACACTTACTCTCATCCTCATAATGCTCCATGGCTTCAGCCACATCAGCATTCAAGACTGATGGAGGAGGAAGATGGGGAGAAGAGGCTCTGTTCCTTCTGTTAATCCCACGTGCCAGGAATGGTTACCCCTCTTCCTCTCACCTCCCACTGGCTAAAAGCTAGTTACATGGTGTCATCCAGGATCCAGAAAAACTGGGATGGGAGTCCTTTTGCCTCTTTAAAACTCTCAGAATTATTATGCAACAGAAGACAAGAATGTTGACTGGGGTAACTAGCAGTCTCTGCAGCCCCTGATCAGCTCTCAGACTCTGTACTCATGTGAAGGTTTTGGGGCAGCTCCTCAGAAATACTGAATGGTGGAGCAGGGAACCGTGGGGAACTCCAAAGGTCAGGAGCTGGTACTGGGTCTGCTCTTCCTGGTGTGAGCCCAGGAAAAGCCTTGACTCTTTACCCCTCAGCTTCTTTTTATGTTAAATGAGGATGTTACAATAGCTAGCCTCTGGGGAATACTTGCTAAATGTTGTTCATACTATGGAGCAACATGGATTAGTCCTATGGAGCTTTAGGTCGATGAGGAAGACAGAGGCATCACACTAAACAAAAGGTACAAATTGGGAAGAGCCCTGAGTGGGGATAGCAGAGGTTCTCATTTTCCTCCCATTTCCTTTTCTGGTCAACCAAGGCTGTGGGAGATAGGTTCTCTGAGAGAGCTCGTGATGGATGCGTTCAGTCCTGATCCCTCTCTGCACCCCAGCAGAGACACACATCTCCTTTCCACTGGGAGGTCTCCCGCCCCTGTGAGTCTTCAGGACTCCAGAGCAAAGGCTTTCTTTGGGAGGCAGAATTAAAGACTTAAATGTAAGACGTGAAACCATAAAAATTTTAGACAAAAACCTAGGAAAAACTCTTCTGGACATTGGCCTAGGCAAAGGATTTATGACTAACACCCAAAAAGCCAGTGCAATAAAACCAAAAAGAGATAAATAGGCCTTAAACTAAAAAGCTGCTTAGAGTTGGTAAGCAGGCTCTTTGTTGGTTCCATATGAATTTTAGGATAGTTTTCTATATATACCACACCATTATAAAGAAGGGGCATCACAGAAATCTCTTTGAATTCTAGGTAGCTGCCTCATAGGTCAGAGAGTATGTGCCTATCGTGATTATACTCACTGTGTAGAGACATAAACTTCTCAGGCTGCCTGAATCACAACAGTTATCTTCAGTCAACAGGTTTTATGGTAAAGTCAAACCTCACCACTTTATTCTGAAAACAGATACCTGAGTACAAATGGCATAATATTTAGCCTGTGGCAATCCTAGAACCTCACTATATGCTTGAGTTGCCTGGAATGGGCACATGACCCTTGATGCTAAGTGACATGGGCAGGAGGCTGTGGAAACTGCTGTCAATGACCAGTAATGGCTTGAAAGGAGTCTTTCTCTTTTTTTTTTTTCTTTTTAAGCAGTAGGTCTCAGCAGTGGGACTAAAATATTCAGCAAATCACGATGCAAAGAAATGTTCTGTCATCCAGGCCTTCTTGTTCCATGCATAGAGCACAGGCAGAGTAGATTTAGCATAATTTTTGAGGGCTCTAGAATTTTCAGAATGATAAATGAGCACTGGCTTCAACTTAAAGTAACCAACTACACAATCTACAACAAGAGAGCTGCCAACAAGTTC
>NW_012150174.1:1334683-1336930 GCF_000956105.1 Propithecus coquereli
GTCCTCTTTCTTCAATTCAAATCTGAAAGACCATCTCCCTTTGCATTCCCAGCCCTGGACTTTTTCTATTTCTCCTCATACACAGCTCTCACAGAAAAGCTTTCATCAGAAGAGGACACTCTGCTAAAGATCTCCTAGGAGAGAGAACGGAGGAGGCGTATATTATACACACCCAGCACACCACCCACTAGCTCCCATAGATGTTTTCATACCTCAAATCCCTCCAGCAGTGGCACTGAGACCTCACTCTCACTTACTCCTTCCTCCTCTGCATTGATGAGCGATTCACCTCAGACCTGCACCTACCCCCACACTGCAGACCAAAGTGATTCTAGGTGCTCAACAAACCCACACTAAGTTCTCACTTCAAAGGCACTCAGCGGTCCACTTCAGATATTTGGGCACACATAAGTAATTCTTCTAGACACACAGAGCTCTCCACAAAAAGAATTCTGAGGTACGACATTTTCTTCATCTCCTTATACTTGTATGTTCTAATGCCTTTCATTGTGTGTTCCATTTTTATTTTCCACATATCACAAATCTACCACTACCATTAGGCTCCTCATTCATGCATTCACGCATTGAGTAAGTATTTATTGAGAACAGGGTGTGCTGTACACGGAGCCAGCAGTGGAGATAGAAAAAGTGCACCTTCCCTCAATAGCTGACACACTGAGCCGTTTCTAGCCCACCCAACCCAGCCATCCTCATGTCTGTCCTAGCAAGAGGTGTCATTCCCCTCATGTCCCTAATATATGGTCTTCTCTTTCCTCTATGGATGGACCACTCTTAGTCACGGGGGTGTCGTAATCACCTCTGTGTGTTTTTGAATTCCTGCACCAAGAGAAGATTTATGGCTAAGGACAGAGTAATCCTTAGGTCCATCACCCTAGCCTGTTGTGTGGAGGTGTTTCCATCACAGAATATTCCCATGTCAGCAGAGGACCTGTGTTACAATAGAGAGAGCCCTGGCTTTAGCCAGCTAGAACTGGGTTTGAATCCAGCTTTGAGAACAACCCTCATTTTGTTTGGTTATTTATTCTCTGCAAACCTCTGTTCCCCTCCTCTGTAAAATGGAGACAGTCATTCACACAGTACAGGATGGTCCTGAGAATCAGAGATGATACAGTTGTTGCTCAAATCTTGTGTTCCCAGGGGCACCAGTGGAGGGTTTCTCAGCATGGATCCCACCATCCCAGCCCAGAGCACAGAACTCACACCAAGGAACGGAAGTGCTGAACCCCCTCCTATAACTTGCTATGAGCTGGCCCTGAATCCTGTCTTGCCGGTGATCATCATTGCCCTGCTTGGGCTGCTGGGAAACACAGTTGTGTTCTGGCTCCGGGGCTTCCGCATGGGCACGAACACCTTCTCCATCTACTTCCTCAGCCTGGCCGGGGCCAACTTCCGATTCCTCTGCTTCAACATTATCAATGTCCTGAATAAACTCATCATTACATTCAGTTTAATGAGCAAGGTCTTAACCTCCGTGATGCACTTTTCCTACCTTGCAGGGCTGAGCATACTGAGCGCCATTAGCACCAAGCACTGCCTCTCCTCTTTTCCTCTCTCTTCCTCTCTCTCACCTTTGCAGCCCTTCTTGGTGGGGTCCCTGGATGCCTCTGCTGTCTCTGCCTGTGATCCACATCCAGGCCACAACTCTTCTCCACTTTCCTTAGTCCAACCTTCCACCCTTCAGCCTGGACAGTCTGACAAGCCGTGTCTCTAGTTGGCCATCTTGGCTCCCTCTCGCTGTCCTCATTCTTAATGACTCCAATATCCATGGCCATGGTCAATCCAACATCCTCACCTCTCCATATTCTAAACACCTCCTTCCTTTAACCCAGTCACATCCTTCCCATTTAACCCATCCACTCAGCGACCTTGTCATCATCCACAATGGCATCACCTCCAAAGTCTGTTGCAAGATCACTCTGTTTGACCCTTACTTCTGATTTTATACTAACTTTTCCTAGTCCGGCAACTCCAGGGACTCTACCACACCATCCTGACGTCTAGTATCTTGACCCAACGTGGCTCATTGACCACCACCTCCTCCTTCCATCCTTGCCAAGATCCATTGTAATCACTACCCTGCACATACCCTTCACCCCTTTGCCACATTCTCCTCTGCCAACTCGCCAGACAAAACACCACCTGGTTAAATCCATCTCTCACACACTCCATGCCTGTTCCTAGAGAGCTGAGTGTCGGCTGGTACAGGTACTAACTTCTTTATATCTC
>NW_012150174.1:1336980-1337448 GCF_000956105.1 Propithecus coquereli
TGGTCAACCAAGGCTGTGGGAGATAGGTTCTCTGAGAGAGCTCGTGATGGATGCGTTCAGTCCTGATCCCTCTCTGCACCCCAGCAGAGACACACGTCTCCTTTCCACTGGGAGGTCTCCCGCCCCTGTGAGTCTTCGGGACTCCAGAGCAAAGGCTTTCTTTGGGAGGCAGAAAAGGGCTCCTGAATTCTGGCATCTGTTCATAATTGTCTTTAACTTACCTCTATTTTGTTTCCTATTTGATTGATTTCTCATTCTCTTTCTATTGGGATATTGCTGAGGTCAGTTTTTTTTCCAATCCACAACGTTGACGGCCAACATGGATATAACTTGGGAATAACTCCTCTGATTTCCTCCAGTGATCCCCAACCTTTTTGGCACCAAGGACTGGTTTCATGGAAGACACCTTTTCCATGGATGGGGCAGGGGGAAGGAGGCAGAGTTCAGGTGGTGAAGCATGCCCAGTAC
>NW_012150174.1:1348318-1350283 GCF_000956105.1 Propithecus coquereli
CAGAGAAAAGGAGCCCATTGATAAGGTACGGAAATCTATCCTACTGAGAAACCAATGAAGGTAGAGAAGAGTGGAGAGTAGGCCTTAATGGCCAATGGAAAACACCCATCAGCTTCTTACCCAACACAGAGTTTGTATTTCCTGGAATTCTCTATCTCTATGTGATTTGTCAATTTGTTATTATACCTCCTAAGTGTTTTTATTTTTATCTCTTTGCACCTTATGTCTTTAGTGTAATTTAATGGGAACAATCTCACTATCATTATAAATACTTTGAAAATTAATGTATTCGGAAGGGGAAAACATATTCTTATTATAGTCCTTTTTAGTTTATGATGTAAATTTTAATTTTGCCTACTGAAATAGAAACTTGTTAAAACAGTGAAAGAGAGAATTTTATTTGCCCTGAAATGATCTAATAAATGATGGCTCCAAGGTTATAGACACAAGGGCACCTTCCAACTTGCTACTCCCACATTCCTAAAGTCCTGATCACCTTGATACTTCTTGCCACATCAGCATTCTAGCCAGAGCAGAATGAGAGAAAGCACAGAGGAGGTCACACTCCTACTATTAAACGAAAAATCCAGGAGTACATTGTTGGTAACAATGTAAATTAGTACAGCCATTATGGAAGACAGTGTAGAGGCTTCTCAAAAAACAAAACAAAAACCTACCATAAGAACCAGCAATCCCACTTCTGGGTACATATACAAAAGAAATGTAGTCAGTATGTCCAAGAGATGTCTACACTCCCGTGTTTGTTGCAGCATTATTCAGAATAGCCAAGACAGGGAATCACCCTCAGCGTTCATCAATGCAGAATGGATACAGGGAATGTGACATGCAATGGAATACTATTTAGCCTTTAAAAAGAAGGCATTCCTTCATTGGCAACAACGTGGATGAACCTGGAGGACATTGTGCTAAGTGAAACACACCAGGCACAGAAGAACAAATACTGTGGGATCTCACTTATATGTGGAATCTAAAAAAGTCAAACATATAGATAATAGAAAGGTGGTTACCAGAGGCTGGAGACTGGGAGGAGGGAATGAGGAGATGTTGGTAAAAGTGTACAAAGTTTCACTTAGACGGGATGAATAAATTCTATAGATCTATTGTTTTTTTAAATATCCATTAAAGTCTCTTACATAAATGATTATTCAGGGAGTAAGGTCAGTAAAATGGCAGAATAGGAGCTACAAGCTCACCTTTGCCCACATAAATGGGCAAAGGACTCAAGCAGACATTGCTCCAAAGAAAATCTACAAAGAAAAAGTAAGCATATCAAAAGATGAGCAATGTTTTTAATCTTTAAGGAAATACAAATTAAAACTATAGTGAGATACCACTTCACACTCGCTAGCTCAGGTATTAAAAGCAACACAGAACAAAACAGAGGGTGCAGAGAAATAGGAACCCTCATACACTGCTGGTAGGAATGTAAAATGGTGTGCAGCTGCTATGAAAATCAGTTTGGTGCTTATTCAGAAAGCTAAACATAGAATTACCATATGACCCAGTAGTTCTACTTCTAAGTATATACCCAAAATAATTGAAATCACATGTCCACACAAAAACTTGCACACAAATGTTCACGGCACTATCATTCATGATAGCTGAAAAGTGTAACTAGCAAAGTGTTCAGATGGGGTGGAGAACCTGTGGCCTCAAGGCCACATGTGGCCCTCCAGATCCCCAGGCGCGGCCCCTGAACCAAATCCAAGCTTCACAGCACAAATCTCTTTGTTACAAGGATTTATTCTATAAAATTTGGGTTCAGTCAAAAGGCTGCACTCAACAATCCAGAAGGCCACCTGTGGCTTCAAGGCCATAGGTTCCCCACTCCCACGTGGGAGGTCTCCACATACATGCAATAGTATTCAGCCATAAAAAGGAATGAAGTTCTGATATGTGCCACAATATGCATGAACTATAAAAATATTATGCTAAGTGAAATAA
>NW_012150174.1:1351343-1353515 GCF_000956105.1 Propithecus coquereli
TCCTAGCAAGAAGTCACTTTCCTCTCAAGTCCCTAAAGCATAGTCTTCATTCTCTTTGGTAAAAAAGCCCACCACAAATAGTGGCCCATGGGTCATGCCTGAGGCTTCTGACTCCCTGCCCCGGAGAGGAAACCTCTGTTCCCAGGACAGAAGGAAATCCAGGCTCAGAGGCCTGTCACTGTCCCACATGGCCTGCACAGATTGTCTCCTCCTGCTTCCTGCAGACAAGTCTGCAGGACATGGCTGGAAGAGTGAATAGGAGGGTTTGGACTTTAGAATAGTCCTATATCAGTAGAGGACAGGTGTCGCAGTAGAGAGAGCCCAGCCTTTGGAGTCAGTGAGAACTGCGTTTGAATCTAGGTTCTAGGACTCACTAGCCTTCAGTTAATTACTCATTCTTTCTAAGACTCTGCTTCTCTCCTCTGTTTCACAGGGACGGTAACTCCCGCATAGCAGGTGGTGTTGAGAATCAGAGATCATACAGCTGGTGCCCAGTCTCTTTCTGGTCCCAGGCGTACCAGTGGAGCGTTTCTGAGCATGGATCCAACCATCCCAGCCTAGGGGACAGAACTCCTGCCAACTGATGCAAAAGAAAAGAACCCTCCACTAACCCATGGCTTGACGACCCTGATCCTGAACTTGCTGGGCAAGTCATCATTGCCCTGGCCAGGCTAACAGGAAACACGTTGTCCTCTGCCTCCTGGGCTTCCGCACGCACAGAAACGCTTTCTCTGTCTACCTCACTGACCTGGCCAGGGCCAAATTCCTCTTCCTCTGCTTCCACATTACCTGTTCCATGAAGAAACTCATCAACTTTTTCCATCCCACCTCCACCTTCATCCACCATATTTAGTGCTGAAACAACTATATACATATGTGTGTATACACACAAATATATATATAGTCGCTCACATATAAAATACACATTGGTCTGTATCATTTTTATTTAACCGATCTTGGAGGTCCTTTCATATCAGTTTGTTATTCTTTCCATACAGCCACAGAGTATTCCATAAACGGACAATAATTTATACAGTATCCATGATCATTTTGGCTGGTTACAATCTTTTATTACAAATAATGCTACATTCATTCACTCTGTACATATGTCCCTTGAACATACACAGGTATATCTCTGGGATAAATTCTGAGGTTAGGAATTACAGGGAGAAAAGTATGATACTTTGTATGTTCGTACATGTTGCAAATTGCCTTGCCTGAAGGATGTGTACATTTGCACTCCCACCAGACAAGAGGGAAAGTGCCTGGTCCCCATCATCTCCACACAGTACGCTGTCAAACCTCTTGGGCTTTTATATGGGAATGAGTTAAATATAATTCTGTGTAATTTTAATTCATGTCTTTTATTAGACTTGGGTTTCTTATCCTTTCATATGTTTAAGAGCCATTTTTGTTTGCAATAAATTAGGAATTCATGACCTAAGTCATTTTCTCATTGACTTTTTAAATTTTAAATCATCATTTTAAAGAATCTTTTTATAAATAAAATAAGTTAGCACTTTGGCTATGATATGTTACCAATATTTTCCCAATATTTCATATTTTGAGCATTGTATTTCATGCCCTGCCAAAAATGTCTTTCTTTTTGACTTTATTACTCTCAGTTGTTTGCCCAACAATGTGGCCTCCAGCCACCTGCCTTCACTGTCTTCTTGTCCGGGGTGGTGTTTCGGTTGATGTCTGAGGTCCTGGACTCCCACCACACCACTTGCCATTCTCTCCCACATCTCTTCCACTTAGTCCTCAGGCCAATCTTCCTCTGCTACCGCTTTGAAAAGATCTGCGATGACTCCACATTGCTAAGCCAAAGGTCAACTTCTTGACCGCTCAACTGTAACTGACACTATTTACTGACCAATGACTCCATCTCTTGGGATCCTGGGACACTGCACCCTCCTAGTTTCCCTCCTTCCCCCACAGTTGCTCCTTTACATGTTTTGCCATGACTTTCACATGCAACCTTTATCACATACTAAATTCCTATATGCATTTCTATCTGATTCTAAGATGCTTGCTCTAATGATCAGTTTCTCTATGGATGGTTTACTAGGATTTCTCCAGACTCTTAACAGCTGCAAACCCCTTCAGACCTCTTTCCTTTTCAGTCTCTATTAACTTTTCATTCAGCTCCTTGAGGATAAGCTCCAAAAG
>NW_012150174.1:1354495-1364372 GCF_000956105.1 Propithecus coquereli
CTGGGCTTCCGCATGCGCAGGAACGCCTTCTCCGTCTACATCCTCAACCTGGCCGGGGCCGACTTCCTCCTCCTCTGCTTCCTGATGATAGAATCCCTGAATAAACTCATCAAGGTCTTCCATTATCCCTTCTTCATCCCTAACGTGTTCCACATTGTGTTGACTTTTTCCTACCTTGCCGGGCTGTATATGCTGAGCACCACCAGCACCGAGCGCTGCCTGTCGGTCCTGTGGCCCATCTGGTACCGCTGCCACCCCCCGAGACACACATCAGCTGTTGTGTGTGGCCTGCTCTGGGCCCTGGCCCTGCTGCTGTGCACCCTGGATCTCTTGTGTCAATTTTGGGACATTGGTGACGATATTTGGTGTAGGACATCTCGAATCATCATAAAAGCATGGCTGGGTGTTTTCCTTTGGCTCTCTGTGGCTCCAGCCTGGCCCTGCTCGTCAGATTCCTATGTGGTTCCCAGCAGATGCGGATCACCAGGCTGTATGTGACATACACAGTGCTGGTTTTCCTCGTCTGTGGCCTGCCCTCAGGCATTGTCAGGTTCTCATATTTTTGGATGAAGCTTGACAATGAAGTCCTTTGTTATTTATTTCTAGTTTCCGTGTTCCTGACATCTGTCAACAGCAGTGCCAACCCCATCATTTACTTCTTTGGGGGCTCCTTTAGGCAGCGGTGGCAGGAAGGGCAGCAGACCCTCCAGCAGGTTCTCCAGCGGGCTCTGCAGGACACTCCTGAGGTGGATGAACGTGGGGGCAGCCTTCCTCAGGGATCCCTGGAGCTGTTGGAAAGCAGATAGGCCAGGGAGGAACAGCCTCTGCCCTGGTCAGTCAGATGTGACTCTGACGGTCAACACGGCCCTGCTGCACTTGACGATTATATGCATTATTCTCAGGCTTATACCTCTGAAATGTCTGAGTGGTTCCCCAATATCTTCAGATAGATTTATTTTTAACCTGGCTTTTCTAGTTTTACTGAGAGAGAGCATTAGTCTGAAAGTAGAATGTCTCCATCCTTCTTGACATTACCAATAAATTTCTCATGTTATCTTCCTCTGAATCTTTCCTATTGAAAACATTTTCTTTGCAATTTTCATTGCAATGGAAAGCATGCCTGTTGAACAACCTAAAATTCTTTTTTATACTTCTTTCTTAACAAGTATAAAATTTCTTGACAGAATTGAAAAAGAATATTCTTTAACTCTCAGAATATGTTCCCTTGAAAATCATGTTCCATTGTGTGATTGGGAGCATTGCCGCAAGTGGAAAACTTGATTCTTAATAAGTGAGTTCTGCTACCTCTAAATATCATTGAGTTCTCAGATATTAGAAAAAATAATGTCTCTAGAGACAGACTGTCTGCCTTCATAAATACATTCTAGGAAACTGGTTTTATGAAAAATCCTCTGCCGTCATTTGTCAATGGCATGGCAAAAAGTTGGTCTTGATTTCTACTAAAGAAAAATATGGTCATCCCCAGGAGAACTGGTAAATCCTTATTTAGGCTTTCTTGACCAAGAGACTAGTGTAGCATCTATAAATATGTCCCATAAACTCCAGGTTCGCCATGGGCAACCACAATATTGGTTTCAAAGTGGAAATTATCTTGAAAATCACTTATTATTAGTTTACAGATTCTTTTATTTCTAGGAGGACTCTGTATACTTCCTGTCTTTGTGCAAATCATTCTGGCTATAACTTTCAGTTAGTTTCATGGCTTTTCCCCATGGGAAGCAAAATTGAAAACATCTGACCTTTTCATGATGATGTCAGTTACATCATGGATATCATAACATTGATAATAACTTAGGGTTGGCCCTGAATTCTGATATGTGCTGCAACCTGGATGAACATTGAGAACATTGTGTTAAGCAACATAAGCCAGACACAAAAGAACGATATTGTAAGTTTAACTCTTATAAGGTATCCAAACTGGGAAAATTGATGGAGACAGAAAATAGATAAGTAGGTACCTACGGATGGGGTATGGGAGAATGAATAATCATTATTTGGTACAGAATTTCAATGTGGGATAATGAAAAGTTCATAAAACAAGTAGTGGTCCTAGTTATACCTTATTGTGAAAATACTTAATGCTGCTGACTTATACATTTAAAATGGATAAAGTAGTAAAATGTATGTTGTGTAAATTTTACATTTTTCAAAAATTATTAATTTAAAAAATTAGGGTCAATGCAGAGTTGAAGACTAATCTGTACCACTGGTTTCTGTTTCAACAAAGAACTCAAGCAGAAGGAGGGGCCACCATGACTCGTTGTGACACAGTGGGCTCTCTGCTGCTCACAGGCCGTGAGGCTGCTCCCCAGATGGACCCTCACAGACGGGAGCTGACAAATAAACTGCGTACACAGGAGATAGTACAAAGCAGCTATGAATGATGAAGTCTACAGTTTTCAAATTTTCCAACCAAATTTCTTGACCACACTTATAACACAGTCAGTATACGGATCAGGTTCCCCGAATCCAGATACGATCCTCTTCCACATCCAGCACTCTGCTGATTTTGTACATTATATGTACACCCTTGATTTCCAAATGCCTTAGTAGGACTTGGCAGCACATGAGGGCTTCCTACAGTGGGAGGTGGCAGGAAGACAGTGCATGCAGCCTGTGCACTTTATGTGATGTCATCAGTTCAGACTAACGGTTATTATCAGAGTCAGCACTGTGAGTCTGTGATGTCATCAATTGTACACTTTTGGCTGAAGATTTTCTCCATCATGAGGAGCTCTGTAGAGAAATTTCACCTGGGCACTGGTTATTTTGACATCAGGGACATTCCTTTTCGGGGTGCCCACAAGAAATCTTAGAGCTCCTGGAGGCTTAGGCTCAGCCCCTGACGCCCAAATGGAACTCACTTGGCATAAGACGTTACTGTATGAGAGCCCTTAGAACATTGAACCTCAATGATTTGTCTTCCTCTCTCCCTCCTCCACCACACTGTCAGGTCTTTAAGAGCAGAGAACATGTCTTTGAATCCCTAGTGCTTGGGACTAGGGCTGGAATTTAGAAGATGCTCAGCAACTATTTTTCTCTAGCAGCTCCCACCTGAAAATCACAGGGTAGTCCAGCATCTTGAAAAGACTGGCTGAGTCACCAGGTCTCACTGTGGCTCCTGCAGGCACCTCCCGCTCAAGAGAGCAGTCAGTGTCCTCTGGAGCTGGTTATTCTGACAAAGGTTCCCTCCCTTTCATTGCAGGTGTGCTCACTGTGCCTGGGGAAGAATGTGCGGGATGCAGGAGTCCGCACATGAGCGGCCTCTTTTCAAGGCCAGTGATGGATTTTCCTCTCAGTTGCCTGTTGTGGAGGAGCACACAGGATATCCAGGAGTGTCCTCCAGGAAGACAGAAAAGATTTGAAAGTCCCTCAGGGCACTTTTTGGGAGCTGTCATCCATGACTGTGTATTTATGCTGAATTCAACAAACATTTCAAGCTAAATTATATATGACCCTAAAGTCTACTTTATTCTTTGGTTATAAAGTGTCACAATACAAGATCGCATTGCTTGACATTGATACCTAGGCTTATAGTTGGCCTAGGTGGACCAGATGGGGTGAGGCTGATGTGTAAATAGACATGGGACAGAGGCCAAGGAATATCTCAGTAAAGAATCATGTTTGAAATGACTCTAGTCTCTGATTTGTCTATAATCCCTGAACAGGAAATCATAGAGCTGCCCGGCATCTTTTTTTTTTTTTTTTGAGACAGATCCTCGTTCTATTGCCTGTGCTAGCGTGCCGTGGCATCAGCTCAGCTCAGAGCAACCTCAAACTCCTGGGCTCAAGGTATCCTCCTGCCTCAGCTTCCCCAGTAGCTGGGACTACAGGCACGCGCCACCACACCCAGCTAATTTTTTCTATTTTTAGTAGACACAGGGTATCACTCTTGCTCAGGACGGTCTCGAACTCCTGAGCTCAAACAATCATCCTGCCTCAGCCTCCCAGAGTGCTAGGATTACAGGAATGAGCCACCGCGCCCAGTCCCCATCCAGCATCTTGATAAGATTCCCATGGTCACCAGCTTCCCTTCAGCTCCTGTAGGAATCTCCTCAATTAGGGGACACAGATGGGTCCTCTGAAATCACTGAATCCCAGAAAGGTTCTTCGCCAAAGAATAGGGGAAAGGTAAGGGCTTATAACAAGAATTGTCTTCTTTCCAAAGTCAGTTGAGGTTCTTGCTCTAAGGTGATATCCCAGTGTTTCCACTCAGAGTGCTACATACAGGGGGTCATGGACCTTCCTTCAGGAAAAGGCAAGAGACATGAAGCTTCCTTCTGGAAACTGGGTGCTGGCAGTCCAGACTGTGGGAGTTCCAAATGAGGTAAAACAGAACTTTCTCCCTTCTGATCCATCTGCACAAACTCTGCCCTAATTCCAACCATTCGAGTCTGCTGTCATGGAGAGAATGGTGCCTCTCCCATTCGTTTAAGGAGCATGAGAATATGCAGGCATTGCTTCTCAGAGCTGAACTGCTATAAACCTGAGTTGCATTGTTTTACTTACTTTTCAAAGTTATTCTCCTTGACATATCTGGAAAAGCCCAAGGAAGAAACACATAGTCCAAACAGAAATAACTGAAGAAAACTTTGTGCAGGCACAATTGACAAAGATGGGCAGGCTAAGGGAAAGTGACAATGCAGGGGGATGCACCCCAAGGCAGCACTAGTGAAGCACTGTTTCCACCTCTAGGCTTAAAGGGACAAGGGTGCAGCAGTGACCACTGAGAACATAGCATAGCTGAGGCTGTTGAGGTAGGAGAGGAGACCAGGCAGTTGGAGACACCCTGCCATCACCAACACACAGCCAAATGGGCAGAGAGCCAGGGAGGGGAAATGCAAAGTGCTCTCCTCCTGCCCTCCAGTCTCCTGGTGGGGTCTCCCAGTGGCTTGATTCAACCAGAAACCAGGAGAAAAAGGATCCCACTGATGAGGTGCATACAGGCCACCCCTAGCGATGCCAAACAGGCTACAGAAGGATGGAAAGGGAATCCTCATGGCAAACGAGATTAAGCCTCACACCTGCTTATATCCTTCTACTTCCCGGGGTTTCCTCTATCTAAGTGTCATTGAATCTCGTCTCAACTCAACTCTGTCAGAGTTATTTTTTTTCTGTTTGCACCTTCTTTCTCTAGTGCCACTTTTAAGGAGAAACACCACATTCCTAAAAAGCAACTAGTAAACGAAATGTAATTTTTAAAAGAGAAAACATACACCTCTTGGCTAGAGTATAAATTTGTTTGATCTAATAAAGACCCAAAATAGAAATATTTTAAACAAAATACAAAACCATGTATCCATGGGTTCCGCATCCATGAGTCAGCCAACCTCAGATCGAAAGTATTTGAAATTAAAAAAAGAATGGCTGAGTCTGTATTGAACAGGTACAAACTTTTTTCCCTAAAAATATATTGTAACAACTATTTACATGATATTTACATTGTATTAGGTGTTTTAAGTAATCTAGAAATGACGTGGAGTATACAGGAGAATGTGTGTAGGTTATATGCAAATACACCGTTCAATGTAAGAACTTGAGCATTTGCAGATTTTTGAGTCTGCAGGGCTCCTGGAACAAATCCCCTATAGATACCGAAGAATGACTGTTTTTCAGACCTGAGCTGGAGGCTCCAAGGCATGATACATTAGGACTCCAAAAATTGTTACTTCCCGATTCCTAGAGAGGTGCCCTCATCCTCGTGGCTCTGTGAGTCCAGCCACATCGGTATTCCTGCCTGGCGGAGGAGGATGAAGGGGAGGGAAAACTGTGTTCCTTCTATTAATCCCATGAGCCAGGACTTAGTTATATTGCTTCCTCTCACCTCCCACTGGCCAGCACCTAGTGACACAGTGTCACTCAGCATCCAAGAACACTGGGATGGGAGTCCTTTTGCTGCTTTAAAACTCTCAGAATTGTTATGTGACGGAAGAGGAAAAAGGAGATCAGGGGCAGCTAGTAGTCTCTGCAGCCCCCGATCAGCCCTCAGATTCTGTGTTCATGTGAAGATTGTGTACGGATGCCTCAGAAATACTGAATGATGGGCAGAGAACAGAGGCACAGAGCTTCACACAGGGCTCCAGGAGACCAGGGGCTGGCATTGGGCCGCTCTTCAGTGTATGATCTCAGGGAAATCCTTTTGACTCTTTTAGCCTCAGCTTCTTCCTGTGTTCAATGAGGATATTAAGATGGATGGGCTTTAAGGAGCACATGCCAAATGCTGGAGATGCAATAGTGGGCAAGAAATCGGGCATGACTCAGTCCTCATGGAGCTTCAGGTTTGCTGAGGAAGACGAGTACATCACACCCTAACTATACACAAACCACCTGTGAAGTGCCTGAGTGGGGATAACAGAGGTTCTGATTTCCTCCAATTTCCTTTTCTGGCCAACCAAGGCTGTAGGAGCTTGTCCCTCTGAGGGCTCACGATGGATGCATTCAGTCCTGACGCCTCTCTGGACCCCAGCAAAGGACGTATCCTCTCCCCACTTGGAAGCCTCTGCCCCTGTGAGCCCCCAGGACTCAGGGAAGGCTGCTTTGTGAAGCAGGAAAGGGCTCTCGGATTCAGCCGACTTCCTGATTGGCCTCCCCTCCCCTCTCTTGTGTTATCTACTTGATTGGCTTTTCTTCCTCTCTGGGGTTCCAGTAGGTCAGATTTTTTTTCAATCCACAATGCTGACTGCCAACTCGGATTTAACCTGGGAATTACTCTGCTTTCCTCCTCATCATGTGCGACCAACACACAGTGTTGGTGGGTCCAGAGGGCTGTTCAAAGGGTTAGACGCTGAGGCAGCCCTGCTGGGTACAAATCCACACTGCATGAGGCCAAAGAATAATCACTCATCCTTTTCGTGCTCCTGTTCCATCCTCCATAAGATCGGAATAATACCGATTTTTACCTCATAGGCTCTTGAGAGCATTAAAAGAGACACTCGATTTGCTGCTGTTATTCACCCAGATGTGAGCTCATCCTCTTCCACCAGCTGAAATCTGAAAGAGCATCTCTCTTTACATTCCAAGCCCCGAACATTTTCTATTTCCCCTCATGGACTCCACTCACACAAAAGCTGTAATGAGCAAAGGAAATCTTACCACAGATCTCCTGGGAGAGTGAATGAAGAAGGTGTATATTGGACACACCCAGCACACCACTTAGTAGCTCTCCATAGATGTTTTCCTACTTCAAGTCCCTGCTTCAGTGGCACTCAGACCTCAGCCTCACTGACTCCCTCCTCTGTATTGCTGAGCGATTTGGCACAGACCCACACCTAGCCCCACACTGTGGACCTGAATGACACTAGGGGCTCAGCAAAGCCATATCCAGTCATCACTTCAGAGGCACACCGGGTATCAACTTCAGACATTTGGGCACACATTAGTAATTCTTCCTAACACATAAAGACCTTTCCACAAAAAGAATTCTGGTGAATGAAATTTTCTTCATCTCGTTATACATATGTGTTCTAATGCCTTTAATTGTATTTTCATTTTTACATTCTATTTAACCCAAATCTACCACTACCGTTATGCTCCTCATTCATGCATTCATTCATTGAATAAATATTTATTGAGAACACAGTGTGCCACACCCTGAGCCCAGCACTGGGGATACAAAAGGTGCTCCTGTCCTCAACAGTTGACATATGGAACATTTTCTAGCCCTCCAGGAACAGCCATCCTCACATCTGTCCTATTAAGAGGTCACATTCCCCTCATGTCCCATATGCACGTCTTCACTTTCCTCTATGGATGGTCCAGTCTTAGTCATGGGGATGTCACAATCACCTCTGTGTCTTCCTGAATTCCTGCACCTGAGAGAAAATTTCTGGCCCAGGACAGAGTAATGCTTGAGTCCATAGCTCCAGCCCGTTAAGTGGAGATGTTTCAATCATAGAATATTCCCATGTTAGCAGAAGTGTTCAATATAGTAAGACCAGGCTTTAGAGTCATGAAGAACAGGGTTTGAAACCAGATTCAAGGACATCCTACCTTTTGATAGGTTATATATTGTCTACAAGCTTCTGATATCCTCCTTGTAAATGGGCCCAGTAATTCACACATTACAGGATGGTCCTGAGAATCCGTGATTGTACAGGTGGTGGTCAAATCTTGCTTGTGTTCCCAGGGGCACCAGTGGAGGGTTTCTGACCATGGCTCCAAGCACCCCAATTTGGAGCACGAAACTCATATAAATGAATGGAAGTGACAAGACCCTTCCTCTAAGTTGTGACGTGTGGGCCCTAATTCCAATCTCACTGGTGATCGGAAATGCAATGTGCTCTGGCTCCTGAGCTTCCACATGCGCAGAAATGCCTTTTCCGTCTACACCCTCAACCTGGCCAGGGCCTACTTTGTCTTCCTCTGGCACCACATGATACATTTGCTGATGCAACTCATCAGCTACCTTCAGTTTAATCTCCTACATACTATGTCCTATGTTAATCTTTCCCAGAGCATGAAGCATGCTGAGCTCCTGTGGTCCATCTGGTATGGCTGCCATCTCCCAAGACACACGTCAGCTATTGTGCGTGCCCTGCTCTGGGCCCTGTCTGTGCTCTTGAGCACCCTGCAAGGATACTACTGTGTCTTCCCATTTAGGATTAGTGACCATAATTGGTGTCGGGCATTTGATTTAATCACTACAGCTTGGCTGATTTCTTTTTAATTTTTAATTATTATGGGCACATAAAAAGTTGTATATCTTTATAGGGTCCATATGATGTTTTGATACAGGCATACAATGTTAATTAACCAAATAAGGGTAATTGGGGTAGCCATCACCTCAGGCATTTAACATTTCGTTGTGTTAGGAACATTCCAATTCCACTCATTTGATTATTTTAAAATATACCCTAACTTATTGTTGATTATAAACACTTTGTTGTACTATCAACTATTGTTCATACTATCTAACTACATTTTTGCATCCTTAACCATCCCCACCGTATCTCCCCCTCCCCACTATATATCCAAGCCTCTGGTAACTATCATTCTACTCTCTATCTCCATGAGATCAATTGTTTTTAAGATTTGGCTCCCACATATGAGTGAGAACATGGAGATTTGTCTTTCTGTTCTTGGCTTGTTTCAGTTAACATAATGTTCTCCAGTTCCATCCATGTTGTTTCAAATGACAGGATTTCATTCTTTTTTGTGGCTATATAATATTCCATTGTGTATATGTACCACAATTTCTGTATCCATTCATCCTTTGATGGACACTTAGATCATATCATCTGCAGACAAGGATAATTTGACTTCTTCCTTTCTTCCTTTCCAATTTGGATGCCCTTTATTTCTTTCTCTTGTCTGATTGCTGTAGATAGAATTTCTAGTACTAAGGTGAATAACAATGGTGAAGGTGGGCCTCCTTGTCTTGTTCCAAATCTTAGAGGAAAGGTTTTCAGTTTTTTCCCCATTCAGCATGATACTAGGTGTGGGTCTAGCATATGTGGCTTTTATCATGTTGAGGTAAGTTCCTTCTATACTCAGTTTTTTGACAGTTTTTATCATGAAGGAATGTTGAATTTTATCAAATGCTTTTTCAGCATCAATTGAAATGATCATATATTTTTTGTCCTTCATTCTGTTGATATGATGTATCACACTGATTGATTTGCATATGTTGAACCATTCTTGCATCCCTGGAATTAATCCCACTTGATCATGATGAATAATCTTTTTAATGTGTTGTTGAATTTGGTTTGCTAGTATTTTGTTGAGGATGTTTGCAGCTATTTTTATCAGAGATTTTGGGCTATAGTTTTCTTTTTTTGTTGTGTATTTGTCTGGTTTGGTATCAGGATGATATAGGCCTCATAAAAGGAATTTGGGAATATCCGTTCTTCCTCGATTC
>NW_012150174.1:1364952-1367996 GCF_000956105.1 Propithecus coquereli
TTGCTATAAACTTTCCTCTTATTACTACTTTTAATGTATTCCATAGGTTTTGATATGTTGTGTTTTCATTTTCATTTGTTTCGAGAAATTTTTTAATTTCCTTCTTAATCTCTTCATTGACCCAATGGTCATTCAGAAGCATATTGTTTCATTTCTATATGTTTGTATATTTTGAAATGTTCCTCTTATTGATTTCTATTTTTATTCCTTTGAGGTCAGTATAAATACTTGGTATGACTTCAGGGTTTTTTAATTTTTTGAGACTTTTTTTGTGGACTAACATATGGTCTAACCTTGAGAATGATTCTTGAGCTAAGGAGATTAACATGAATTCTGCAGCTGTTGGATGAAAAACATTCTGTAAATATCCATGAAATCCATTTGTTCCATAGTGCAGATTAAGTCCAATGTTCATTGTTAATTTTCTGTCTGGATGATCTATCCAGTACTGAAAGTGGAGTGCTGAGATCTCCAATGATTATTGTATTGGGGCCTATCTCTCTGTTTAGCTTTGATAATATTTGCTTTATATACCTGAGTGCTCCAGTATTTGGTACATATATATTTAGAGTTGTTATACCCTCTTGCTGCACTGACCCCTTTATCATCATATAATGACCTCTTTGTCTCTTTTTATAGTTTTTGTCTTGAAATCTATTGTATCTGATAAAAGTATATCTACTGCTCTTTTTTGGTTTCTATTTGCATGGAATATCTTTTTCTATCCCTCTATTTTCAATCTATGTGTGTCTTTATAGGTGAAATATCTTTCTTGCAGAAAACATAGAGCTGGTTTTTACTTTTTTACCCATTCAGTCACTCTGAGTCTTTTGATTGGAGAGTTCAGTCCCTTCACATTCAATGTTGTTATCAATAGGTAAGGACTTAGTCCTGCCATGTTGTTACTTGATTTCTGATTGTTTTGTGGTCTTCTTTTTCTTTCTTCCTTCATTCCTGTCTTCTTTCATTAAAAGTGATTTTCTCTGCTAGTGTGATTTAATTTCTTGCTTTTTATTATTTGTGTATCTGTTTTAGGTTTTTTCATTTGAGGTTACCATTAGGCTTGCAAAAAACATTTTATAGCCAATTATTTTAAACATATGACAACTCTACTTACAAACAAACAAACAAACAAGCAAAGAGAAATCTAACAGAGATTCTACCCTTTAACTCTACTCCACCCAGCTTTCTAACTTTTTGTTGTTCCCATCCACTTTTTTTACTATCTATCTCTCAAAAAGTTTTATTTTTGATAGGGTTGTCTTTTAGTCTTCCTACTTAAGATATAAGTGGTTCATACACCACAATTATAGCAAGAGAGTATTCTGTATATGTGTCCTTACTGTTACCAGTGGGTTGTATACCTTCAGAAGATTTCTGATTGTTCATTAACATCCTTTTCTTTCAGACTGAAGAACTCGTTTTAGCATTTCTTGTTGGACAGGTCTGGTGTCAATGAAATACCTCAGCTTTTGTTTGCCTGGAAAAGTCTTTATTTCTCCTTCATGTTTGAAGGATATTTTTGCAGGATATAATATTGTAGGGTTAAGGGTTTTTTTCCTTCAGCACTTTGAATATGTCATGCCACTCTCTCCTGGGCTGTAAGGTTTCCACTGAAAAGTCTGCTGCCAGATGTGTTGGAGCTCCTTTATATGTGTTTTTTTTTTCTTGCTTCCTTCAGGACCTCTTTCCTTTATGCATGACCTTTGTGAGCTTGATTATGACTGCTTTGAGGTAGTCTTGTTTGAGTTATATCTGCTTGGTGTTCTGTGACTTTCTTGTACCTGAATATTTATATCTTTCTCTAGCTTTGGAAAGTTCTCTGTTATTATTTCTTTATATAAACTTTCTACCCCAATCTCTCTACCTTTGCCTTGTAATCCAGGGAATTCTCTTGTATCTTACCCAAAGTCACCAAGGTGCTACCACCAGGAGTCTTTAAGAGTCACGGCATTACTGGGCTTACCCCCAATGCTGATATGGCTGCAGTTATTGGCTGCAGACCAAAAACTCTTAGATTTGCTCTTCTGAGGCTATTTTCTAGATCTTGTCGGTGTGCTTCGTTGTTATTTATTCTTTTTTTCTTTTTTCTCTTCTGTATATTTTCAAATAGCCTGCCTTCAAGCTCACTAATTCTTTCTTCTGCTTGGTCAGTTCTGCTGTTGAGAGGCTCTGATGCATTTCTCAGTTTTTCAATTGAATTCTTAAGCCCTAGAATTTCTGCTTTTTTTTTTTGTTATTTCAATCTCTTTGTTAAGTTATGTGATAGGCTTCTGAATTCCTTCCTGTGTTGTCTTGAAGTTCATTGAGCTTCTTCAGGACAGCTATTTTGAATTCTTTGTCTGAAAGGTCACCTATCTCCATCACTCCAGGATTGGTCACTGGTACCTTATTTGGTTTGTATGGTGAGGTCATGTCTTCCTGGATCCTCCTGATGCTTGTGGATGTTCATCGATATCTGGGCATCAAAGAGGTAGGTATTTATTTAAATCTTTATAGTCTGGGCTTGTTTGAACCCGTCTTACTTGAGAAGGATTTCCAGATACTCAAAGGGAATTGAGTGCTGTAGTCTAAGCCTCTGGTCACTGCAGCCATATCAGCATCCCAAGTCCACTGGCTCCAAGCCTGAACAGCCACCAGGAATTGCCTGATGACTGCAGTCCTTGTGGCCCGACTGCTTTACGAATTTAGACCAAGCTCCAGGCTCCTCTTTTTCTGTCAGTGGTGGGGCTAGCCAGAACTCAAATTTTAGGGTGGAGGATTTCTCTCTGGCCCGGCTGGTCAAAATGCTCCCTTGTGGGCAGCAGCAGAACTCTACCCTATGCTGTGTTCCCCTGTGCCAGGGCAGCCCTGAATTTCAATGCATGGCCATCCACAGTGGAATAATAGACACTGGAGATTCCAAAAGTTGGGAAGTGGGAAGGGGGTGAGGCTTGAAAAATTATATCCTCATAATCACTTCACTCTCCCTCCCCTGGGTACACAGATTCTCTCTCCATTTGCCATGCAGGGGCAGCACTGCCAGGGGATGAAAGAGGGGTGGC
>NW_012150174.1:1373766-1375678 GCF_000956105.1 Propithecus coquereli
TATCAATATGTACAAATTCAATTTTTAATTTCAAATTGCTAATGACCACTAATTGTGATTTCAGGCAAGGCACCTTTCTCTGTGTCTCAGTTACTCCTTCTCTAAAATAAGTATGTTAAAAGAGATCATCTCTAAAATGCCTTCTAGCTCTGGTGATTTATGAATATATGCAACTCTGATGCCTGTACATGTTCCCCTCTCTCCTCTCCTTTCTCCCACAGGCTACACCAGGACCATTTGTACCGTGGAGAATAAAGACCTGGAACAAGTCTCCCTGGGAGTCCACTTTCAGGACCCAGAACAGCTCCCAGCGGTAGGCTCCTGTCTGTCAAGGTGATGTACGGAGGCCTCAATTGCTTTCACTGTGATGATCAAATCTCCTCAGGCCTCTGGCCAAAATCATTGTTATACATTCTTGCCAAACCACACTATCATTACACGGAATTGATGAATCTTAGAATCTCTAGTTAAAAAAGAACATTGGAAGTGGTTTTCCCCAATAAAATGTAAACTCCTAAAACAAGGACTTTGTTTTGCTCACAAATATACATTCCATCACTTAGGAAAGTTTCTAGAACATAGTAGGTACTCAATAAACATTTGCTCATTGGAATAAGGGAATCTAACCTTACCCCTCCATGTTCTAGAATTCCCAAGAGTCATGCAGCATTTGCTTCTACATCTCTAGCCACTGAGAGATGATTATCTCCCAAAATAACCTATTCCATCATCTCACTGAGAGACAGGTATAATGAGAGGAAGGCAGTGTTGAACTCGATATATCCTCTACCCAAACTGCTAAGTCAAAAACTGAAGTACAGAGGGGTCGTATGGCAAATGAGCAAAAATAATCTCTGAAAGAGAAAATAACACAATAAAATGCCCATCTGTAGACTGTATTTCACTTTATAGGACATTTATGTCCATTTTTTGTCCTACCTTGTGGGTTCGATGGAGGCAGGATTTAAATTCAATATATTTGTTAATGGCAGAGACGTTCTGCAATTTTTACATAGGTCACAAGGGGGCGGACTTGTTCCTTAAATTGTCGCTTCTCATTCCTGGTGCTTGGGACCTGCAGAATCTGAGGGATATGTGGGACTTGAAGAATAAATAATCAGAGACATTTAGGTCCTGTCACTGACCCTTTCTACAACAAAGGAATGATGCTAAAAGGGAGATTACGAGTAGATATTTGCAGATATTTGGAGCACATTGCATCTAGTGAGAAAGGGGGAGAGAAATCCCTCCTTTACCACTTTAGATAGCCAGAGAAGAGTCAGAGGAGAGACAGCCAAAGACCTATAGCTGAGTATTATGGCTTCAAGGTGAAGGAGTCCCAGGGCCTTGCTGACCTGGAATTGGAGTTATAGAAAAGGCAACTACTGGTGCTACTTCACTCTCTAAATCTCTGGCAGCCTCCTTGGAAAATGCTAGGGCTAGAAAGAACT
This sequence comes from Propithecus coquereli, assembly GCF_000956105.1. Lineage (NCBI taxonomy): Eukaryota > Metazoa > Chordata > Mammalia > Primates > Indriidae > Propithecus > Propithecus coquereli. The sequence goes on from NW_012150174.1 coordinate 1,375,218, forward strand.
GCAAGACCATCCAGCATTCTTCCACTCTCCTATTTTAGACATGGGGAAACTGAGGCCCATAGAAAAACAAATTACTTGTCCAAAGTCAAATGACTATATAGTTGCAGAGCCTGGATTAAAACCCAGGAGGTTATTTCACTGACTATTCAAATGTTTGGCTTGTTGGAAGTGGTCTTTAGAAATAACCCTCTGGATGCAGGACAACCTAAACTCTATTGGTGACAAAGACTAGTCTTTGTAGAAGGGGTTATTGATTGTGGTATCTTTGCTCAAAAGAGAAAGAAAGAGAAGAAATGAGGGAGGAAGGGGTGGAGGAAGTGAGGGAAGGAGAAAAATATGAGTTTTCTGATGGCCTTGTCTCCGGGCAGCGCCTGTTGCTGCTCTGACTTCCTAGCAACTGCAGCTATGCTGCATTGTTTGAAGTGTTCATTTTATTCAAAAAAAAAAAAATGAAGAATAAA
>NW_012150174.1:1375728-1377786 GCF_000956105.1 Propithecus coquereli
GAAAGAAAGAAACTAACTATACACATTGTCCTGGACCAAGGGACCCTCTCAATGGCCAAAAGGAAAAGCAGTGGGCACATGGAATCTGCTGATCTTACTACATACCACATCATCCTAAAGTGGCTAGCCTGATAGTGGTGAAGCAGCCTCTTAAAGGTGCAGCTGAGGTGCCAGGTATCCTTAAACCAACAGCCACTGTAGGTGAAATGTCCACCATGAGTACAATATCTGGGTCCAGGAACCCAGAGACAGAAGCAGGCGTGGCCCCACCCACCATCACTCCCAGGGACCCACTTAGGGAATCTGTGCTTCCTAGGTCTGCAACTCAGGCTTCTGGGAGTCTGGAGGTCCTGGTTCCAGAGGAGCTTGCTAACACCAGTGAACAAAAGAAGAGTCTCACTGAAGTTGAAATGATGGCAGCCTCCTGGTCACTTTGTGTTCTCATGCCACTAGACCACCAGTCAGAGAAAGGCATTGCCATTCTGTCAGGAGCAATCAACCCTCATGAGGAGGAAGGGTGGCTGCCACACAGTGACAGCAGGGAGGAATGTTTGCCACTGGGGTGTCTCTTCTTACTCCCACGTCAAGTTTAGCTGTAAATGGGCAAAATACAAACACCATGGCCTGAAAAGGACATGATAAAAAGGAATTCAGACACTCAGGGATGAGGTTCTAGTCACTCCCCCAGTAAAGCCACTTAGACCTGCAGAAACGCTAGCTGGCGTGGAGAGAAGCTGTGCTGGGCGGTAGAGAAGGGAGGTGATAAGTATCAGTTACAGCCTCCAGACCAGCTGCAGAACTGGGGCTGTAACTCATCCCACATCCCTCTCTTATAACTTTCCTACAAGTTTTGCATCCAGAATCCTGGAGAAGCTGTGACAAGATGGAGTGATTCAATATGAGAAGCAACAAGCACAAGTGGTACAAGAGGCGGACGATAGTTCGTGCACCAGTTTCCCTTTTTCCAGTTTGGTACGCTGACCCCCAGCTGCCAACTGAATGCCTGCTAACAGCTCACACTTGTAACCACCAATGCATTGTCCTTGGGTGGTTGGAGCCACCTCACAGTTTACATTACCCCCAATCCAGGCTGCCTTGACCCAGTGGCTGACCAATGCATGGGGCTGAACAGAAGCCCAGCTCCCTTGACTCAAGCTGGGGCAAACTGTAGTGCAACCTCCACTCTAGAGCCCCATGCAAGATCATGCCGAGACTAGACTTTGCTGAAATCATATTCCTGCTCAGCTTCTACCCCTTCCCTATCCTCCTTTCCCCATTCCCTCACAGGCTTCTCCTCAGAGCTCTCCTTAACTAATCACATGCACATGAATCTCCACCTCGCATTCTGCTCCTAGAGACCCTGGCTTGAAATTACAAAAGTGATCTCAATTTCAATATGGACACAAAGTTTAAATAAAGCTTACATTGAAGTAATGATAAATGCAATTTGAAAGTCATCCTCTAGACCAATGATTCCCAGACTTCACTGTGATTGAAATATGGCGGAGTTCTTAAAATGTCACTTTCTAGGTCCTATCCTGGACCTACTTAAACAAAACTCTAGAAGTGTGAATTGCAAGCTCAGCTTTTTTAAAGTTCTCCTGGTGTTTCTGGTTGTCAAGATTTTGGAACCCACTGGTTTAAGCAGCTCAGTTGTATTAGATGGTTTAAATATACCTCTATATGAACTTGTGGGGTGTGCAAAATGAAGTTTTGATGTTCCTTCCAATAATACAAGTCTATGATTCAGTTAATTATTCATTAGATATCAATATCCCTTAATTGAAAAGAATGATCTTGATTTTAAACCAATCATAGGACGATTACTCATAATTTAATTGACAGTCTATAAAAAATTCTGACACAAAAATTTCTGAATGTGATACATGTTTAGTTGATTACATTTTATGCAACGGTAACAATTCTTTTTAGAATGTAAGTTATACATGTTTGTTACTGTATTAGAGTAAACCAGGTCACACTGTGGCAAAAAACACCAAAATCTCAGTTACATACCACAGTACACATTGGTTTCCTGTTCATACAAAGACTCTAGTA
>NW_012150174.1:1380224-1506716 GCF_000956105.1 Propithecus coquereli
TCTTCCAAAGGCTTAGATAAATCATAATTCCAGGACAAAAGAGTCAAGGGTGAGCAATCCCTCAAAAACCATCTGCAGAACAATTAAGCATTGTCAATAGCACAACCCATTTCTGAAGTACAGACTTGGAGGGCCTTGGAAGCCAGGACTATAAAGGGCCTTGGAATAATCGTATTCAAATATCTCACTTTGCAAATGAGAAATGTGTGTGGTTCAGAGCAGAATGGACAGGGTCATAATTCAAATCCTTACAGAGGCCAGGGAAATGAAGCAAGCTGGGGTCAGAAAAGAGATATTTTAGATATGTTACAGGAAATGTGTGACTTTTCTTTTTAAGAAAAACAACAGAAGCCCCACAGGTCTCTTGCCTACCCCTTCTCAAGCTGAGAATCAAATCAAGAACTCAATCCCACTTAAAATAGCTGCAAAAAAATAAATAAAATACCTATGAATATACTTAACCAAGGAGGTGAAAGATCTCTACAAGCAGAACTACAAAGCACTAATAAAAGAAATTGTAGATGATACAAACAAATGGAACAACACCCCATGCTCATGGATGGGAAGAATCAATATTGTTAAAATGTCCATATTGCCAAAAGTAATCTACACATTCAATGCAATTCCTACAAAAATAAAAATGATATTTTTCACAGAATTAGAAAAAAAACAATCCTAAATGTCATATGGAATCGAAAAAGAGCCCAAATAGCCAAAGCAATCCTAAGCAAAAAGAACAAAGCTGGAGGCATCACATTACCTGACCTCGAATTACAGTACAAGGCTATAGTAACCAAAACAGCATGGTACCAATATAACAGTAGACACACAGATCAAAGGAATAGAATAGAGAACCCAGAAATAAAACCATATACCTACAACTAACTGGTCTCCAACAAAGCAGACAAAAACATACACTGGGGGAAAGGATATCCTATCCAATAAATGGTACTGGGAAAATTGGATAGCCACACGCAGACGAATGAAAATGGAGCCCTATCTCTCACTATACACAAAAATTAACTCAAGATGGATTAAAGACTTAAATGTAAGACCTGAAACCCTAAAAATTCTAGAAGAAAACCTAATAAAAACTATTCTCGACATTGGCCTAGGCAAAAAATGTATGGCTAAGACCCCAAAAGCAACTACAACAAAAAAACAAAAATAAATGGGACTTAATTAAACTGAAATGCTTCTGCAAAGAAATAATCAACAAATAAACAACCTACAGAATGATAGAAAATATTCACAAATTATACATCCAACAAAGAACTAATAGCTAGAATCTACAAGGAACTCAAACAAATCAGCAAGAAGAAAACAAACAACCCCATTAAAAAGTGGGCAAATGACAGGAACAGCCAATTTTCAAGAGAGAGAAACAAATGTCCAACAAACATATGGAAAAATGCTCAACATCACTAATAATCAGGGAAATGCAAATTAAAACCACAATGAGATACCACCTTACTCCTGTCAGAATGACCATATTAAAAAGTCAAAAGAGCAACAGATCTTGATGTTGATGTAAAAAGGGAACACTCATACAACTATTGGTGGGAATGTAAATTAGTACAACCTCTATGGAAAACAGTATGGAGATTTCTCAAGAACTAAAGAGCATACCATTTGATCCAGCAATCCCACTATTGAGTACCTACCCAAAGGAAAAGAAATCATTATATTAAGACATCTATACTTATATGTTCACTGCAGCACAATTTATGGAGTCAACATAAGTACTCATCAACTGAAGAGTGGATAAAGAAAATGTGGTATATACATATACCATGAATACTGCTCAGCCATGAACAAATGAAATAACATCTTCTGAAGCAACATGAATGGAACTAGAGGCTGTTATTCTAAATGAAGTAACTCAGGAATGGAAAAACAAATAGCACATGTTCTCAGTTCTAAGTGGGAGGTAAGCTATGGGTAGGCATGTTCATACACAGTGACACTTGGACATCGGAGACTCATTGGAGGGGGGTGAGGGATGAAAAATTACAATGTACATTATTCAGGTGACAGGTACACTAGAAGCTCAGATTTCACCATTATACAATTTATCCATGTAACAAAAAAATATTCATACCCCCTAAATCTACTGAAATTTAAAAAATAAAATAACAGAGCAAACATGTTGATAAATGGCAAATAACACACACCTTCAGTAATGGGGTTAAGAGCGAGGACTGTGGCAACCTGGACATGCCCTGCATCAAGGGGACAACTGCTACCCGGCTCCATGTGGTCACTGTCATGTAATGATGTGAGCCTATAAGTTGCCAGATCTTCTGTTTTTTGTTTTTTTTTAAATATGGGTTTTTTACTTGAAATTTCCCAATTTTTTTTTTAATCATGGCCACTCATTTGAATTCATTGCAGTCCAAACAGAACCCTAGTGAAGTCAGGATTGAGCCTCAGGTTTCTAGTTTGCATCCTCTGGCCCAGGGCGCTGTAAGGTGGTGGGGAAGGGGCCCTCTGGGAATTCAGGGCCTCCAATCTCAGCTCAGCCATCCACTGGCTTTGTGCCTCCCAGAACCACTTCTCTCTGCCTTCTGTTTTGTCACGTAAAATATGAGAGAGACAAAGTAGGAGATCTCTGATGTTTGGCCTGAAAGTCTCTGGGTTTCTGACCGTCTTTGCAGATGGAGATTCTAAATCATCAAGGCAATGTGGAAAGATCACGGCATCTGGAGGCAAAAGTCCAACAAACTCCTGTATCTGTCCACGTCCCTATCCCACCAGAACTTCACACTCCACGCATCCACACTGGCATAGCATCCCCCTCATGGCTCCTCTGCTAGTCTTACCCACAGTGGATAGCACCATCCCACACCCAGTTGCCCAACTCAAAAAGCTTGCCCTCATCCTCAACTTCTCCCTCCCCGGCTACCCTCATCCCATCAGCGAATCCGTCAGTTCCACTTCTTACCTCTCAACTCTGTCCACTTCCAGCCGTAGCGCCAGCCTCCTCATCTGGACAACCATGACTTTTCACCGGGATCATTGCATCAGGCCCCTGACCGCCTCCCTCTCTTCGTTCCTGGGCCCCTCCCAGTCCATTCTTTTTTTTTTTTTTAATTTTTAATTTTTTTTTTTATCCTTTTATTTGTTATTTTAACCTGGTTCATTGTCAGTGTGTCCCCACTAAAAGGTAAGTTCCATGAGAGCAGGGAAGCTGTCTTGTTCTCTAATATGCACCCAGCTTCTGGAACGGTAGCTAGTTTCAGGTAGGCCCTCAGTCCATTCTTAATATCACAGTCAGCATTGCCTTCATAAAATGTTGCGGCTATGTTTTCACTCCTGAGCTCGGTAGCGAAGGAATGAACGATTACTCAAAACACAGTGTTCTAAGAGAAGAGGAGAGACCAAAATCTAAAGGTGAAAATGGCCTCCTCAGCTAACGTCTTCCCTGTATTTATTTCCAGGGACACATGCAAAGGGTCAGGGCCGTTTGTTAATTTTTTTTAACACTCCCATACAGGTCAGCTGTTTTCAGCTGACCTTTGCACTCAGCAAACAAGCGGCTTCCGGCAGGTGTTTTCGCCTGACCCTTCATTCACCTTGCTCACATTCTTTCCATCCATCCATCCTTCTAGGCCCGGCCCCTACAATAAAACCCAAGTTCCCAGCTTAAGATCCTTCTGTGGTTGCCCTCAAGATGAAATCCAAACTCCTTAACGTGAGGCCTTTGGTTTTTTTCTGGCCTATGCGCACGCTTGAGCCTTTTCTCTTGCCACTGCCCTGGACTGGTGAACCTCTAGAGAGAAGAAACTGTAGCTTGTTCACCAACGAGTTCCCAGAACCTAGCACAGTGCCTGGCCCCTGATGGCACATGCTGCCACATGAATGAATGAGTGAATGAATAATGGGTGAATGTATGAATCTAAGGACGCTACCACTTACTAGGTGTGGCTCTAGAGCGTGGCTGCTCTCGCTTTCTCCACCTGTAAATATGCCTGTCCTTACTGGTTGTAGTGAGAAGCAAATTAGAAAAGAGGTATAAATGGGCTTTAGAACCTATAAAAGCAGAATCGAGACATAAGTTATTGCCTACCTTCTCTGTGCTTCAGTACCTGCCTCATAGCCGTAAAGGATGAGTTCAATGAGTTAATACATGTAACATGCTTTGAACAGCACCTGGCACATTGTAAGTGGTTATCAGATAAACAAGCATTTGCTGTGTTGATAGCCATGACAACAATGATAATTGAGCTTTACAACCCTCCGAGGTGCCAGGTGTGGTGCACATTTGCTGCTTTGGGGCTGCTCTTATGGTAACAGCCTCCCAATTTCCTTTTGGATGAAGTCTTGGGTGAAGTCTTGATGGGACTATCAATTACGTGTGCCCTCCCCTAGCCAGTGGGGTGAGGCCACAGCAGGAACTCAGTCAACTGGACTCGCTCTCTCTCCTTGGACTTCAAGTGTTGAGTGGCAGGCAGGAAGCAAAAGAAGTTAGGTACTCGTACACCCTTGTAGTCACACCTGGATGTAATTGTGGAGACTTTGCTGACCCTGCAAACTTCTGGAGCTTCCAGACCTCCACCTCTCCACACCTCATTCTTCAGCCTTTTCCATTCGAGAACCCCCTACAGGCTTTCAATAAATTCCCCTTTGCCTAGGTTAGCCAACTGTCATTTCTGTAGCTCGTTGTCAGAGACCCCTGACCATACACTGCTCCGGGGCCAGGAGACTGGTCAGCCATTAACTCACTGTGCAACCTCAGACAAGGCATTTCTCCTCCCCATGCCTCAGCATTCCCCTCCACAAGTGGGGTTCCTTGACCAGGCTGGTTGTCCCCAACTCTGGCCAATCAGCAGAATTATCTGGGAAACTTCTTTAACATTGAGCCTCACCTCGATCTCACTGCATTAAATTTTCTAGGGCTGGGAACCTCCAAACCCATATTTTTAAATAGTTTCCCCAGATAATTCTGAGACACGGTCAGAAACACCGGGAAACACTGGGCGAGGCAGCTTCTGAGAGCCCTTCCAAAGCAGGAAGGCTGGGATTCTCAGTCCTTCCAGCGTGCCACTGCCCTCGGTACCCACAGTCCACGTCCAGTTCTCATCACTCTCCCCACTTAGAAATGTCCCGTAGCATCCCAACACATTAGAATAAAATCCAAATTCCTCCCTCGGCCTTCAAGGCCCTGTGCAGTCTGGCTCCTGCACTGCTCCCCTACCTCACCTCTCACTCTGTTATCCTGCTGTTCCTAGAAGAGAAAGTTCTGCCCCTACTCCAAGTGGTTGGTTCCTTCTTGCAACTCAAGTTATCTGTTCAAATGATACAAACTCTGAAAAATCTTCCCTGCATACAAAACTGAAAGTGGCGCTCTCTCACTTCCACTATCACCCTTTTCCTTTTTTCTTCATTGGACTTACCATTGTCTAAAATTATCCTTTTATTTGTTATTTTAAGCTGGTTCATTGTCAGTGTGTCCCCACTAGAAGGTAAGTTCCAGAGGGCAGGGAAGCTGTCTTGTTCTCTAATACGCACCCAGCTTCTGGAATGGTAGCTAGTTTCAGGTAGGCCCTCAGTAAAATATGTGTTGAATGACTATGCTTTGTAGGAGCCCAGAACAATGACCTTGGAAGACAAAAAGCTCTGGTTCTCACTGGTCCTGAGATAAGTGTTTCTGATGTTTCGTTCTGGGATCAGCAGCCAGGTGACCTTGGCCTTCACCTTGAGCTGACAGGCTGGCGTCTGCAGCTCCTGGCGGCTTGGCCTGGATCTGTGACCAGCCTCTACAGGAAGATCATACTACATACTCCCTGCCTGCATACACCCCAGCAACTGGTCTCAGCTAAGGTCCTCCTCTAAGAAGTCTTGCAAACGTCCTTGGCTGCTTAGTCTTCAGGCTCGCAGCCAGGAAATTAGACTCCAGAAGTGAGCTCTTAGGAACACCAGGATACCCTCTCCCTTTAAATCAATTGTTTTACAAAAGAACCTCTGCTTTTTATTTTCCCCATAGCATCCACTCTAAACCCCAAATCCTTGAGCTATGACACATGGGCACTATTGCTAGATCCCTAAAAGGAGTGCCTTTGCTAATCTAGGTGTGGGGAAAATACACGGCTTTCGTTCTGAGATCCCACCCAAATTAGGTTCGTGAATCCCATTTACCCATTTGCTCTAACAATAACACGAAGACTGGCCGCACAAACCCTGAGGGTCTACTATCAGAAAACCCTCCTGAAAATTTGCTCTCAGAGCTAACTTCTAGAGCTACTTCAAATTCTTTTTTGGAAGTGTGTAGGGGAAAAGGAGGGAAAAAAAGAGGAGGGAAAGGAAAGAAAGTATGAGCTAGCAAAAAAAAAAAAAAAAGTGGCCTCCTTTGCCACTTCAGCTACATTAGTCTGTTTCTTCCCCTCCAAAATAATCATTCTGGCATTCAACAAAAATGTATTGAGTACCTACTGTATACCAGGCATTGTCTTACACAATTAGGATATATCAGTGATCCAAACAGGTAAGGATGCCTGCCCATGTGTATTCTAGTGGAAAAAGTCATACATTTAAACAGTGAATATATTAAATAGAATATCTAACTTATAATTCATAAATGTATTAATATAGAATATGCTATAGAATATCTTATATGAAATATATAATATAGAAATATACAATATTATAACATAGTTTATAAAGAAGTTATCTAATATGTTAGAAGGTAAAATGAGCCATTATAAAAGAAAAGATAAAAGGAGATTGGGGACTCCTGAAGGGAGCAGGAAGAGGCAGGCTCCAGTGGTAAGTAGAGAGAGGTCAGGGTAGGCTTCATTGAGAAAATAACACTTGAGCAAAAACTTCAAGGATGTAAGGGTGTTTGTTCTATGTAACTGACTGTATCCCTTGCTTTTTGGCATCCAAGATGATCAGAACCAAATTTGAGGCTAAAGCACAGTACTCCAGAGCTCCCTGCAGTCTGTAAGTTTGTGGTGTTTTGTCCCTAGGAGAGGTAGGCCAGGCCAGTGGTTAAGGGCATGGGTTCCAATACCAAACTGGATTCAAACACTGGCTCTACCGCTTATTAGCTACATGACTCAGGGCATCATGTTCATTTCTCTGATCATCAGCTCCCTATGCTTCAAAATGAAGATAATAATAGTACTTACCTCACAGCACTCTTTTAAGGATTAATGAAACAATGTATGTAAATTCCTTTGCACACAGGAAGAACTCGATCAAAACCAGCTGTAATTATTGAGCCTTCGTCTTGTCTCTCAAAATTTATTTACATTTTCCTTGGTCCTGATTCTTTACCCTTATTGATATTTTACCATTGTTTTATGGTTTCTGCTCCTGTGGTAAGCTACCTCAAGCTCTTTGTGGATTGGGGTGGGTTATAAATAAGTAAGCAAATAAATAAAAATCTGGATAGGGGAACATTTCCACTGAAGCAAAACATTTCATTACCAATGGAGTGAATTGCAAGTGGGGCCAAAAGCAAAATATATTGACTCTAATCTCCAACAGTCCATCAAAAAACACTAGCAAGACACACTCGGGTTTCTCAGACCATCTTTCTCCACCTCTTTCTCAAACTCCTCTTTCTCCCTCCATCAAGAGATGGTAAATGAGTTACACAAAATGACTCAATAAGCTTTCTAAATCTTCCCAACCTCATAACTGCTTCACTGCCGCGGACCTCATAAGACTCTCCTTCTTCATCAGAGAAGAGAATGAAATCAAAGGAGTCACTTTCTGTGGTGATAGGGTTAGGGGAGAGGGGTGCTGGTTAAGCGAACAGAGTCAGACTAGAATCAGGCTAGAATCTCATTGCTGCCATTAATTAGTGGGCTCTGTGGCCATGGGAAAGCCCCCAACCTCTCTGTGCCTCAGTTTCCTCGTTGATAATAAAAGTACCTCCCTCCTAAGGTGCTTGTGCAGATGAAAGGAGAAAATACAGGAAAGTAACATAAATAGCTTATTTTTAAAGCCCTCAGTAAATGCTAGAGTTTCCTTCCTTCACTGAGCCACGCCCCTGGGTAACACTCCTCAATAAGAGGTTGTACAAGGCAGAAACAGGGTGAAAAGACTAGTTTAGGTATATCCCTATTTGACAGAAACTCACATCAATGGAGCACGATCATTTTTTGTGCCCCTACTACTTTCTAGAGATGTTATCACACCTCTTCCTTGCCATAGCCCTTTGAGATGGGCATTATTACCCACATCTGACGGCTGGGGCTGGGCTTTGAGCTCAGAGGACACAGCTGGGAAAGTTTGGGAGGCAGCTGGGCCTTCCAAAGCTGCCTTTATGAAGGTCAATAACTAGCCTCCACCACAGACATTGCAGGCAACACTAACAGGAACCTGTGAGGTCCCAGCCCACTTGGAGTACCATGAACTCTGTGACCTCTGAGCTAGGGAAAGCAAAATTCTGGACCAGGCTGACGCTGCCAAAACTCTCTAAGCCCCTCTTCCTCCCCTTCCCTCCATCAGCCCCAAAGGCATTCACTGCTAAGCCATCCCTGCTTCTAAGAATGGGAACTGGCTAGATCTGAATTCGAAACACGCACCCCTTAAGTGACCTTACGTCAGTCACTTTTATTCTTTCTGGTTCCTCTTCTGAAATTGGGACATGAAAATGCCTACCTCCCAAAGTTGCTGTGAAGATTAAACAGAGCAGTGCACTGAGAACACACAGAACAGTGTCTGGCACACACTAAAGTGCTCATTTACGGCAGCTGCTATTGTTACACTGACGCAGTCTGGCGAAAACCAGCCTTATGTGAACGGTGGTGATGATACTGTCAGAGAGGAAGAGCAGGTCCTTGCGCACTGACTGACGCATCTACCCACATTTCATACAGCCCAAGCAGAAAGGCCTGGTTATCTGACGTTTGTTCCTCCTTTCCCCTCCATGGGACACTTCTTGAGGGTAACACAGAGATCTAGGTGGGCTCTTGCCCCTCTTAGGAAAAAAATAAATAAGAAAGACTGTCAAGGCCCAGCCTAGGGCCTTCCGATCAGTGCCCTTGGTCCACAGACATGTACTGATGGGCCCATCTGTGCTGGGAACTGGGGAGAGAGAAGATACCCAGCGCCATTTCCCAGGAGTTCATAGTACACCTGGGGGAAAAGACAAGGAACCACTATCACAGCAGACAGATAATGAGGGCGGAGTGTCCCTGGGAATATCAGAGAAGGCTCCATGGAGAAGGAGGTGGTATTTAAGCTAGCATTAGTCAAGACCTGAGAGGATGGCATTCCAGGCTGAAAAGACAGCATGAACAAAGGCCTAGAGATGGGAAAATACAGGGTTTGTCGAGAGAACAGAATGGTTTGGTGAGGCTGGAGGACTGGGATGGGAGGGGTCTGAGGGGGAGGCTGACAGTGAAAGGCCACTGAGCCTAAAGGACAAGGAACACAAAATAAAGGCCATAACTACCATGGATTAAATGGGAGTGGGCCTGCAATTTTATATAGGACAGTAACAGAAGATCTCTCAGAGATGACACATGAAAGAGGTAAAGGAGTGACTTGGGGGAAGAGTTGCCAGGCAGAGAGAATAGCAGTGCAAAGGTCCTGAGGCCACAGGGTGGCTGCCATGTTGGTGATACATTAAAATAGTCCAGTGTGACTGGAGTGTGGGAGGAATGGGGAGAGTGGTAGGGAGAGAGGTTAAACAGTTAAAAGGGAGCCACCTCATAAAGGGTCTTGCAGGTCATTATGGGGCGTTAGCTTTCACTTGGATGACATAGAGAGCCATTGTGGGATTTCCACTAAAGGAATAACGCAATCTGACTTGCGTTTTAAAAGGATCGCTCTGGTTGCTGTGTAGAGAATCAACTGCAGGGGGCCAAAAGTGGAAGCCGAGAGACCAGTAAAGAGGCTATGGCTGAAATCCAAGCGAAAGAGGATGGTGGTAGGAACCAGGGTGGTAGCTGTGTGGTGGTTCGTCTCAGCTTCCCCGTGTAAAAATGGAGCTTGGGATTCCTGCCCTGTGTGCAGCCCAAAGCTTCAAAAAGCCCCCATCGGGATGGAATGTCGGGAACCTCCGGCCAGCGGGGTGACAGCCTGGGGAATGCGGGATTGTGGGGTGCACGGGCACCTCCTTGGGCGTCCGAGCAGCTGGCGCCCACGAGAAAGCCAAGGCAGGTGCGCGCCCCGCGACGCGCTTCAGGAGGGCAAGCCCCCCGTGGAGGGATGCTTGTCCACTCGCTCTTGGTGCCCAGAAGCTAAAGAAGAAGTGGGAAAACACTCGCCTCCGCCCAGTCCTGGAACCTGTCCCGGGCACCCGGCATTGTGTGCGCCCGGGTATGCGGCCGCTCTGCGTGCGCAGGTGTGGGCATCATGAGGGGAGCGCCACAGCGTCCCCTCGGTGCACCTTCCCCTCCCCCCGCTCTGACCCTTTGTCTCGCTTGCCCCTACTCCCTTCTGTCGGCCTGTATGTCCCGCCCCGGATTCAGCGCGCCCGGCCCTGCCGGGGTCCCTCTGGCGGTCGCCGTGGCAGCGCAGCCCGGACCTGGGGCTCCCGAGAAGAGAAAAATCATGAATGAAATGTATGCTGTGCTTCCACTGCCCGGCCCTCCCTGTCCAGGCAACCTTGGCGTGGGGGCGATGCCTGCGGGGACTCCGGGCAGAGTTGCTGGGGGAGGAGGGGCACCTGAAATGGAGTCAGGGGTTAAGGGTCTGGGATCCGAACTCCCTCGGGCCTTGGGCGCTGCTGGAGCTCCCCGCCCCCCGCCCCGCCAGCCCCGCGGGCCCTGCGCAATTCCCGGGGAACGGCGCAAGCCCGCCCGGGGGCGGGGCGGAGCTGGGGCTGGGGGGAGCCAGCGACCCGGCGGCTGCGCCGGTGACTCCGCCGCTGAAGCGCATTTGTTAGGGCGGTCGGGCGAGGGAGCGCGCACGGAGCGCGGGACGGAGCGCCGGGCGGACGGACCGACGGACGGACGCCCCCGCACACGCAGACGCACAGAGCTCGCCGCGGCCCCCGTCGCACACACATTGGCACAGACACACACAGGGACACGCGCAGACACACGCACACTCGCGCGCGCACAGCCTCCCGCCAGCCTGCTCGCCCGCTCGCCGGCGCCCGGAGCCCGCTCTGGCCGGTAAGTGCGGCGCCTCCGTCGGCGCCTTTGTGTGGGGAGCCGGAAGGTGGAGGGCGAGGGTCCCTCCCCGGGCTGCCCTGCAACGGAGACCTCCTTCAGCCTTCCGGGCCGAGGAGCCGGCGCCCGCCCCCGCCACGCCCCCATGGGGCTCCCAGCGCCCCCAGACTGGGGGAGGGGGTCCCCAACGCGGGGGAGGGGGCTTGGCGCTTGGTAGCCCGGAGGGAGCGGCGGCCACTCCCCGCGAAGCTCATCGCGGTTCCGGGGAGGGAGCGGGATAGCGGTCCGGGGTCCGAGTTTGCAGCCGAGGCTAGTGCGCGGCTCTTGGCTGCATCGCCTCTCCGGAGTCTGGACCCCTGGAAGGACCCTGGAAATCGCCGCCAGCCTGCTGGCCTCTGAACCGCGCCTCCCAGCCTTCCCATCGCTTCGCCTCCCCCGACCCTTTATCTTGAGCGCCCGCGTCCCACCCACCTTCAAAATAAAAGCCGAGTGTGTTCCCCTCCCCCAGCATGCCAATTTTTCCTGGATGAGGCCCAGACTCCTGCAAAACCCGGAGATTGCCCGGGTCAGAGCCTTGAGGGGACTTACCTTATCAAGGATCACGTGGCTTAGAAGGTCAGGACCACAGGAACCTTGGGAGCTCATTTAACCCCCTCACTTTACAGTTGGGGAAACTGAGGCGCAGCGAGGTGTCTTGACCAAGGTCACTGGAGAGTTAGTGGCAAAGCCTTCATGAGAATCTAGGGTCCCTGGCTTTCATACCCATTTCCTTCCCCACACAACTAGATCCCATCTGCATTGAATCCCCAGAACCCCAAAATTCACCTGAGTGTACCATGAGAGTCTGTAATTCCAGCCCTGCCCCCACTTGAAGCTGCAGGTGCCATTCAAAAAAAAAACAAACAAAAAAAGATTGGCCTTTAATGTGCCCCATTCGCCCTCAAAGGAAAGCCCTCTTGTGCCAGTACTCCAGGTCCGGGACTTAGGTTGGGGGAATGAAGAAGCCCTGGCCCAGAGATCAGATGCTGGGCTGTTAGTCCTGCTCCTCCTAAGAACCCCTGAGCCTCAGTGTCCTCAGTTGGACCAAGTGATGTGGCTGGCATTCAAGGATTCGTCCTCTTCTCCCCACTTTAACCCAACTGCGTGCCCTCCCAGTCACTCTCCCCTCCTCCTTCAGGGCTCCTCCAAATCCAACCAGGCCCCTTTTGTCACTCCTCCGTGGAGGTCCCCAAGTCCTTCATGCCAGACCACCCCTTCCTCCTTGGTGTTTGTCAAGTACAGTCTCTTGGTGTTGCTGACAAAGCAGCTGGGGAAGCTTGAGTTACAACCACACCAGGCTCTGGTGGTTTCTCAGCACAGGGCTCCCTCAAGGACAGCAGGGTGTCCCCAGAGCTGAGCCCGATGCCTGGTGCAGAGAGAGTGCCTGAGAGATGTGTCGAAGGGGTACAAGCATAGATGGATGGGGAAGGGATGATGTCAGTCACCTTTGAGGAGACTCTGCATAGTAGAGTTGGCAAGGAGGGCAGCGTTCAGGCTCTAGGGGTCTGAGGCTCTTTTCTCAAGAACTTCCTTCTTGAGTGGGGTGAGCAATCTGGCATGGAGCACAGCCAACGTGGTCATGTGGCATAACTCCAGGGGCCGCCACTGACGTTGTCACCCACGTAGATGATGTTGTGCTCCAAGAGGCATCACTTACATGGACTTCGTAATGAATGGCAGCCCCTGGGTTTTTGCCATGCAGAGGTTTCTATCCTGAGAGTGAAGGGGTCTGGGTTCCAGGCCCAATGTCTTCCTTGCTGGCTGTACAGTTTCAGTAAATGCTCATAACCTCTCTGGGTCTTAGTTTCTCCATCCAGAAAATAAGATCATTGGATGGAGATTTTCCAGAGATCTTTCATATCTGAACTATTTATTGGGGGGTGGGGAGAGGGGAAGGAAAGCACGTATTTATATAACTGCTACGGGCTTCTTTTACTCTGTGAGGGAATAATTCCTGACTCAGAGGGGTAACGTATGTAGGGCACTTAGCACAGTGCCTGGGGCATAAAAAAACCTCAGGAATCAGTAGCAAGTAATACCATTAGGGCCCCAGCTTTGTGAATATATCCTCCACTTCTTCCCTTCTTTAGATCATCCAAAGACATGGGATTGATTTTAGGGCCTCAGCATTCTCCTTCCTCAAAAAAAATCTTTCCCCCACTGACCTATTCCTGGACTTAGGGTTCAGTCAGCGTAAGACATCCTGGGAGGAGCAGCACTTTTGATTATCAGTTATTTTGCACCTTAGCATGATATAATTTAATCTTTAAATAGTGTCAAAAGCTTTTCTTACACTTTGGCACTTATACTTACTCTTCATAACATACCCATGATAGCAATAATGTTATCATACCCATTTTACAGATAGCATAGTTAAGACTCAGACTTTAACTTATCTAAGGGTGCATACCTTAAAAGTCTCAGAGAGCAAGACCTCCAGCTCAGATGATCTGATTCCAGATTCTGAACTCTTTCTTCTGTATCATATTGCCTGTCCTTCCCCAATAGTTTCCCTAAAAGAGAGACAGATAACCCCTTAAAAAGAGTTGAGAATAAAGCAAGATTTTATTCCTCTAGGAGTTCAGGAATGGCTTCTTGAATAAGTTAGCATTAGGTAGCATTTGAGCTGGGCCTGAATGGTTTGTACATTAGAAGAAAGGAGGAAAAATATTTCAAGGAATGGAAATAGGATGAGCAGAGGATGGACGGGCAGTGGGGGCTTCTAGGACAGTACAGAAATTGGAAAGCAGTTCATTCCAATGGGGGCAAAAAGGATAAAAGAAGAGTTGTAAGAAGGAAGGCTGGGTAGGATGTTGGAGGCAGTTGGGGAGGGGGGCATTGAGTGCCAAGCTAAGGAGTTGATCTTTAGTATTTGAGTGGGGAAGAAAAGTGATCAAACTTGACCATGAGGAAAGTCACTCTGGCTGCCCAGTGGAGAACAGATTGGAGGGGGAGAGCCAGGTGAGAAACGATGACAATGGTCTAGATGAGAAATAACGAGGGTCTGGACTGGGGACAGTTGTAAGAATGGGTAGAAAAAGGAGTTGATGTAAGAGGCCACGGTGTCACCAAAATTGGCAACTGATTGGATGTGGGAGCTAGAGGGAGGGAGGAATAGTGATGGCAAGGCTTGAGACTGAGTGGCCAAGGATGCCATTCACAGGAGCGCAGCAGGAGGGGAAGGCAGGGGGAGCAGTTGGGGAGGGCCGTGGATCTGACAGAGACTGTCATGATTCCTCCTGCAAAGCCAGCTCACCAAGCACCCTAAACTGTGAAGAACCAGTTCCTTCCTTCCTTCATTCATTCATTCTCCAAATTTGTATAGACATCTGTTACATGCCAGCTTGTTCTAGGCTCTGGGGATACGTTGTTGAAAAGACGAACTTCCTGCCCAAGCTCTACCAGGGGAGACAGAAAATAAAACATAAGCAAAGATAAAATAGTTCAGGGGGTGAGCAGTGCTCTGGAGAAAAATAATGTAGGATGAGGGGTGACTGGGTGGAAGGGGAGAGGAAGAGATTTTCCTTTAAATAGGATTGTCTTTGAGGAGGTGATATTTTGGACAAAGACCTGAATGAAATGAGGAAGAGACGTGGGGGAATAGCATTCTAAGAGGAGGAGACCACAAGTGCAAAGGCACTGGGGTAAGAATAGGTTGGTGTTTTCAAGGAACCTCAAGTGTGACCGTAGGAGGTAGGCAGAAGGGAAGAGGGGTAAGGAAAAGGGTCGGAGTGGTGGTCAGAGCCAGTCTCATAGGTGCTGATGGGCTGAGCAATGAGAAATTGCATGGAGTTAATGAGTCCAAGAGAACCTGAGTCCTAGTCTCCCTGTATTCTTAGTGCAGACCAAGCTTGGACATCCGCAATGGCTTACTAAATAGTTGTTGAATGAACAAATGTTGGAAATGACCATTTATGAATGAGACTTCATATCATAGACTTTATGAACCAATAAATAAAGATATTATGGCATCATAAGGTCATAGCAAGCTGTATTATGATCAAAATGATAAAGCTGAGATGACGAATGTGTGTGTTGTCATTTGAGTATGAAAATTGGAATGAAATCTGATATTTCATTCGGCATAGCCTGATATCATAAACATTGCAGTTGACTAAGACTAAATATTAATAGTAAAACATATCTTAAATGACTGTAAAACAATTAAAACAGTGACATTTTTGGTCTTCCTTCATCCCTCCTTCCAGAGCCAATGCTCCTGGCTTCATGTCAGATTTTCTCTTGTGTAACTCTTATGTCCTCCGCCATCTCCTTCATGGAGATTTTAAACAAACTTGTCTCTAGCACAAAGGCCCATGTTTGCAGGCCAAGGCATTATCATCTCCAATAAATGGACAGATTCCCAAAAAGGAAGAGAGGCAGAAATTTTAGAAGTATAAATTCTTCAGGCACCTAATTGATTGGTTAAATGGATCTACAAGTGGGAATGGAGAAATTGGCTGGACTGTGTGAGGAACAAGTTGACATGTGGCTCAGTCTTAGCTCTGGGCCCCCTGGTTCAAATTCCATCCGAATCCACAGGTCTCTCACCTGCAGAAACTAGAAACTCAGGTCACCCCAAGGGGGAAAATACCCTAAAAACTCTTTTAGTTTTGAACAGTGTTATCACCAAAAAGCTCTTCCTTGCCTTAAACTAGAGTATTATGGAAAATAAGATTTCCCCCCATTCTTCAATGTCATCTCTATATTTTCTGCATCTGTTGAGATGTGGAATGAACACCGTGACAACCAATGTCTGGCAAAGCTCAGAAATTCCCAAACTCTTGGACTGACAAAAGCTTTTCCCACTGAGCTGTGGCACATGCAACAAGCACCACCCTCCCTTCCTGTGTCCCCCTTGAAGCAAGTGTGACTCCAATGTCCATACCTGGGCCGCAGCATGTTGGGTTGGAAGGGGATCCCCTTGGCTAGATGCAGCGGAGCCACAGTTTGCAGGTATGGAAGGGAGCAAGCATCTTGGTGGGAATTCCTAACTTCGGCTAATGTAGAGGTAAACTGTTCACAGCCAAATCCCCTAGTTACTGGAATGGCAAAATAAAGACCCTAAATTGCCCTCCCTTTTTGTGGCGAGGTGTTTGGTTGCCGTCACTAGAGAGACATGCCAAGTCTCAACACGTCTTTCTGAAGAGTCCGCATGAACTGTCCCCCTCCCCGTCCCCCCAGTCTCTGGAAGCCATTCAGAAGGGATTTGCGGACTTTAGTGGTGGAGGCACATGGGCATCCAGAGTCGACTTTGAAGATTTTTCTAAGACTGACGACAGGTATATTTCATCATCTGCCTAAGGGTGTTGCCCAGCCCTTAAAAAATAAATTACAATTGTGAAAATAACACAACCGGACTCCATACTAGAAAACAAATGTAAGATTAACCGTGATTTTGTATGTCCCATTCTGTTTTCTATAGATCTGTATTTTGTAATAGTTGAAATCAGTCCATATATAGTTTTATAGCCTGAATTTTTCACTTAACATTTTACCGTAACTTCTCTGTACATACGTGGTCATCATCTTATTCTCAGTGACTTTTTCATAGTTTATTTAGCCTTTTTTTTTTATTGCTGGGCGTAGTCAGGAGTGAGCATGTCCACGCACATAGCTTTTCTGTCTCAGAGTCTTGGCATCCGTGTGAAGCATCCTCAAGGGGTATGACGGGACTAAGGGTGGTTAGAGAGGGGTGCAAAGAAGAAAGCGTGTGGTGGCCCCAAGTCCTGGGGTAGAAAGGGAACAGGGAACACCAGAGCAGGAGCCAAGGAGAAGATGGAGAGGGAGGTGGATCACGGGCCAGGAGGCCACAGTCACAGGGCACTGGGGATGGCGGTGGCAGAGGGACATACAGCTCTGACAGATCTCAGAGGGAGTCCCACCAGTGATTTGTTTGGTTTGGGACGCATTGATTTGTGGCCAAATACACATAAGATTTACTATTTTAACCATTTTTAAATGTACAGTTCTGTGGCAATAAGTATAATCAGTGTTATGCAACCATCACCACCATCCATCTCCAGAACTTTTTCATCTTCCCAGACGGAAACACTGTAGTCCTTAAATACTAATTCCTCGTGCTCGTCTTCCCCAGAACCCTGCCAACCTCTATTCTGCCTTCTTTCTCCATGAATTCACCTAGTCTAGGTACCTCATATAGATGGAATTATATAATATTTGTCCTTTTTTTGTCTGGCTTCTTCCACTTAGCCTAATGTTTTCAGGGTTCATCCATGTTGTAGCAGGTGTCAGCATTGCATTTCTTTTTAAAGCTGAATATATTCCATTGTATTTAATATGCATATACCACATTTTGTTTATCCATTCATCTCTTCCACCTTTTGGCTATTGTAAATAATGCTGCTATGAATATTGGTATGCTAGTATCTGTCTGAGCTCCTGCTTTCGATTCTTTGGGGTGTGTACCTAGCCGTGGAATTGCCGGATCATATGGTAATTCTAGGTTTAAAGGTGTAGGGTGCTTTTTGTAAAAAAGGACTGTTGTGTGCCCCACATGAAAAAGACCACTGAGTGAAGTCTTGGGAGTGGAGAGTCCAGGAAGAAACCATTAATTTTAAAAAGTAAATTTTGTTTGGAGGTACTAGGAGGGAAGAGGGAACAGAATACAAATAAGTCCAACCTCCATTTCTGAAGAATTGTGATTTAGAAGCATTGTGGGTGGAAAAAGAAAGCTCTCAGGAGAGATCCTAGTGGGTGGAATTCATGCACGCATGCAAGTATTTACTGTGCTGGACATGGCGGTGGACACAGGACCTTTGGCAATCAACTCGACCACAAGGACCCTGCCTGCAAGGAGCTAACGCTAGTAGGGGCACCAGAGAGGTAACCTGGCGACAGTGGTCCATGTCGATGCATGCTGTTGCGGTGATAATGGTCAGCAGTACCTTTTGCTGAGTGCTTACTACATTATCTCACCCAACCTTCGTAACAGTTGAGTGAACAAGGTTTTTATGATCCTCAGTTTGCAGGTGAGGAAACAGATTCAGAGAACTTGAGTAATTTGCCAAGAGCACAAAGCAAGTAAGTGGCAGAGCTAGAATTCAGACCGAGGCAGTTAGTGTGCTTTGGTGCTGGCCGAGGGCCAGGGAGCTCGCGAGAGGCACCTGCCCAGGTGGAGGTCAGCGAAGACTTCCTGAAGGAAGAGGTCCGGCGAGCGTTTTAGCGTAAGTGGGCTGTGTTCTTCTTTAGCTCATGGTTTAAGAAAATGGTTTTCTGTAGTAACAGCAGTGGCATCCAGCCCAGTGTCCAGTGACTCCAAACTCATTTCAGAGGACGATGATCACTTTTGTCATCCTTGGTGCTTATCATGGGGCAGGAAGGCCAGCGGCGAAGCATCTCCTTTTCCCACTGACATCCGCTGCGTCTCCTACTTCCCTCACTGGCCTGCGTCCCCTTCGGTGTCTGGGGTGCCTTAGAGGGACCTCCTGGGCCTAGGCAGCTTCAGGCCAGTGATCTGGAGTTAGGCAAATGCAAAGCCCAGCAGCGGCAGTAAAGATCATACGTCCACCTTCCGTGCCACGTCCCTATCCCACGACGCCTGGACCTTGTGGGTTCCCGCCACCCCCAAAGCCCCATCTCCTCCAGACACAGATGCCACCAGTTCCCCCTGCTCTTTCCATTCCTCTGTGGCCCCCATGGCCTGCAGCAGTATCCATCGACAGGGACTCCGCTGGCCCTTGGGCGGGAGAGTTCTTTTCTGTGAAAGCATCGCTGGCCCGGCCCCTGTTTATTTGCCAGTGGCACCCTTCAGTCATTGTGACAGCCAGAAGCACTCACACACATTTTCGAAGCATATTTTACAAGTAGTCGAGTGTTCAGATCTTAAGTGTTCTGTTCAGTGAGTTTTGACAGTTGTATGAACCCGTAGAGTCATCATCAAGATCAAGATGGGAACATTTCCATCACCCCTGAAAGTTCGGAAGTAACAACTGTTCCCATTTCTATTATCGTACGTGAGTTTTTGTCTATTCTTGACCTTCATATAAATGGAATCACATAATATATGGTCTTTTGTGTCATGAAGTAGTTTTTAAGATCCATCCATGTTGTCCCAGCCCCCCCGACACACAGAGATTTCTAAATGCCAACTACAATGACAATACCTGCCTCACTCCCCCTGCGAAAAAGCGGCCTGTGTGTTAAGATCAGCATGTCTTGGGCTGATGCACGAAGCCCCTGTGCCATGTGCTGAGAGTCCCTCTCCTGCCCACCCTCCGGCCACACTGAGGTGCCTCCTCCTCCTGGCACACCTTGCCCTGTCGCCTCTCCAGGCCTTTGCCCCTGCCGTGTTCTCTGCCTGGAATGCCCTCCCCGCTGTCCTTCAGGTCTCTTCCATGCAGCCTCCCAGCCCCTCCCCTTGTGCCCTCCTGCATATGCGCATGAGATAGCCCTGGTGGACACCTAGCACGTTTCTGACTCTGCCCACTGGGCTGGGGGCTGGTGGTGGGCAGGGCCTGGGCCTTAGCTATCTGTGTATCCCCACAGGCCCAGCACAGGGCCTAATAGTGAAGAAACGGATATAAGATTATAGCAGCTTTTGCCTCAAGATTATCTCAGAGACAAACTGGATTTAAAATAACCATGCAAAATGTATTCCAAACCACCCTCTGAAGCTGATAAAAGAAAGGTGGTCAAAAAAGACACAAAGTCTAATCTCTGACTACAGATGATAAATGTAGACTGAAACTTCCTGCCAGTGAAGCAGAGACCTCCACCCCTTCCCCAGGGGACCTGGCACCATGGGAAATGGCATCGATGAGTGCAAAATAGCTCAGCTCGGGGAGCCAAGGGGAGGGAGAAGAGATCAGAGTCAATCAGGGAAGGCTGCCTGGAGGAGGTGAGTTCCAAGGGTTTTCAAAGAGGAGTCTGTGTTGAGCCCAGGAGAGAGCTGAAAACATGAGCCAGGGCAGCACAGATTGCGGGCCTGCTCTGTCCTCCATGACCCTAGTACTGAGTCTCACGCAGCTGCCCTTCCCTCCTCTTTCACTCCTTTCCACTCCTTGCTTCCTTCATTTTCTCCCATTTGGCCTCTCTTCCCCATCTTCCTTCCAACTCTGAGTGTAGAGGAAAGAGCTGGATGTACATTGCCCTGCCTTCCATCCCTCCTCCTCTGCACCGGGCTCCCTATCATGGGGGATATAGAAGGAGGCCTGTCCCTTGCCCCTTCTCAGCCTGGGCAGCTCACAGAAGCCAAAGTTTTGGACAGGAGAGCCAGGGAGCAGCCCAGGATGGATGCAGTTCGTTGCCAGGTTCCAAGTCACAGAAACGCTGGGGGGAGAATTGAGCCACAGGAGAGGTCCGTGTGCGCTCGACTCACTGGGGAGATTCCCTGGAGAAGCCTGAGCTGAGGTGGACCTTGGAAGGGCAGGAGGCCACAGCTCAAAGGGGAGGAACAGGGAGGCCTGTCCAGGCAGGAGGAACAGGGGACACCAAGGCTGAGAAGCAGGACGGAGCATGGCGGGTGGGGTGGGCTGATTTCATGGTGGGGGAGGATGTGGGGACTCCTGCAAAGTCAGGTTTCCGGTTCTTTACCCACCCTTCCAGGTCACGTGGGGACCCGGAAACAGCCTGGAGCTCTCCAGAGGGCAGAGGAGGTTCCTCTGGGAAGGGCCCTCTCGTCCTCAAGCTGTTCTTTCTTGCGTTGTTCTCATTAGCTCCAGGAACACCTGACAGAGCCTGAGGAAATAGGAAGCAGACCTTTGTAGCTGGTGGCACTGCCTGGCACAAAGAGCAGGAGTGTCTCCCGTGCTAGGTTGACTCGGAGGGAGACAGGAAATGCAGCTTTGAGCCAGGGCAGCCGGATGCCTGCCTCAGGATTGCCCGGCTCTTTCTGTATACATCACTCACTTTCTAGGCTTCGCCACAACCCTGCATCTCTTGTCACTTCCATGTTACACGGGAGGAAACAGGCTCAAAGGGGTGAAGACACTGGCCCAGGGCCCCATGGGGATTAGGTGGCAGCACACAGCATTTCCTCCAGGTCTCTCTGCCTCTGAATCCATCCTTTTTCCATATGGCCATGGTTGTGTGACCTCAGAATTGTCAGTCTGCCATGCTTTGAGGGAATCATCCCGGTGACTGAGGACTCTGTTCACAGCCCACCCCGGGCCCAGGTTTCCAGCTGTCCACTGGCAGAAGGCAGTGAGAGGATCCGCCACCCTTGGCCCAGGACCGGGCTCTATCCTGTCTTCTCCTTTGGCCACCTGAGCAGTGGCAGGGTGACCACTTACCGGCTCTCATGTCAATCCCTAACCCCTCTAAGTGCCTGTAGCTCCTGAAAAGTGGAATCATGATGTCTTCATGAGGTTGTCTCAAGGGGCTGATGAAATAAGGTGTTGGAAGCATGTGGCACATAGTAGGTATACATATCGTATTTATTAAATTTGAATTCAGGCAGTCATGTCCTTTTCAGCGTTGACTCCTGGTCCCACCTGGGTTTTTTTTTTTCCTAGTTCATTCTCTTTCCTGGCTAAAGAGCCTTAAGATCCAGCTAATATTTCCAAATCTAGCCTCTGCGTTCCTCTCCCAGGCCTTGCTTCTGACTCAGTTTGTCTGACTCTTCCACCGGACCCTAAGGTACCAGGATTTTCGCAGCCTGTGTTGCCACAGCCTGAGCACAGAGGGTTAAATCAGGTTGGGGTGGGGGCCCTGATAGGGAACTAGAGCCCACAGTGGGGTGTAGGCAGAGCTAGGGGCCTCGCTAGCCTCAGATGGGAGCAAACTTAGCTCTGAACTCCAGCTCTCCCCTCCGTAAATTCATCCAGGCCCTGGGAGAAGAAGGAGCTTTGTAAGCAATGAAGAGCAGGGCAGGTGCCAAAGAGATCATCAAGGTTGATCCTGAGCAAGGCACAGCCTGCACTGGCAGTCCAGGCCAAGGGGACGGCATCAGGGACGTCTAGAGATGAAACCAGAGGCACAAAATAACGTGTGATCAGAGTGGCTGTGTAACCAACACAGGCTAGGTCAGAATTCTAGTTCAGGGGGAGATGGGAGAGCTGTAAGGGTGGACAAGGCCTCAGTCCTAGAAGGCAGAGAGTCTGCCTGCCAGGGCAGAAGGCCAGTGCTGAGATTGGGCCAGTGTCAGTGCCAGGCAAGCAACAGTGAGACTGAGTTAAAACTCTTAACAATGATGGTAATACTGGCTAGCATACTATGTGCTCTTCCAAGAGCTTTAAGTTTACTCATCACAGTGGTAGTATGAGAACGGTAATACTGCTGGTCCATTTTAATGATGAGGACACTGAGGCATAGAGAGATTGAGCAAAACTCCAGACCTCTGCCAAGACTAGCAGCATGCCTCTTCCCATTCTAGTTTGAAATCAGCCATGGTGGGAGCACTTACGCTGTAGAAATTGGCAAACGCCACAAATCAGGGCTTTTTTTTAAGATGTAAAAACTCTGCAGCGTAAACACAGTTATCCCATTTCACTGATGAAGAAACTGAGGCACGGAGAAATCAAGTATCTTGCCCAAGATCAGGCAGCCAGTGGGAGAGCCTTGGTCCATATTGGGCATCCCAGTGACAAAGCCTGTGTGTTCACTACTTCTGTTTTTAATGAGCCATTTGTAAATGCAAAGACTCTAACCTTCTTTTCATTTATTTTTTTTAAGAAATATTTTTTGAACATTTGCCTGGTGCCAGATATAGTATTAGGTACGGGAAACAGGAAGGTCCACATCAGAGATTACAAACCTAGTGATTTAAAGAAAGCCTAGGCCTGGTGTTGAGGCAAACTGAGTTTGAAGCCTGGTTCTGCCACTTCCCAACTGCGTGACCTTGACCAAGTGACTCAGTCTTTCCAAATCCCAGTCCCCACATGTGTAGGAGGAGGATGACTGTGTTTACCTCGTGGAGTTAGAGTGAGAAGTGAATGATGTAATGCACGACAGTGCTTGGGATACCGTGCGGCACTCGGAGCCCTCGCTAAAGGGAAGCTGCCGTGGTTACAGACCACAGGCTTGCGCACAGGTGTAGCTCAGCGCGAGGCAGATACAGGCTTCCCCACTGGTAATGACCGTGCGGAGAGTGAGGACAGGGAGTACCCAGCTCTTCCTAAGGGAGTAGGGAGGGTTCTGCTGAGGAGGTGACATTTGAACAGGGTCTTAAAAGGCAAATAAGAGTTTTCCAAGCAGATAAGGGAAAGGGGGGCTTTTCCAGTAGAAGGAAAAGTATATTCCAAGGCAGTATAGCTACCTGACTAACTGAACAGAAATACCGGAACACCCCCTACAAGAGGTGTGATCACAGCTTCACATTTGTGATTGCCTGTTTTCCCTTTGTAAATTAAACTGCATACCTTGGTGGGGTGGGGGTGCGTGTAGAGAGAGGAAGCAGAATAGAATGTTTGCAGAATCTTGGAGAGCAGAGGATTAGACCAGATGACCTTTGAACTCCAAAATCCAGCTTTTTCATCATCTTTTGGGCTCCTGTCTGCCACACAATGTACAATCAGGCAGGACCATCCGCAGCATCAAACCATCGCAGCTGAAGGCCACCGCTGTCATAATTGGCTCAGGTGGAATCCGCCCTCCACGCGGGGAAGTTGGACTCCATGGACCAAGGCCTGTTTCCCTGGTGCTGTGAGTGCCCTCTGCTGGCTCACTGCTGTCCCGCCGTCTGCCATACTAAAACCTGACAGCCCCCGAATTGAAGCCTGACCTGTAAGGAAAGGTCCTTAAAGATCATCTCATTCAACCTCTTTGATTTTCGTTTGAGGCTGCTGAGACTCAGGTAGGGGAAATGACTGGCCCAATGACTGACCCAAATGACTAACCCAAATGACTGAGGGAACACAACTGCCACCATCCCGTACTCTCCTCACGACCAGCCTTCCAAAGCCAGCTCCCTGGGCCTCTGCTTCCAGTGGGGAAACCCGAGGTCAAGATGCAGGGCAGAACTTCCGGTCATTCTCCTCCTGGGGAGGGCACAGCAGTGAGCTCCTTCAGGGCCCTGGGCAAGGGGACAGGCAGAGGAATCTGCCTCTGGCTCCTTCACTAACTCACTCACTGTGTGAGCCTAGCAGAGTCACTTCACCTCCTGGGTCTTAGTGTCTTCATCTGTAAAATGGGGATCATCACATGCTACCCCGCAGATTTATGGTGAGGATTTTTTTAAAGAGCATATAGAAAGCAAGGGCTGTAGTGTTCACTCTCTTCCTATGTGTGGGGTATTGTTTTCACCAAAGGCTAAAAAGTGGAAAAGGACAGAGGTTAGGGTTATAGGTGGCGGGGGGCGGATCTGTAATGACTAACCGTGTGGTCTTGGGCAGGTCATTTGATTTCTCTGAATCTCCATTTCCTCCTCTATAAAATGCGGGTAATGCCAGTATGTTCCTCTGAGGGCTGTCGTGAGGACTCAATGTGCTAGCACCTGTAAGGTCCTTAGGGCAGTGCCTGGCCTGTGTGGTACGGTTCAGTAGTGGTGGCTGCCCTTTCTGTTGTTAAGACCGTTGTCATTGTTATCCTCTTAATCAGTCAGGGGGCTGTGGAAGATACCCCTGAACAGGTGGCCCTAAGACTGATTCTGCCCTCTCGCCTGCTTCCTTCCTCACTCTGATGACGTCCTCCTATCCCTTTCCGTCCTCACCAACCTGACCATGAGAGAAGACAGTGTGGATTTTAGAGGCTGGGAAGGTCCACAGAGCCTGAGCTGGATCACAGTGAGGTTCTCTACCCTGTACCCCAAAGCTGCAGTCAGGACAAAATGCTCTGGACTCAGCCATGAGCCCCGGATCTCTCTCAGTGCTGCCAACGCAGCTAGCCCCTGCTGCTTAGGTCCCGGCAGGGGGGCCAAGGCTAGCAGAAAATCTTTGTGTGCCTCTGCTCTCACCCAATCTAGGAATTTGGCAAGACAGGGGCTCCTCGCGCCTCCCTCCAGCCCCCTCCTCCTGAGAACACAGAGGGCAGCAGGTAAACGCAGTTCATACTGGGCCTTGGGCCCAAACCACAAACACTGCAGGCCTCACAGTGCCTTTCTGTTGTCAGCGGGAAGGTCCTGGGATGCCTCACTAGGCAATGTGCAGAGCTCTTTGCCCTTTCTCAGAGATAGGTTCCCAGCCCTTTCCTGGGAGTTTGTGCATTGTCTATACCTCAGTGGTCCCCAACTTTTGGCACAAGGGGCCTGTTTCACAGAGACAATTTTTCCATGGACTGGGGCTGGAGGGGGAGGAGTGGTGCAGAGCTCAGGCGGTGATGCGAGGCCTGCTTCCTAACAGGCCACGGACCGGTAACAGGCCCTGGCCCCAGAGTTGGGGACCACAGCTATACCTGCTTCCTCCCACCACCGCCCTCATTTCTCTTCTCTGCTGTGCCTTTGTTGGTCATTTGCATAGTTCCTGAGCACCTGCTGTTTACCAAACACCATGATAATCATTTTCACATTTCTCTTACTCACTGGTAATTCCCATCTCAATCCTGGGTGGAAGGTATTGTCAGCCCTGTTTGCCAAATGAGAAAAATTTAAGGCCCAGAGTGATAAAGACACTTTTCCAAAGCCACATAGCTTGACTAGAGCAGAGTGAACATCTGTCCTCAGGGAAGGCTTCCTAGAGCAGTTGAAGATTAAGCTGGAGCTTAAAGTCTGGGTTGATTTTGAGGATGGGTGCAAAGAGGCGATGGTGTTCCGGGCAGGAGAGATGACCTATGCAAAGGGGCAAAAAAGAGAACGTGCTTTGTGGTCATGGGGGCAAGAGAGAGGCAGTTACAGTTTGAAACTAGAGTGGCTGGAGCCGGTGGTTCAGCAAAGGGGGTAGTGCCGAGCTACAGCCCCAAACCAGGACACCCCCATCTCTTACTGATTGCCACACCCACTCTTCATCTAGCCTCGGGGCTTCCAGATCAAGAATCTATTCTTGGCACTGGTGGATTTCTTAATCCTCAATATTGGGTATGGAAGAAATGTCTCACTGTGCTCCTTAAATGAAATTACACTGGACTCAGAGCTTCCCAGCATCCCGAGCTTGGGAGGAAATTCAATCTCAGTAATTACTAAGGTGCCCCTCCCCAACCGCTGCCACAGCCGTCATGCCAGGGGTGTTTCAAGGAAACCGTGCTGGTTACCGCTGCGACAGCCCCAGCCCCGCCTGCAGGGCCCCTCCAGGTCTGCTGTCTCTGTGCCCTGTGGGGCGGGCACTGTGTGGGGTGCTGCGGAAGCCCCAGAGGCTGAGATCCAGCCCTCTCTACGGACCTCAACGCCATTCCCAGGTGGTCCTGTCACTGCCCACACACACCAGGCACCAGTCATGGAACCCACGTGCTCTTCACCTTCCCAGGCCTGGAGACCCCTCTCCACCCCCTCAAACTCCCACCTCCTGACAAAGAGACCCTCCCTCAAGGTGCTCCAGCTGGCATATGACAAAGACCAGGAAGGACAGCTCCTCCAGGAACTTGCCTTTTGGTCCTGCAGCCAAACCTCTCTGGAAAGAAAGGGAGGGAGAAGCAAAAAACCACAGATTAGCATCTCAGTAACTTGTCCTGTCCCACGCCATACTCCCTTTCCATACCCGCCTTGTACACTGAATTTCTCTCCGTTCCTTGAATGGGCCCTGCTTTCTCTCAACCCCAGGCCCGTCTGCATGCCCTCCCCCTCCTCTCTCATCCCACAACCACAGGCCCCTACACTCACCTCTCACTGGAGATGGCACTTCCTGGGAACCTCCCCTGACCCCTGCCTCATTAGGGGCCTCATCACACTCCCAGGGCCACCCGTGCCGCCATTGCCTTTGTTCTTACCTACATCCCCCGGAAGATGCTTGTAGTCATTGAATCTCCAGGGCCACAAACAAGGCCTGCACACTGTAGGTGTTTAGTAAACATGGGTTGAGCAAAAGGATGGTCCAGTCCCTGGATCAGACCCACACGAAAGAAGGAAAAATGTGTTGCCCGAGCCCCTCAGCAGGCTGGGCCTATCCAGCACCCTTCTGTGTTCCTTCCCCGGGGCCCCTGCCATGCCCACACCCATCTCCCACCAACAGAGCAGGGATGGAAGGGAAGTCATTCATCTGGGCACAGCCCCAGCAGAGAACAGTTAGCCCCTGTGTTTGGGATCCAGAACACTCAAGTTTGCAGTCTGCTCAGACGTGGGGACAGATGGCTGGACAGTGGACAGCTGGGCCAGGGGGGTAGGCAGCCTGGCAGGACGGAAATAGCAGTGAACTAAGCATCGGGAGTCCTGGGCTCAGAGCCTATCCGTTCCACAGGTTTGCTGCACGCATCGGTCTGGGTTCTCAGGTTGCCAGCAACAGAAGCGGACTCTGAGTAACTTAGGCAGAAAAGGTATTTATTAGAAGGCTTTGGGGTATGACACAGAAATGACAGGTAACCGAGCTTGGTTCTGGGCTGTGTGACAAGGGGCAGGCAGGGCACCAAGGGAGGAGAGAAGTGACTCCCAAAAGGATATCTGGATTTTGTTAACTACCTGAAAACAACTGTTGACACACTGCGTGACCTGAGACTAGTCACTTAACCTCTGTGCGCCTCATTTTCCCCTTCTGGGTGTTCTGAAGCTGGCTTCTCTCCTCCATTCACATCTCCAGTTTGCTTTTTGCTGATCAAACCTCCTGCCCTGGCCCCAGATGGCATCCCTCCCTGTCCGGACACTTTGGGAATGAATTATGAGGGAGCTAGGTGAGTGAGCGCGTGCGTGCACGGTCCCCCGCAGCCTACCCACTGAGGGGGCCGAGCCCTCTCCGCCTGCATGCTCTAGAGCGTGTGATTCATTCGCATGAGGTGGTCAGCCTCATTATTCCTTTTCCGTGAAACCAGCATGTCCTCTGCCCCTGCATGCTGAACATGCTCGTGAAAATCTGGATGGCATTATGGGCTTCTTTCTGGCCGTGGTCGGGCCGTCTTCTCTAGGTTGGGAAGCTCCCAGCTGGAGTCTGCCCTCCCAGACCCGGCAAAGCCACCAACCCTGAGACCCTGTCACTGCCCTACATTTGACCTTTAACGTGTACATCAACAGGCTCAGGCCATGTACTGAACACCTGGGATGCAGAGGTGGTTGAGGGGGTGCGGATGCTCCCAAGTCACTCGGAAGCCAGTGGGGGCGGCAGGTGCATAAACAGCTAACTATAGCAGCAGAACAAAGTACAAGACGAAGGGAAGCGTGAGCCAGGTGTGGGGGGAGCCCGGAGGGAGAGCTTGATTCTTCCTGGGAGATCAGGGAGTGCTCCATGGAAGAGGTACCACTGGAGACGCACCTGGGAGAATGAGTAGGATTTGGAAAAGGGGGGAAAGGATATTCCAGGTTGAGGGAACAGCATGAACAAAGGCTCAAAAGTAGGAATCGATGGATTTGATTCAATGAGTAGATATGTCTGCTGGGGTCAGAGCTTTAGGGATGGTTAGAGCTCAATGTTGATAGTGAGGGGTGTTTAGGGGGTGCCAGGAGCGGGAAGCCTAAGGTAGAGGGCATGTCTGCCTGGGATTGGCTCAGCCTCACACCCAGGAATCCTAGCCGCAGCATCCCAGTCCCTCCTCACTCAGAGAAAGCAGGCTCAGGCTCTTCCGCCTGCCTCATCAAACCTTCTAGCTCTTTCTGTAAGTCCCGGGCAAAGCTGGCATCCACTCCAGGTTACCTCCTAACAGCACCCACCCAGCCCCCAGGCAGAGGGGAGGCGCCTCTGTTAGAACACTTTACCAACCCACAGCCGTCTGTTCTCCGTCCACCCCGCTGGCCACGAGCTGCTGGAAGATGGGGTGGGTGGTCCGGGTGGGTTCCCAGCACCCAGCCCTGGCGGGGTGGCTGCACCGTACACCTTACCTGCACACGTACAAACGAACAAATGAAGGTGATGACGTTCGTGCTGCAGGGGGCTTAAAGTCTGACCACCTTATTTGATAGAAGAGGCCTCAGACTCACGGTGAGGAAAGGATTGCCCACAGTCATAAGCGTATTGAGAGCAGAGGATTAAAGGGTAGATTGGTTCATAGCAGCCCTGCTCACAATAGCCAAAAGGTGGAAACAACACAAATGCTCAACTGATGAATAGATAGATAACGTGAAGTCTGCCCTACAGAGGAATAGTATTTAGCCCTAAAAAGGAATGAAGTGCTGATACATGCTACTGACGGGGGTGAACATTATGCTAAGTAAAAGAAGCCAGACACAAAAGGCTACATATTTTATAATTCCTTTTATATGAAATATCCAGCCTAGGCAAATCCATAGAGACAGAAAGCAGATTAGTGGTTGCCAGGGGCTGGGTCGCAGGGAGGGAGGAGGGAAAGCGGAGCATGGGGAGTGACTCCTTAACGGATACAGGGTTTCCTTTTGGGATGATAAAAATATCCTGGAACTATATAATGGTGGTGGTTGCACAACATTATGAATGTATTAAATGCCACTGAATTAGACACTTTAAAGTGATGAAAATGGTAAATTTTATGCTGTGTGAATTTCACCACAATAAAAAGAGTGGTTTGGGACCAGATCAGATGCCACCATATGGACCTAATGTCCATTCTTCAAATGCATGCTGCTTTCCTTCCCCTTCCCATTACAGACCTCCCAGGCCAGGTGTGGGGCAGCCCATGCCACCTCTCTCAGGCAGGGAAGCCACATGGTCAGCGGGGAGAGGGCTGTCCCACCCAGGGGGCAGGATTCCTGGCTTCTAGGTTACTGCTTGCTCGTGTGCCACTGCTGAGGGCCACCCCATCCCACTGACCAGCCTACCTGGAATTAGTGCCAAATATTCCATACGTCTCAGGCCTCCCTGCCTTGCTCTTGCTGTTAATATTTGCTCTATGCAAGAAGTTCTTTCCCTCTCCACCCATCATCTACCTAGAGACATCTTTCAAGAATCGACTCCTGTCTTCCCCTTGGAAAGGACTTCCTCCTCCGCTTCCCCCTCACCACAACCTGAGCTGAGCCTTCCCCAAGGTGTCACATGCAAAGCAGGCATCAGGGTGCAATCACGTGTGCATGTCTGTCTCCTCGGGAAGACCGGGATCCCGTAAGGAGGGCCCTCGATTGTTCATCCTTGTATTCCTAGGGCAGCTCTGGGCCTTACTCACAGGAGATGCTCCGCAAAAGTTTGTCGAATGAGGCAATGGCTTTGGGAAGGTTCTTTACCTCCTGGACATTGTCCATCAGCGAACTAGGGACAGGCTGGGTGATTTCCAAGGCCCTTCATCTCTGGAATTCTCTGGTTCTAAGAGCAGCAGTGGGGAGCCAGCCCAGCGAGTTGCAGCCTGTTGTTAGAGACCAGCTTTCTGCTCCTGTTGCCCAGCAGATAGAAGTGGGGAGGGAGAGAGGGAGCCTGCAGCAATCCACTGCAGGTAGCTATTTCTGTTCTTGGGGGGGTGGGGGGGAGGGAGGAGGGCAATGCCCAGAGACGGGGCTTCTCCATCCAGCCTGAAAGGGCCAGCTACTCTTTTTGGAAATCTAATTAAACCCTCCCCTGGACAGCCTAGACATGCAGGTTTTGGCTGGGGTTGCCTGGAGTCCTTCGACTACAGAGCAGAGCAGCAGGCTCTTGCTCCATTTTCCTCTGCAGTCAAGAGGTGCTACTCTTTCTGCTTTTCTGATTATGAAATTAGTCATTTTCTAGGAAGCTTATTTATAGAGTCCGCTGCACACATGCAGCACTGAGCTATTCTGAACACAGCTTAGGGCCTGGGAGGCTTAAGGTGTGAAAGCAGGTGTGAGTCACACACAGGTCCCCTTCCAGAGATATCTGGACCTTGCCTTTCTGCACCCAGCCAGGGGTCAGCCCTTATGGGCTGTCCCCCAGCTGCTCTTTAGGGTAGAAAAAGAAAAAGTTTAGGATTGGGAGATTAGGGATAGGTGTTCTCAAATGTGATCCCTGCGGCCACCAACTCGATACACAACCTGGAGCAAGTCAGACCCCCATTCTCTGCCTCAGTTTCATCCTCTGTAAAATGAGAGGCCTTCCAGACCTGTTATTCTCTGGCTGCTCTAGACAACAGCTGTGGAGGAGGCTTCCAAGTGGCTTAACAAAGACCTGCCCATGAAGCAGCTCAGGTGATGGCCCAACTTGAGGTTCCTGATGTTTCTTCCGGAATGTCAGGATAACATTCACTTATTCCACAAGTATTTTTTTGTTGAACACCCTCCTGCGAGCCAGGCACTGTGCTAGGCTTTGATGATACTAATACAATGGTAAATAAGACACAAATAGTGGTCCCCGCCCTCATGTAACCTACAGTCTAACAGTTGAAACAGAAGTTAAGTAATTAAAATGATATTTACAACTGTGTCAAGTATATACTATGAGTAAAAAAGTACTGAAAAGTAGAGCTGAACGGGCCCTGCAAGCAGAGAGAAAAGCACATGCAAAGGCACTATAAAGAAAAGAGCCTGTCTGGTGTGGCTGGAGTGCAGAGGTCAAGGGGAAAGAGGGACATGAGACAAAGGTAGAGGGATAAACTGGGGCCAGACCACACAACATCTAGTGAACTATGTCAAAGGATTTGTATCTTGGTTCTAAGAACAATATATATCACGAAAGTATTTTTTCAAGAAAGGTTATATG
Organism: Propithecus coquereli; assembly: GCF_000956105.1. Taxonomy (NCBI): domain Eukaryota; kingdom Metazoa; phylum Chordata; class Mammalia; order Primates; family Indriidae; genus Propithecus; species Propithecus coquereli. The sequence continues at coordinate 1,411,858 of NW_012150174.1, forward strand.
ATAAATGTTGAGTTTTAAGGAATCGATTCTAGCTCAAGCCTGCCCCATCCAGTTGTGCGGGTTGTAAACTGCACAACTTATGTAAGCCATAGCATTGGAGACATGTGGAGGATGTTTTGGAGGCCAGCCTGCGTGGATGCCAGAAACCAGTTAAAATACTGCTGCAGTAATCTAGGCAAGCACCGATGGTGGCTTGGACCAAGACGGAGATGGTGGGAGGGGAGAAAAGTGGAACGACTCTGGAGACATTTAAAGAAAGCATTTAAAGTTAGGCATTTACCTTGAAGGTAGTGACCCCACTCTGCAGGAGAACTGGGCTCTGGGACTTGGGTTTCTCAGAGACCCTGCCAACTGGAGTGAGGAAAAAAATACAATAATACAATGCCAGTTAAGAACAGAAGATATCAGAGTGAGAAGGGTCACCCTTAACCTGGCCTGTCTGCCCCCTTAATCATTGAAAATCTGCAGCTGGGTCTGAAATAGAGCCCAGGACCAGTCTGGTGAGAGGCAGGATTGCAGGACTGGTGGGCAGAGAGGCAGCTGACCCTGTGGACTTCTTGGAAGTATTATGCTGGCAAGGCTGTATCGGAGGTTCTTTTGGTTGCCAGTTTCAGAAATCAAATCCCACTGGCTTAAGCTAAAAGGTGGGAATTTATTGGAAGGATCCTGGGGCCTCTCGTGGTCTTGATGGACGTGTTGCCCAGTCCAGACTCAATAGGGCAGGCGGCAGCGAAGCAGCTCCGAGGCCGCCAGCAGCAGATGTTTGTGGATCTTCTCTCCAGGGCACCGCAGTTACCGTGATTCAGCACCGGCAACCAGGGCTCCGGGCCCTCCAGAATGCATTTCAAATGTGCAGGGGAGACAATCTGATCAATCCAGCCATCCGGGTCTGTGTGTCCAGCCTGCGTCAGCTGACTACTGCCAAGGGTCAGAGACATGAAGGGCGGACAGGACCATCAGAGGCCACGCCTGCATTTCAGGCCCTTTACAGAGTAGGAGAACCCCTGTGAGCTCTGTGGTTGCCCTCAGGATATGTCTACTCTAAAGATAATTCATGGGGTCTAGCTGATCTCTAGCAACCTTTTTCCAGTATACCAGGTGAAGAAGAAAAGCTAGACTCCAGTACAGTTCTATAAGGTACCCTGATGGACTAGAAAGAGGGTTTTCTGATTTCAGGAGGATAACATTTAGAATATGCAAAACACATGCATAACTACTTTTTCCAGCTATTTCTAGAGAAGAGTTTTGCATGCCACATTCCATTGCCTGAGACACAGTGCACTTGCATGTCTTGGGGAGCTGGACACAGGACTGTGGGCTACCCAGAATCCTCTTCTTGTTCACCCATGGTTCAAAACCACAGGAACTAGGAGGCAGAATGGCACAGCAGTGAGACCATGACCTGGAATCCTAGACCATAATTTCAAACCCAGCTCTACCCTAACGAGCTGTGTGACCTCGGGCAAGTTACTTAACCACTCTGAGCCCATTTAAGAATCCCTAATTCATGGAATCATGGTGACAACTCAGCGTGGTAAAGTTTGTAAAGTGCTTTGCGCGTAGTAAACCATCCTTCCACGGTGGGGATGACAACGATAATGGTTGTGATGCTGCTGTTGCTGACTCTACAGAAAGACACCTACAAAATTCTGCTCCCACCTGTGCGGCCTCACCCCTCCATAGGTTGCCCTTTTCCTCAGGTCCTCTGATGAGGTGGGGTTATTCAAAGGGACACAGAGTATAGGAGAGGAAGCTTTTTATCTCTGCCCAGGATTTTGTCTTGATCTTGGCTGAACAGCTTTATCTCACCGTTTTGTCCTGCTGCAGGAGTGAGAGAAAGAACCACGCCGCTGATGACTCCAAGGGAGGGGCCCTGGACATGTGCTGCAGTGAGAGGCTGCCGGGTGAGTCTTCCCAGCACCCACGGGCCCCCAGAGCTCTGAGTGGAGAGGGGGCGCCCCGGCTGATGCTGGGGCTGGAGGAAAGCCTGGTTAGCTGTGAACTTGCTCGAGAGGAAATACGCCGCAGGTCCACAGGTCTTCATTTCAATGGGGATTTTGTTTTTCTAATCCCCTATGCCTTTCCGACCTGTTATCGTGTAGAGCTGCTCTAGACTCACGTGGAGGGAAGGAAGCAGAAAACAGGGCGAAGAGCTGGGGAGTCCAGGGCTGGTAGGGACGTGACCGCTGACCGGTGATGTGCTGGGCAGACTTCAAGAGGTAAGAGTAGGAAACACAAACAGCTGGAATATTGTACGAGCGGCGGGTGGGGTAGAGGGTGTGGAGAACTACCTGCTGGCCCTGTTGCGAAGCTCAGCTCGAGTGTGAAGCTGTGCTGCTGGGGTCCAGCCGCCCACACTTGCGGGGAGCCTCACTCTGAACCACAGGCCATTGCGGTCACCATGGAGACATCACCTGGACACTCCTGCCCACAGGTGGCAACATGTCCCAGTTGTAGACCCGATACCCAGGTTGGGATAAACAACCTTGGGAGGAATAAAGGGAAGTGGGGGAGGATTTTTAATCTTTTTTCTTTTTATTAAAGTTTTCATCATTTTTTTTCTTCTTGTAACAAATGTCCATTGTAGAAATATTAGAAAATAAATACAAGTGGGAAAAAAAGAAAAATCCCCCATAATCCTATAAACAACATACATTTTCAAATCTCTCCTTTCAACATTTTGTTAGAAAACGGCCCTTTGAACTCTAACTTTGAAGTCTCAAACCTGTACCACATCAGAAACCTCGTGACTGGAAAGAAACCTTAGCACGGAGTCTTCACATGGCACTCTTTAAGATAGGTGTTGGGGACAACCAGGTATGACTCTAAAGCGACGCCTCTTCAAAATAAGCAGTGCTTCCTCCACAGCCTGTGCGGGTGCCCCAGGCCCTGGTGAAGGCTCTTCGGGCAGCCTGAGGATTGAGCCCTTTGATGCAGTTCACCCTCTAACCAGTAGGGGGTACCATTGCTCAAAACACTTTGGATGACCTGTTGGAATGGTCTTGGGTGGACACCATCTCACAGGAGGAGTCGTCGTGGGGACCAGAAACATCTAGCTTGAAGAAGAGAATTCTCTGAAGGGATGCGAGAGCTGTCTGACTATCTGAAAGGCTGTCTTGTCGGGGTGGCGGTAGATCCATTCTTTGTATTTTGGATGATGTAAGCTCGATACATAGAAATTAAAGATAGGCCTGTTGGCCCACGGGATGCAGAACACCTTCTGACTCTAAAAGTGGCCTAGTCGTAGAACTTGATAATTCCAAAGGAAGAAAATGAGTGTTCCGTCACTGGAGGCATTCAAGCATGGGCTAGGCAGACATTGGAGAGGAAATTTCCACAATGGGTGGGAGGTCCATATGACATCAAAAGTCCCTTCCAACTATTAAACAGTTCTGTGACTCAGATATGAGTCATAGAATTCGGAGATGATTCTACGATCGGGGATGGCCCCGCTGGCTAGAAAAAAATCCACGGAAAATAGGACATGATGAATAGGGTCCAAGGAATAGCATGGTGTGGGGGAAGAAAGCGCATGGATTTGGCATTGCTGCTTCAGGCTGTGTGTTTATGGACAAGTCACTTAACCTTGCTGGCCCTCCCGTAAATGGAAACAACAGTGATGTGAACATTTATCCTCACGAGGGTGCTGGGGAAGTAAATAAATGTAACTGATCAATCATTCATCCAACAAATACTTACGGAGCACCTACTAGGTCTCAGGTACTGTACTAGGTGGTAGGGATATAGTGGTAGAGAAAACACAGTCCCTGCCCTAATGAAAGTTTGTGGACAGGTTTTGCTTTGAGCTGCTTCTGGAAAATGGGATGAAGCCACAATAGAGAGGCTACAGTAATAAGCATAATATGTTTAATTCTAACTCTCTCTCCCATTCCTCCCCCAAAGCCAGCAACCAGTGTGGACTGGAAGAGGAGTATCTGTCATCTCCATTAGAGCTGGCACCTTGCCTTCCTTGTGCAATGGCCCAGGAAGTCGGTATCATGTGCTACCCCCATCTCACAAATGAGGGGCCAAGGCCCAGGGAGGTTAGGCAGTCTGTCCAGGTGACTTAGCTGGTAGAGGGAGGACTCACTCCAGGAAGCCTCTCTCCAGAGCCCATGTCCTCACCACTACCCTGTTCTGCCTTCATTGCCCCCACGGAGCCACCATCACCTTCTGACACCCTGTGGACAGAGACAGGAAGAGTTGAGGTGTGTTTGTGCCAGGGAGGAGTTTGGAGGAGGTGGGCAATGTCACCGTGCGTGTCCCCGTCTGTGTCCTTCCTCTGGAAATCCCCACCTTTGAAGGCAGATGCCTCTATTCCATTGCTGCGTCCTCCATGTCCAGCATTTATTCCCTCATTTCTTCATTCTCTCACTGCTAATTGAACACCGCCATGTGCTGGGCGCTGTTGTAAGCACTGGAGATGCAGCAGTGATCCAGACTGAGAAACTCGCCCGCCCTCACGGGACAGTACTGTGCGCTGGCCCCCAGCGGGGCTTGGGACGCACACTGGCAAGCTACGTAGCCTCTCTGGGGCTCCCGTTTACAACGTGACAAGCACAATACTCACTACCACGTAGAGTTGTTGGAGGAGTCTATGAATTAATAGCTTAGAACAGTGTCTGGCACGTAGCAAGCACTGTATAGGCATTTGCTATTAGGGGAAAGATAGACAATAAAGTTAGTAAAATGTATGGTGCGGCAAATAGTGGTAAGTGCTGTGGAGACAATTAAAGCCAAGAAGGGGGGATGGGAAGGGACCGGGGTGGTTTGGTATTGTAAATAGAGTGGACCCGGAGCCTGGCGTGGCATAGATGTCCACAGATGTTTGTCAGCCAAAGCCACTGACCTGTACTGTAACTCGGACATAAAAGGAAATGGAGGTTTGCGGGCCGAGAGAGTTGGGGTGCTGGGCCTTTAGAAAGAGCCCATAGACCCTGCAAGCAACTGCATGATGATGGTGTAAAAATACAGCCCCCGAGTACTCTCTCCCCTTCCCTGCTGTCTTCCCACCGGGCGAGATGGGAGGCGAGGCAGAGCGAGGGCCAGCCATGCCTGCGTGACTCATTCATTCTCACACACACCTCCGGATGGGGACAGTGTGGCCAGCACTCCCAGCCATGGTCACCCGGGCCTGAGCCAGCTCCAGGCAGGTCGTACAGTCCTCTCAGATGAGCTTTCCGGGATGGAAACGTCCCCAGGCATCAACAGCTCCCCCTGGCAGCCCCCGCCACCCCAAAGCCAGGCACGCAGCTCACACCCCCAGGGTGTCCCCACGTGTGCTCGCATGCTCGTGTTTGTGCTCACTTGCCACAGCCTCATGCCCCCGTGCACACATGCTCGTACCCACACACAATCCCCAGGCACGTGGCCTGCCTCTGTCTCACGCAGCCCTGCAGGGGCGGACACGTACCTCCAGGCTCACACACCTGCGTGTCGGCTCCTCTTGCACGCTCAGCTCTCCCAGCTCCGTCGCTGCATCCGCACTTCCGCTCTGCATGCTGCCTGGAGATGGACAGACATACCTGTTCTCTTGTGCCCTCTGGAGGTGTCTCTCTCTCTCTCCCACAGCTGCACCCCCTCTGCACACACACGTGCAAAGATGAGCAGACATGCTCCTTCCCTCCCCTACGTTCTCTGTCCTCCTCCCAGGCCCTCAGTCACTCACGGTTCCCGGGTACTGTGGGGCACTGGGTGTACACCCGGCTGCCTTCCCCACCCCATGCACACGCACACACGTATGTTTTTCTTGTCCCATAAGCATACACTCTTTTTCATATGGTCACCCTCCTTTTCTTCTCTTTCACTCCCTTTCTTGCTCACTTTACTTGCTCTCAACCACCCAAACACATTGGTACATTCAAACTCACTCTCTCCTTCTTCTGTGTGTAGGTGTTCACATTTGCAAGAAACCAGGCAACTCTGCTGCTGCTGGGCCCTGCACTTTTTCCCCCCCAACCAGCACCACTGCAGGTCTGGCCTGGGACCCAGCAGCTTCCTCGGGGGTACAGGGTCAGGGAGGGAGGTAGATAAAGCAACAGCAGGTGCCAGTGGGAGCCAGTACGTGGGATGGAACGTCATCACCAACTGTTGCTGTCAGCATCTCTGTCGGGCAGACTCATGGGCAGGCCTGCTCCTAACATTTTCAGGACCAAGTCCTGCCTACAAATGAGGCCCCTAGTGGGATACCACCCCTTGCTCAGTCCTGCACCGCAAGGGTCCTGTCATATATGCATGTGGACACATCAGTCTGTGTGTCCACGTCTGGCTCACACCCCACCCCACCAACTGCCCCATGGCCACCCGTCAAACCTAAAGATACCTAAGCAGGAGGCAGTGTCTGCCCTTAGAAGAGTGTACCTGGGAAAGAGACCCATGCAGGCTTCAGGCTATTTGGACAGGGAATTCTGGAGTCCTAGTCCCAGAGCATGGCCTGGGAAGGGGGCATGGATACCAGGTGGTCATAGACTCCAGATGAGCACATCTCCTTAGCCCTGTGGACTTCTCATCTCATGGGGAGTGGAATGGCCAGAGGAGAAGGAGTACAGGGCCCAGGCCAAGGATAGCACTGCCCTTGGGAACAGGGTACTCCCAGAGCCCTCCTGCCGTGACTAACTCTGACCAGCAGGAAGGATCGGGTCATAGCTGTCACAGCTATCCCACCACGTCACTGATGAAGTCTTGTGCCGGAAACCAACAGGGCCAATCGAAAAGGCAGCCTGATTCTTTTATGGACTCAAATTTATTGAGCATCTGCTATATGCCCAATACTTGCCAGACACTGGCGAGACAATGACAACGGAGACAGATGAGGTCCCTCTTGAAGAGTTCAGGGTGGCAGGGAAGGGTGCGCAATGATGCGGCCTTGTTGCTGTGAGACAGGGAAGGCTTCCTGAAAAAAGTGGCCTAGAGGATGAGTATGGTCTTGGTTCATGTCTTCAGGAACCTGCTACCAAGTATTTTAAGGAGCAGGTTAACCTCCTAATGGGCTTTGTCCCCATCTATTAATACTAGCACGTGTTCTCATAGAACCCCACCCCCCGACTGGTGTCTAGTGCTGATTCAAACTGGTCTGGGAGCAAGTGCAGGAGCACAGGTGGACAAACACAGAGAAAACAACCTGGCTGTGGTAGTATCGCTGGGATGTCACTTGTGCTCATCACCACTTAGCAGCAGAGATTCTGTTGATTTTTCTTTGTTGAATTGATGGTTCTGTTTTCATTTAAGACTTTTAGTGCATTTAGGGATATTTATCATGGCCAATGGTATGAAGAGCTGTCCTTGACTTGAGTCTTCAGAATGAATAAAGTGAAACCAAATACCATTTGGAGATGCTCAGAACACTGATTGGGTAGCATTCTACAGTGATACCATTGTCTTGAGAAGTACCAACCCAGGTACCTGCTGGTCAACAATAGTAGGAGTTAACTCTTCTCAGATACTAGGACAGATATGGAAGGAGAAGCACATCTAGCAGGGCCTTTGGGTGCTATGGAGAGGCAGACACACCTGAGTTCAAATCCCATCTCTGCCACCAACAAACTGCATAACCTCAGGTAAATTATCTCACTGCTTTGAGCTCCAAATTCTTCACTCTACAATGAGGGTGATAATATGACAAGATCTACACAGAGATTTTGTGAGGATTAAATGAGCTGGTGGATGTAAAGTGCTTATTACACAGTGCTCGATAAATGGTGGCTAATAATGACAGCAGTGATTGTTCCAAGATGTGGAGCGTGAACAGAAAAACCTTCGCCTCTTTGTGTTCTTGTCCCAGGGCTCAGGTGTCAAGCCTGGACTGGCCCTCCGGCAGTGGCGTGGGTAATGTAGCTTGTGGTTCTTTCATGACTCCACAGCACAGGTCTGGGACCTCACAGAACCAGCACAGCCACAGGCAGGAGTGCTTTCTACTTGCAGAGTTGGGCAGGAAAGGGGACCAAAGTTGGTGGGGAGAATGATCATCCACTTTTCTTCACCAGCATAGAAATAGTTCTGATATTCTAGGGCGTTACCTGGATGTGCACTGACACTAAAAAGAGAGTCTTTGCACCTGGAAGAAAGAATCCATCTGGAAGAGTCCTGCTTCTGCAAAGGCTGATGCCAAAGCCCTTTTAGACAAATGGGCATCTGGTGTACTCCTAAGATATGCAGTGACAGATGCTGTCACCTTTTCTTTGGTCTGGCCCGGTGACAAATCACCCTAGCTCTCAGGAAGTTCTTTATATCTTTTTTTAAAAAAAGAAAAAAAAAAAACCCTCAACCTTCCATTTAAGCTCATTTCTTCTTTTCAGATCTCAGCATCTGTTTTGGTTGTCTGTTTCTACCTAACAAACGATCTCAAAACTTAGTGGCTTAAAACAACCACAGTTTTATTTGTTCATGATTTGGGGGCTTGTGCAGGGCTCAACTGGGTGGTTCTTCTGTTGCATGTGGCATCGGTTTAGGTCATTCCTTTGGGTATATACACCTGGTGCTGGGCTGGGATAGCATGTCCAAGAAAGCTTTTCTTACATGTCTGCCACCTCAATCCTCCTCCATTTGGAGGAGGAGTCATGAAAGAACCACAAACTACAGCACCTGCTCCACTGCCTTTCTCTCAATGCAGCTAACTTGGGCTTTCTCGCAGCCTGGTGGTCTCAAGGTAGTTGGACTCCTTATATGGTAGCTGATTTCCAAGAGGGGCAAGAACAAAAGCTTCAGTGCTCTTAAGTCCCAGCCTCAGAGTTACACAATTTCACTTCACCATATTTTATTGATCAAAGCCAGTCACAGGGTCAGCCCAGATTCAAAGGGAGGGAAATAAATGCCACCTCTTGATAGGAGGAGGGTGGAGAATCTGTGGCCATCCTAATCCTCCAGAGCATCTTCTTTATAAGCTTTCACATTCCTCCTACTACTAGCTGCTTCCTCTCCTAAATCCTCTTTCCCCCAGCCTCCATCCCATGTCCCATTCTTTCCCCCAGCCTCCCATTACTTAAGCTACTCACTCCTTGTTGCTTCGTCTTAGTCTTGTTGGGTCTTCTCTTTTCTTTGGCTCTTCTTCCTGCCACTCCAAAGAACACAGCTGCATGCAGGCCCACCCCTAACATTGGTAGGGCCTGTCTATGTTATATCTAAATGGTTAAAACAAGCAATAAATTTTGAAATGAAATGTGTTCTATCCTTCTACCTTGACAAATATTCATTTGTAAGGAGTTTGAAAGCCAAGTTCACATTTAGAATTTTGACTCTTGAGAGTTCTGCACCAACATATGGAGTCTAGGGAAAGCCAGTGTCCGGCTCACCCCAGCTCTGTCCAACACCACGAGGACACTCACGCACATTTATGTGGATGGATACCCCAGCCCACACATGCGAGCTCCAGACACACCTTCTGCAGCAACCTTAGCCAGTCCTAGGAATGCACACAGCGGCATGGCGCACCCTCATAAAGCAGTCAGAAAAGAGGCCATCGGGCTCAGGTCTATATGGGTGGGGAAGTCTAGGGTTTCAAATACATAGTCTAAAAAGGGGAACAACGCTTTGGCTGCATGGACCCCTCGCCTATGAGGAAGAGCATGCCTGGTGAAGGATTGAAGCAGGGCACTCAGAGTGTGAGGTCAGGACAAGAGACATTTTTCTGGGTGTGAGGACAGTGCTGAGTGTGTCTGCCCTTGGATCAGACGTCACCTTTCATAGATGGCCTTGGACAAACCCCTGTCCTGTTCCACCCCTCCCATGAGACATCTGCACTGTGAAATGGGAAAAGCAGTCTTCTCATGGTAGTTGTGAGAATTCACTGAGATGATGTGAATAAGGGTTTGTAAACCATAAGGTCTCACTGACATCTCATTTTTTATGGTTTCATATCATTGGATTCAGAAGCCCTGGGTGTGAGTAAAGTTGGACTCTGCCCTTTCCAAGCTTGGAATCTCACATGAATCACTTTACATCTTTAAACTTGGGGATTTCACACATGCACATATGAAAATAATGTGGGGTGCAGGTGGGGCTGTTTATTAGGACCCCAGTGCTATTGCTTTTTAATCCTGAGTGATTAAAACCTGAAGGATCTAAGGGACCAGGGAGAATCATTAACAACGAAGGAACTAGGCTGTTTGAACCAATCATAACCAGATGTCAACTGAGGTTACAGTGCCTTTTAAAATATAGATGAAAAGCGTGCCCCAAATTTCCCATTGCATGCCATTTTCCTAAACAAAGACAAGGTTTTGCATAAAGCAGCCCTCTTCTAAAGACCAATCACCCTCCTCCTCTCCTCCCAGCCCTATTCAGGCTGTGGCTAATCATGACCGTCAGATGTTTTTGCCCACATTCCTGTTGAACATGACCTAGCTTAAGACGGACCACTTATTGATCATAAACAAGACCATTTAGAATTGTGCTTCTATCCTCCACCCAATCCAGTGCCACCCCCTGCCAACCTGAGCTGCACCCCCGTCGGTCCTGGCATCCAGCAGCATGGCCAACCCTTGGCCATTCCCAGCCCCTTAGGCCTCCCTCTCCCCAGTGGGAATATAGCCTGTTACGAAAGTCCACCTTACCTGATGAGCTGATGAAGGGGTTGAAAAACTGTTTGCGTTAATTGTAGTTTGCTGCATAACAAATTACCCCAAAACTTTGCAACTTAAAATAACATTTATTATCCCACACAGTTTCTAAGTCAGGAATCCAGGAACAGCTTAGCCACGTGGTTCTGGCTGGGTCACCTGGAGATGTTGACCCTGGCTACAGTAATTTCAGAACTCGACTGCAGCTGAAGAATCCATTTCCAAGCTCACTCACAGGTATTGGCAGGCTTTAGTTCCTTGCGGTCTATTGGCCAGAGATCTCATTTCCTGTCCAAGTGGGCCGGGCCACAGGCTGCCTGCGTGACCACACAGCAGGGCAGCTGGTTCCCCTCAAAGTGAGCGATCCAAGAGAAAGCACACGGGGGAGAAAGACAATGCCCGAGATGGAAGTCATGGTCTCTTATAACCTGATCTTAGAAGTGACTTGCCTCCCCTTCTGCGTGCTGTTGGCCATGCGGACTAAGCCTGGTGCAGCGAGGGAGGGACTACACAAGGATGTGAAGACCAGGAGCGGGGCTCACTGAGGGCCACCTTGGAGGGTGTCTACCACATTGCTTAAAAGTTGAATCCTTGTAATCCAAAGAGACATATTCTCAGACACGCCTATGTACAGATTGCCTATGGGGGGGGACAAATTCACCCACAAAGAGAGAAAAATACCAGAAAATACATCAGCAGGAAACCAATGCCCTTCTCAGTGTGGTAAGAATGTGGATGACTTGGTATTTCTTTGTGATTTTATGGGAAGGAGGGGCTCTCCATATTTTTTTAAATTATTAAGAAAAAATAAATTGGTCACTCTGAAATACTAATTAATCCTTAGCAAGCAAAAGTGGTAGCTGGTGGGGGGGGGGGCCTCTGAGGTGAGTCACTCCCTCTGGTTGGGTGGCTCAGCCTGGCAGGTGGAAACCTGGGCTGACCCAACCCTGGGGATCTTCATGGGGCTGGTTAATCCTTCCAAGGACATCTGTGCAGGCAGCCACCAAGGCATGGAATCCCCTCTCCCTGTAGAAAGCCAACAAAATGACTCAGAGGTCGTGTTGGTGGCCCAACTCACAGAAGAGCTGTGCTGCAGCTAAACTTGTGAGCCTTTTCCCCTTCAGGGAGTGTCGATTCCCAAGCAGCCAGGATCTCTCTCTGCAGCTCTGCCAGTTCCAGGATGCAGACAGGACAAGGGGTGCTCGGTTTCTGTACATTCTTTCCCCATTGGACCTTGGCCCAACTTTCAACTCAGTGGTTTTGTTTCAAGTGTACTTGGGGGAGGAAAAGGTGATTATCAATAGTTTTTAGAGCATTGTTAACCATACTTCCCAGGGCATGGTCCTGTTATCTCCAGTAGGCCACACAGGTTTCTCTTCAATTTTATTCCCTTAGTTATCTCCTTTTATCTCCCATTGCTATGCCCCTCTTTCTATAGTTAATGCATTTAATCTGTATTTTTTGTTTCTGTGTTCCCTTGCAGAATGGGTGACGATGGTTTGAGTCCTGTATTCTTAATTGTGTACGTTGTATTGTGTTAGATCTCATTCTTTTTCTTCTTCTTTTTTTTTTTTTTTTTTGACAGGGTCTCACTGTCGCCCTGGCTAGAGTGCAGTGGCATCTTCATAGGTCACTGCAACCTCAAACTCCTGGCCTCAATCAATCCTCCTGCATCAGCCTCCCAAAGTGCTAGGGTTACAGGCATGAGCCACCGTGCCCGGCCAGATCTCATCCTTTCACTCAGCACTGTGTGTCTAAGCTCCTTCCATGCTCCTAAGGGCTGCATAGTATCCCCAGTGTGTCTCTGGACACTGGCCCGCCATCTCCCCAGAGATGGGCTTGCAGATGCTCCACTCCCCCACACCCTCCCCAGAAAGCACGGGGAAAACATTGGTTTACATGCTCCCTTAGGGACTGTGTGAGAATTTCTTTGACATTTATACCCTAGAACAGAGCTACCAGTTTCCAGATGCTTCTACTTCCCAGACCAGTTCCAGCAGAGGTTCTGGAAGAAGCCAGAGCAGACAGAAGGAAGGTGCTGTGGGTGGAGCCTGGGGAGATAAACAGAGACCAGAGCATGCCGGTCCTTCTTATTCGCCAGGGCAGGGACTTTGGTCTTTAACCTAATAACAACAGGAAGCCATTGCATTGAATGAAAGCAGGCAGTTGAGTTGTGGTTTTTCTAAGGAGCAGTGGGTCTTTAGAGCTGGAAGACCCCCTAAAAGACCCCTAATCCCACTCTTTGAATTTACAGAAGGCCTGAAAGGCCCTTGGAGGCAGGGAGATGCCCAGAGTCTCATATCTGGATAGAGACGGAGCACTTGGGCCTCTTGGTGCCTTGCTAGCACATTGTGAGCCTCCCAGGTTGCTGAGAGCTGTCTGATGGCGGTATTCTTCTGCCCTGCTGTCCTCAGGGGAGAGCCTTGGGTTGAAGAGCTCACCTGGCCTTTCCTAGACCTCTGAGGGCATTTAACAGGGCCCACCAAAGAACCCCAAGCTAGGACTCAGCCTTCCTCTGCCAGGGGCCTCAAGCATTGGACCTTCAGAGACCCACAGGCAGCCCCCATTAACATCCTATGCTAGCTTACTGAGAAAGCTGAACTAGAGGGTTAAAGACAGGCATGCCAATCTTGGTTCTGCCTCTTACTCCCTGGGCCTCAGTTTCCTCATCTGTGAAATGGGAGAATAGAACAAGATGCTTTCTCAAGTCTGTCCCTCCCTCCCCATGCCTGTGTGCTTAGGTCTCAGGCACTGGGGACCTCTGGTACCCCATTGCTCCAGAGCCTCTGCTCTTAGTTCTTTTAGTTCTCGGCGTGGGCAGCTGGGAAGGAGGGGGGCACCCTCAGAGTTTCACTGACCCTTTTCACCCTCATACTTCTCAGCCTCCACTCCAGAGAGGCACAAAGAACTGAGTCTTTGTTTGCAGCAACAAAGCTGTTTGCAATTTCAGATAGAACCATTTTATTATATCTCATCCAAAGAGTACTTGAGTTGTGTTTTGTTTTGAAAGCTTGTTAGCATTCTGGGCTTAATTAACTGGCAGAGACAAAGCTGCCTCCCTGCCCCCACCCCCGGTCTGTGCCCACTCCATCCACCAACCCCAGTTGCTAGCCAGAAGCCTCAGGGTCCCCACGTCTGGGCGGGGCACCCGTTGTCCTCCTGGGGGGCTCACCTGGCAGATGAAAGGGAAATCCTTACTGCTATCTCTCCTTCACCTCCCCTTCTCCCCTCCCCCATCTCTGGATGCTCACTTCCATTTATTGGGCATTCACCATGTGCCAGGCCAAGGCTGAGCATTTTACATCTTTCCCCTCGTGGTGTCCACAAAGTCCTAGGAGGCAAGTTCTAGTATATCTATTTTCCAGAGGAGAGATTGAAGTTCAGAGAGATTAAGTCGCTTATCCAAGGTCAGGTGGTAAATGGCAAAGTTAGGCCTCATGCCTAAGACTGTGTGACTCCTAAACCTTTTGCTGCAAGCCAATACAAGATGTTACCTCCCTGGAAACAAAGCCACTTGTGGGGACAGGGAGAGCCACAGTGTAGACCTGTAGGGTCCAGTCTTAGAGTCTTATTCATGTTACTTGGAAACATGCCCTACCTTGAGCTTCCAGACACTCTTGCCTTGCAGTGTAGCACGGCCTCTCTGATGTCTGCAGGTAGCGGTCAGTTGCCCTGCCCCAGCTCCAGACCAAGCATTGGGCAGTCTTGGTTCCCAGACCTCTTCTCATCGTCTTGGTCCCAGTCCTACTTTTCTGTGCCTCCTTCCCCAGAAGAGTCCCCCAACCTGAGCATGATGGACTATGCCAAGGGGAGAAGACCTGTCCCCTCTGCTCTGGCATGGCCCCTGTCCCCTCTGCTCTGGCATGGCCCCTGTCCCCTCTGCTCTGGCATGGCCCCTGTCCCCTCTGCTCTGCGATGGGCTGAAGCTCTTTCTCAGGCCGACTTCCCCCGACAGGGAGGAGGAAGACACAGCGGAGGCCCAGTCTGGGCAGGCAGCACAGTTGGGGTAAGAGGACAGATGTTGGCTCCAAACTGCCTGGTTCTGAGTCCTGGCTCTTCTGTCTGTGAGCCATGATGGCCTTGGGCAAGTCCTGTAGCTCTCGTACATCTGCTTTCCCATCTGAAGAAGGACAGTCCTGTTACCTGTCTCATACGGTTGTTGTTATAAGGGTTGAATGAATATTTGTAAAGCAGTCACTGAAGTCTCTCTCTCCCTCTCCACAAGGCAGCCTCGGGGTAGCCAGATTTCTCACATGGCTGCCAAAAGGTTCTAAGCAAGTGTCCCTAGAAAACTAGCAAAGGCTACCTGGACTTTTCTAACCTAGCCTCAGGGTCCTATAACATCAATTCTGCCACCTTCGCTTCTTCAGGGCACTCAGCCAGGAAGGGGACATCCACTCCCCCTGTTGATGGGAGAAATGTTGAAGAATTTACAGGCACACTTTAAGACCACAACAGGAATTAAGTTACAGAGAGGTTAAACTTGCCCAAGACATGTAGCTGATAAATGGTGAGCAACCACATTCTAGTCCAAAATCCTCTTATGCCGGAATCTTTTTTCCATGTCCCACGCCGTCCTGCCTGCCTGGGGAATGCAGAGATGCAGAGGACGTGGGCCCTGCCCTCAGCCCGCTGTCCACCCGAGATGGACTCGCTGCCAGCCCAAGCCCTTGTCATCTTGCTACCTCCTCTGCAGACCTCTTGGTCTTGTCACTCCCCGATGAACAGGACTAATGCGATGGCGGGGCTGTGGGGAGCCAGTACAAATTCCCAGAACCCCAAATCCACCATCTGTTTGCCTTTGGGAGGAGCTAGAAGTTTTCGTCACCATGGCTGTTCTCACTGCTGGGAGTCCTGCTGGTCAGTGCTGGGGTTGAAACATAAAACATCTCGAAGGGAGGAGAGGATCTTAGTGAAGGGCCAGGCATTGTGCAGGTGCTCGGTAAATGTTTGTCGTGGTTTTGGGGACTCTGCTCTCAGGCACCACATACCATCTGACTCCTGGTTTGCCTGCTCCACACCCCCAAAAGGTAGGAGAAAATGAGGGGCCACCACTGCAGCCTTTCCCAGTGAGGACAGAGACCACAGCAGTGCCCAGCGAGGCCAGGCTCTCCCTCTCAGAGCCCAGGGCAGTGCTGAGGGTGTGATATTGTGATGGCAGAAATGGTTGATTGGGACTATTCCTTCTAGACTCTTCCACCCCTCAGCCCTTCTCAGTTCTTCTAGCAGTACTTCCCTTGACTTGGGGCCTACCCAAGCAAAACTTCAAAAACCTGCCTCACCCAACCCCCCTCATGGGTTCTTATACCTTTCTGTGCAATAGGAGAAAGATTGTATGAACTGATCAACACTTAAGTGCACATATAGTAATGACATTCACCAGGTGTCTGGCAGATGCGATGCGGGAGGAGGGGATGGGTATATTCACACCTAATGGGTGCAGTGTGCACCATCTGGGGGATGGACACTCTTGAAGTTCTGACTCAGGTGGGGCAAGAGCAATATACGTAACCTAAACATTTGTGCCCCCATAATACGCTGAAATCAAAAAGAAAGAAAAAAAGAGAAAGATTATAGACTCTAGAGACCCGTTGACTGGGTTCAAATCCCAGTTCTGCTGCTTCCTGGCTCTGTGACCCCAGGCTCTATGGCCCCACATGTAAGATCTGGACAGTAATGTCAACACACAGAATGGTTGTGAGTGTTGAGTAGCATTAGGCTGATAATGTGCCTGGCTCCAAGCTGACAGAGAGGGAGCATAGTATGGCAAACCCTCCCTGTCTATTGATCCTCTCCACAGAGGAGAGCTGGTAGAAAATTGCCCCAGGTGACCCCCGTACACCTCCCACACTCCCCTCTGTCCTCACAGTGAGATAGGAGCAGTAACCCTATAGACAAGGGCTCAGTGTTTACTGGGGTATTTTGGACATGGTAACAGGCTGTGGAGCCCAGCACCATCACCCAGATGGATGAGGGCTGAGGATGTTGGAAACTTCTCCAAGGTGATGTGGTTTGGGAAGCAGAATGCCCGGTCCTGGGCTTAGGCAGTTAGTCTTATCGAGTATGTTGGCCAGTAGTATGGGCTCTGGAGGCAGACTGCCTGGGTTCTAGTCTTAGCTTCTACCCATTTATTGGTAGACCTTGGCCAAGTGACTTAACTTCCCTGTGCCTCAGTTTCCTCATCTGTAAAATGGCAGTAAGAGTAGCACTTACCTTCTAGGATTGCTGTGAGGATTAAATGTGTTAATGTGTGTAAAGTGCTTGGAGCAGGACCCCACACATGGTAAGCACTCAAACATGTTAGCAAATGGTGGTTGCGGTAGAAGCCGATATCCAGGCTCTGCCATTGACTGGTCGTTGACCTTGGGAGAGCTGCTTTTCCTCTCTGGGCCTGTTTCTCCGTCTGAGAAATTAGTAGGCCGGACCAGATATCCCTCAGGGCCTGTCAGGCCCTGACAGTCACTGGTTCTTGAAGCCCGGGCAGGTCTGAGTGTAATGTTCTGTTGGGCAGGGCCCACTGTGGCTGTGTGGGCATGGCTGGGAGGTCACTGCTGGCCACACTGGGAGGGGAAGAAAAGCTAACTGGGACAGAGCCTCCCTCCTCACGCAAACGGGAACAGGCTGAGCCAGGCTGCCACTCGAGTTCCGGTGGGCTGCCAGCCTGGGAGCTCAAAGGATGAGTCACTGACAGGAGCAGCCACAGTTCTGGAACTCAGGCTGCACCAGCCCCGGGGCACAGGGTAGCTGCAGAGTTTAATGGTGGGACTTGGGAGCTAGGTGACAGGAGAGGGATCATAGTGTTTCCACACGCCCCAGGTGAAGTCTGAAGGCCATTTGCCTGCATGCGTTTCCCAGCACTCCTAGCGCTTGGCCTGGGATCCTTCCAGCACTGCTTTCCTTCACTTCCTACGTATAGCCTTGGAGGATCCATTAGCCAAGGATCAGGCACAAGGGCTGCACCACCACCCCCAGCTGGTTAGGGTTCAAGGTTCCCCCAGACCCAGGGCCTGCCGCCCTCACGAGCTCTCACCATCCTCCCTGCCTTGCTGCAGTGACCTTTTACTGAGAAGCAGTTTGGCAAAACGGACACATCTCTTAGTGTTGGGAAGCCCTGGGTTCAAATCTGAGGCCCGCACTTACTTGGGCAAGGCATTAACCTCCCTAAGCCTTGATTTCTTCTCCTGGAAAATTTCTTCACCCTGCGCAGGAGGCAAGCCCATGAGGAGCCCAATGTTAAATCACTTGTCAGCAAGCTGCCTCTGAGTCAGGGTTTCATGCGTGGCAAAGCAGCTACCTCGCTGTGAACTATTGAAAAGCCAGCCCTTGACACAAGCAGCCGCCTCTCACCAGCAAAACAGGGGTGATGATGATAATGTCTACCTCATAGGGCTGCCGAAAGAAGCAAATGCAACTGTGCATGCAGAAGCACTTTGGGAACTGCACAGAGCCATCCCAGTGAGGTGGCATTGTCCTTCCCAGAACAAGATAGTGAAAGAGAGGGCAGGGCAGAGAGAAGAGCTGACATTATCTCTAGGAGCAGAACAGAGGCCAAAAGGACAAATGGGCTCAGGACCACAGTGGTCTGTGCAGGCAGGGACTGTTCTGTTCACTGCTGTATCCCCAGAGCCTCGCCCAGTGCTTGGCAAAGTAGGTACGCGGTAAATACTTCCTGAATTACATGAAATTGAATCTGTGTGTTCCCAGTGCTTGGCATATAATTAGCGCTCAGCAGATGTGTGCTGGACTCGATGCACAGACGCGCGGACGCTAAAATCAGAGAGGTGGGTTCCTAGCTCTGTTCTCCATCTCTGCAACTTCCACCACTTTCTGCTGCAGATGCCCACTGCCCACCCCTGAGATCAGGGCTCTTAACCTGAGGTCCATGGATCTCCCCCAAAATAATATGTGGCATATAGTGTGCGTTTGAAAATGTATCTTGCTGGGTTAAAAGATGTCAGATTTCTCTACCCAGAAGAACTTTCAAATAAACTCTGCTCTGAAAGATATACATACACCAGATGCCCAGTAAATACCTCTCATTTGGATGCATCTGGCCCCCAGGGCTGCCAGGTACCCAGTGATTTAAAAAAAAAAATTTAAAAAGCCTCCCCCTTTGTCTCTGGCATATGCATACAGGGCCCTGCCAGCCTGCAGTTTTTCTTCTGCCCCCATAACGTGCAAGGCAGCTAACCTGCTGTCTTTCATATGCAAAAGTAATGATCACACAGCATCCAAGGACCTGCCTTCTGAGTGGCTGTTCTGCTGGGTGGGTCTCAGAGAGCCGCACATTCTCTGCCCATCTCTTATATCCCAGCTATGTATTTAGATGTGACAGGTGGGAGTCAGGGCCTGAAACTTGGGAATACTACGTTTCATGATATCTGAACTCAGAATTTTGATCTTTTTTAAAAAATAGTTTTTATCACTACAAATGTGTATGTGTATATACATACATACACATATCACATATATATATGTGTATTGAAGGAAATTTAGAATATGTGAGTGAAATCACCTCCCCCCTCACCACCACCCCAAAGAACTGTTGCTAACACTTGGCTTATATTCTTCCCATTTACCATGTACAGCATTTATTAAGCACTTACTGTATGCCAGGCATTGACTGTGCTCCAGGCTCTACAGCACTATCATGTTAACCTCTAACCTTACATCAGGTATTTTTCATCTTTTTATAGACACATTTATCCTTTCTTAATTTTTAAGGCCAGTGAAATCGTACTGTTTCGTAACCTTGCCTTTCTCACTCCATACCATTGAAATTTCCTTCCGTGTTATTAAATATTCATCAACAGAGTCATTTATAACGGCTGTGTGATGTCTTATTGCAGGCAAGCTCCATGCTTCTCAGACTAGGGTGCACATACCCCTGAGGGCAAAGCCACGGGATAAATGTCACACATCTTCCTGAAACATAAACTGATTCGAAGCTTTAGGAGGGAAAAAAACATTATTTTAGTATCAAAATGAGTACAGATATGTTGTAGTGTAGAACACAGAACACCCAAATATCTTAAAACAAAGCAGCAAAGTCTAAGATCATGTGAGCTTTCTGTTATTCCCCAAAGGCCCTTGTTCCCTCTCCTGTGAGGTTGGCAGAAACATCTAAGCAGCACTGAATTCTCCTTCAAGCCCCTCTTTTTACTGAGATCCAGGGAGGAGAAGAGATTGCCCAGGTCCCCAGCGTGTGCAGTGCAGAGCCAAGGCATAGAGGCCAGGTGACCCCCGAGCCCATACCCTTCCCACCCTTTCATGCTTGGCATCACCCATCAATGGTGTGCGAGTGGAGACCTTGCCCCTTACGAAATCAACCCCCTGTTTATCAATAGTAGAACTCTTGACTTCCTACTTGATCCATCTTTTAGCAGCAGCTTTTCCTTCTACACCTTGCTCCCAGGATCTGAGCTGACTGCTCAGATGGTCAGTAACAGTAACCGGCATGGGCAAAGGTAGATGCCCTTCCCCTGCCCTCTTAGCCTACACTAGCACTTCGATTTATTGCTTATTGCATAAGCAATTTAAGCAACAGGGAAGAGGAGCAGGGAGTTGGAGGGATGTTCCAGGCAGAGAGAACAGCATGTGCACAGCACAGGGAGCAGGCTTACCTGAGGAACTGCAAGGAGTGTTGTAAACATGTATTTGCTGGCCTGTTTTACCCATGAGACTGGGAGCCTTTTGAAGGCAAGAATTGTGTGTTATCATTATTATAATCTGCCATTTATTGGGTACCTACTAAATGCCTGGCACCATGCCAGGTGTCTCATCTACAGTATCTAAGGTCTTTATAACAGCTTTTCAAAGCATGTATTATTATCAGGTAAGGAAACTGAGTACAAGATTATCATCTGCCCATCATCATTCACTCATTTAGTAAATATTTACTGTAGACCTACATGCCAGGACGTGTGCTAGATGCTGTAGACAATTGTGATGAGCAAAACTGATCCCGCTCCTGCCCTCATGGAACTTCCGAGTGAGTCGAGGAGGTGATAGTCAAAAATTATTTTACAAACCATATCGAGTGTAATATAGCCTGGAGCCCATGTGCCTGCCTCAGATCGAACCCGCCTCCACCACTTAGCAGCGAGGTGACTTTGGGCAGCCCTCTTAATCCCCCTGCACCTCATCTTCCTCTTCTGAAAAATGGAAATAATAGTAGTACCAACTTCATAGGGGCACTGTGAGGAGTAAGTAAATTACATATGTAGAGCACTCAGAACAGGGCCCTGCACACTCCAGGTGTGTTGTCGCTGCTGGTGGGATGAACAGGCACGGGCTGCCTGTATGTGATAGGGCAGGACCCACTTCAGGAGACATCTGACTGAGATCTATAAGATGAATAGGAGTGACCTTGGCAAAGTGTGTGGGAGGCAGGGAAGGGGAGCAGGGAGTTGGAGGGATGTTCCAGGCAGAGAGAACAGCGTGTGCACAGCACAGGGGCCAGGCTTACCTGAGGAACCGCAAGGAGTGTGGCTGGAAGACAGCAGGTGGGGAGCCATACAGGGTCAGCAGCGGGGAAGGGGGAGCCTGTGATACAAATGCGGTGTCTCCAGGACCTGGGCTCTGCACCACACTGTAGATCTAGGAGATGGGAGATGCTCAGCAAATGTTGAGCAAGTGGGCAAGCACATGGACAGACAACTATGCTGGCCTCACGCGGTTCTGTTGTCACCAACCAGAAAAGAAATCCACTGACCTGCATACACTGTGATGTGTGGACAGCCCCATCCCAGTTGTGTAGCTGCACACATCCATTTTCTTGGCCCCTCTCTTCCTAGCAATAAAGTAAACCATGTGAGTTGGGGTAGGGGCCTCCAATATATGGGACTCACCCAGGTGGCTGCAGCTGCAACTCCCATACTATAGCCAGGGGCTCAGATCTAAGCCAGTGGTGTTCAGACTTTTTAGCAATGGAACTCTGCATTGAAATAATCTTAGCACAGCTCCAGGATATGGACGGGTACAGGCAGAGCTTCCTCTCTTGAGGAGCACTTGATAACAGCCCCTGGTGTACCTGAGAAAACACAGGGGCTCCGAAAGCGCAGTTAGAAAACTAAGGCTAGAGCCCAACCCCCATTTTCTAGGTGGGGAAACTGAGACCCAGAGAGGGAGTGACCTTCCCAAGATCACATCAACTAGAGGCAGAGCTAGAACTGGATCCCAGACATCCAATATCAGTTCTGCTGCACCAGGATGTTCCTCCACATTGCCCTTACTGTCCCCTATCACCTCTCAGCGTGGGGGTCTCGGGGTGGGTGGGGGAGACCAGTGGCTGTGACCTTGTCAAGAGCCCAGCCTCCAGCCCCACTCAGGACACAGATCCCGAGAGACAAAAATCGGGAGGGCAGGCGTGGGTGAGTTGTTCAGGGTCACGTCCTGGTTATGCCGTGCCTTTTTTTTTTTTTCTTTTTTAATTGGGTTTGAGGTGGTTGTTTTTTATTTCCTTAAGAAATGGAAAAGAATGAAGCTGCGTAAATACAACGATATTAACTCCCTGAAAAACCTCCTGCCATTTTAACTCTGTTACTGGAGAAATAAAAGAGAAATAATTTGTCCACCCACACTTAGCTCTTTCTGACGAAGGTAGGTGAATATTGCTTTGCTAATCGAGGGTGACTGCTGGAAGTGGAGCCACGCTGACTGATCCCGGATTGAGAGGCAGCCACAGCAACCCCGAAAGGAGCGGCCCGCCGTGGGTCGCAGAGCCCTGTGTGCGGAAGGGCCGGAGTCACCGCCGCATGCCCGCCTTCCGCAGGTCTCCCCCAGCCGGTAGTGATGGAGGCGCCGGACGAGGCCAAAGGGCTCCCAGACTCGCAGAGAGAGATGCCACCACCCCCTCCTCCCTCGCTGCCCTCAGAGCCAGCTCAGAAGCCACCACCTCGAGGCGCCGGGAGCCACTCCCTCGCTGTCAGGGGCAGCCTGTGCCTGTTTGCAGCCTCACAGCTCCTGGTAAGGATGTCACAGGCCTCGCGAGGGCCTGGAGAGAGGGCGGGCGGAGGGACAGCCTTCCACTTCCTCCCCAAGATGGCCGCCCGGGAGACAGAGGGATGCGGGGCCTCCTTGGCGTCCCTCAGGGACTCCAAGCTGGTGCGAGGGAAGCCGGCATTCCGAGCTAAGGCCTCGATCGCTGAGCCCTCACACCCTGCCCTCCCTGACCCCAGAGTCTGGAACACAGCGCCTCCCCTGCCCCTGCAGTCCTGCGGGGTTCTCTCTGAGGACTCCTGTCTGTGGAGGCCTTTCGGGGAGGCTTCCCTGCTCATGTGCGCACCTGAGGGGTCCCCTCCGGGAAGGCCTTTCTCTTGGCTTCCTTCAGTCAGCTTTTCTCCAGGGAGAGTCCTGAGGCCTCCTCTGGGCACGCCGCACCTGGGCCATTGCCTCGGCTGCCCCATCTGGACTTTAGAGGCTCAGGGGCCTCCTTGGGGAGCCCAGTTGAGGCTGAAGCTGAGCTCAGCAGGGGGAATATGGGGGCGAGAGCTGGGCTCTGAACCCAGTCCGCTCCCCCGGCTGCCCCAGCTTGCCTGCGGGGTGCTCTGGCTCAGCGGCTACGGCCACATCTGGTCGCAGAACGCCGCAGACCTCGTCTCCTCCTTGCTGACGCTTCTGAAACAGCTGGGACCCACGGTGAGTACACTTGAGGGAGCCCCAGGGGGGAAGGGATCTGGCAGGGGCCTCAAGTCCCACCTTCCCTGAACCCCTGAAGTGATTCTGCCTGCTCCCCACCCCCGACCTGGGACGCAGTTTTCAGAGCCTAAGGTTCGTCCCCGCTGAAATAGATGAGAACACGGCCCCGGCCACCACGCTTACCTGTCTGTCTGCTGTCCCCCAGGCCTGGCTGGGCGCTGGGACCTGGGGAGTCC
This sequence comes from Propithecus coquereli, assembly GCF_000956105.1. NCBI lineage: Eukaryota > Metazoa > Chordata > Mammalia > Primates > Indriidae > Propithecus > Propithecus coquereli. Next base: position 1,435,286 of record NW_012150174.1, read on the forward strand.
CCAGTTTGCTGCTGGTCTCTCTGTCTGTGGGCCTGGTCCTCGGCACCACCCTGGTAAGGCGTCTCCTAACCCAGCCTCAGTAGTCACCTCCTCCAACCCTGTGCCCCCGATCCCCACCACTCCCACCCCGCCCAAAGGCTAGACATCCCAGGTAGGATGAGGATGGGTCTCTGTCTCCTCCCACCAGTGTGCCCAGTCTGGAGTGAGAGGCTCCTTCTTTCTGAAAATTGGTTTGCAGGAATCTGGGCTGGGGAAAGGGGCTGAGGCAGGGAGAAGACTGGTGTAGGAACCCCCAGGCGCCAGGAAGGGCTGAATCCACAAGAAATAGAGGGTTGGGGGAGGGAGAATGGGGTTGGAGGCTGTCATCTAGGCGAGGGGTACTGCCATGTACACAGCTCCAGGAAAGAAGGGCCACTCTAGACACATTGAGCGGCCAGCGACTCAATCCCACGGGCACCCCAGGAACCCAGGAGGCAGCTGGCATGATCCTAGGTCCGTGATGCTGTACACCTCCAATCAGGTGTGGCACCTCCTGAGGACCACCCCAGAGCCACCCACCCCACTGCCCCCTGAGGACAGGCGCCAGTCAGTGAGCCGCCAGCCCTCCTTCACCTACTCGGAGTGGATGGAGGAGAAGGTGGAGGATGACTTCTTGGACCTGGATCCAGTGCCTGAGACTCCTGTGTTTGACTGCGTGATGGACATCAAGCCTGAGGCCGACCCCGCCTCGCTGACCGTCAAGTCCATGGGTCTGCAGGAGAGGTGGGAGGGGTGGAGGAGGGGCGGGCTTTATGGGCTCTGAGCGCAGCTCTCGATCAGATAGGTGGATGCCTGACCCTGATTCCTAGGGCCTAGGACAAAGCTGGCCTCCTGGCTTAGCCCGTGTAGACACATGTTCTTGAGGTCATTCGTGTAGGTCAGAGTGCCCCAAGATGAATGCTGAGAAATACTGTTACTGCACATGCATACAAAGGCATACATGGGTATATATACGCATTCTCACACACTCTCCTGTGCTCAAGTTTGAGTAGGTCTCTTTACTGCAGGACTTATCATGGCCTTTAACATGCTTGCATTCATGTAAATCAGCAGGGGGGCAGTATGTGGCATTTCCCAAAGTCATTTGACTACAGAATCCCCCGTATCATAGTGTTCAATAGAGCACACTTTGGGGGTAGACACCCTCTTTTCAGAGCCTAGGTGGGTAAGCCAGATCACACGAGGTTTGAGTTCGCTGCACAATATCATGGAAAGAACACTGTATGAGGAGTCAGAAAACCGAGCTTTTTGTTTCAGCTCTGTCACCCCCGTACTGTGAGAGCCTAGGCAATTCTTACCCTCTCATGGTGACTCAGTTTCCCTTTCCATATAATGAGGGCCTTCCTGGTCTTGGGTTTTAGACACTGAGCATGGTGGAGTCTGTGTAGTGTAGACATCTTGCTGTTCCTGGGACTCCTTCCTTCCCTGACAGCTGAGGTTCCTGGCCTGTCCCGCATGAGACGGCCTTGACTCATGGGCAGCCTCATCCCAGGACTGCCGGGCCCAGGACTGTGACGCAGAGGGTCTGGAGCATCCTCTGGGCTCGAGCCCTGCTTCTCTGCTCTGGGCAGGTGTCCTCTCTGTGAGACCCATCCACCTGAGGACCACAGGGAGGAACTGCCTCCAGCAGTGACAGAGGAGAGGCCAGAGGAGGGCCATGTTGGGATGTTGGGGTTGTTGTGGATAGAACTTTTGGAACTGGGGCCCCAAACCCCCAACCCAACTGCTGCACTGTGGGAGGAAGGAGGCAGAGTCAGGCATACACCTCAAGGCTGAGATTTATGCACCTTTGATTGGGGTCTTATCACACTCCCACTCCTCTTCCTTGAGCCCACCCTGTTCCCACTTGCTCTTTCCCTCCCTCATCTTCCCACCCTCAAGGCCCCCAGCCGGTACCCCTCCCGGTACCTGAGACTTACTCTGCCTTTCCTGGTCCTTCCAGGAGGGGTTCCAACGTCTCCCTGACCCTGGACATGTGCACTCCGGGCCTCAACGAGGAGGGCTTTGGCTACCTCATGTCTCCACGTGAGGAGTCAGCCCGCGAATACCTGCTCAGCGCCTCCCGCGTCCTCCAAGCCCAGGAACTTCACGAAAAAGCCCTGGACCCTTTCCTGCTGCAGGCAGAATTCTTTGTGAGTCCCCTTGAGCCGGCCATCTGCCTCTGGGTAGGCCTTTCTACTCACATCAGCCACCCACCTAGCCAGGCAGTGGAGCTTGGTGCCCAAAACTCAGCACTTGCAGTAGACTAACATCACTTCATTATCATCAGCTCTCCCACCATCTTGGGCAAGCTCCTTTCCCTCTAGCCTCAGTTTCCTCATCTGGAAAATGGGGATGACAATAATAGGGTTGTTGCAAGGATTAAAGAGAATGATAACATATGCAAAGCACCTAGCAGGGTGATTGTTATACAGTGGCATTTCTAAGTCTTTACGGCCCTGAACTGTGCTTTGAAAGCCACACAAAGCCTCTGCTGACTCTCCTATTTTCTCATCCTCCTTCTGCCAAACATTGTTCATCCGCCTTTGAAATCTCTCCAATCACCTCCCCTCCTTCCCACCCCTGGGACTCTAGCTTGGGTCCTGACCCCCTCCTGCCTGCCTCTGCCACAGCCTCCTGCTGCCTCCTGTTGGGTTTTTAGGGGCCCAATAAATGACACCCCTGTTTACTTGCCTGAGGACTCAACCAATGAAAAGCTAAGACGTAGGAGATCACAGTGTCCCCTCTATTGCCAGTGAAATTTGAAATGAGCTTAGCAACGTGTCGCAAGAGTGAGCTTCCTGATACCGAGCCCCAGAATTAAATGGACTTTCCACTCACCACAGGCAGTGCCGGTACATCTCTGGCCTTGCCCTGCAGGGGCATCCCTGTAATTCCTTCTAGGCAGGAGGGCGGTGGAAGGGGAGAGGAGGAAGAAGGGAGGGGCTTAGGCCCAGAGCCCATTCCCTCAGTCAAATTTACCTATCAGGCAATTGCCACTTCTGTGGGCAGGAATGGGGAAGAAGCCCTGAGTATTGGGAGAAAGTTCCTCCTCATAGAAGCCAGAAGGGGTGGGGAAGAGTGTGCCTCCCTCGCATCTCCTTTCTCCTGGCCTCTCACCCCTGCCTGCCCTGCTCCCTACCTGGACCAGGTGGCTCTCCCCTCTGGAAGACCTCCATCACCCTCTCAGTCCCTGCCCCACATTCCCAGAACCCGGCACCGTCTGTATAGGCAGTGGGCCCACCTCACCTGAGTTGGTCCAGCCCCGGCCTCCTTTGCCAGCCGTCTGCCCCATCCCCCACCCCTGCAAACTAGGCAAGCCCCACCTGTGCCTGTCTCCTCCCCAACCCTGGATGCCTCTAGAAAGCCTTCCTCAGCCACCCCAGCCTCATCTCCTGCTGCGTTCCCACCGCCATCATCTCCCCTTGAAGAAAGAACTTACATCCTCCCTGTCATTTGCTGTTCGGTGGATCATTGTTGATTTTGCCAGAGAGGAACAAACATGGCCTGAGCACCCACTCCAGGAGCAGTTTTGCATGTGTTGGTTTTCTCTTTTGATTGTCACAACAACCCTAGGAGGTATTACAAACTTCATTACACAAAGCCCACACTTAGTGTGCCCCAAAACAACAGAAGTGTGAAACTAGGTGCAGTCAGGTGCTAAACCGTGGGGACAGATTGGAAGGGAGTGCAGAGGTGAGAGGCATGGGGGAGTCACCCTGGAGGACATCGAGTCAGGGGTGAGCCTTAAAGGGTAGGAACAATTTGCAGAAATGGAGGAGGGGACCGGTAGTCCCAGCAAGTGGAACGCCATCAGCTCAGACCTGGAGGCAGGACAGAGAACGGCAGATTAGCAACAGAGAAGAGACAGGCACAGCTGAAAGTCAAGAGGCCAGATCCCAGAAGACCTCACATGCCAGGAGAGAAGTTCCCGCTAGGAGCTCTTGACACAGAGAGTGATTACGGGGGTGCAGATACACCTGGGAGCTCAGAAGGAAGCTTCAATTTCCTGCTGGAGAATCAGGGAGGGCTTCTCAGAGGAGGTGCTGGGACCCGAGGAGATGAGGATGGGGTGGTGTTACCACATAGCAAGCAGCACAAACCAGGCTCCCAAGGTAGGGATGCCCAGGGCAGGAATGCTGTAGAAAGTATGGAGCAAGGCAGCAGTTGGCTAGGTCGCTTTTCATCTTGTTCTTCATTCATCAACCACTTATTGAGTGTCTACTATATGCCAGGCTGGCCTTCAATAAACAATAGTCGTAATAACATTTATTATGCACTCAGCATGTGCCAGGCACTGTTCTAAATGTTTTATGTGCACTAACTCATTTAATAGTAAATGTTTGTTGAATGAATGCATGCACTCAAGCCAGCTCCTGCATTTGAATGTCTAAGAGGGCCAGCCCATAGGTGCTCACACCCCCACGTGCCCCTCCTGCAGGAAATCCCCATGAACTTTGTGGATCCAAAAGAGTATGACATCCCTGGGCTGGTGCGGAAGAACCGGTACAAAACCATACTTCCTAGTAAGTACTCACCGTCCCAGAGACGTGGGGGCCGGCTCACCTTCGCCTGGGTGTCCCTCACCCTGAAGAAGACCTCAAAGCTGGGCCTCCAGGGGTGACGGGACAGTCACCACTGGAGGAGAAGGGATGGAGAGCTGGGAGATGACCAGTGAAGAGCTGGGGGGTTCCCAGCCTGGTGAGAGCAGAGCCTAGTGCCTTCCCTCTCATGGCACTCTCTGGACCTGTGCCCTGCCTGGCTGAGTGTGCTGGGCTCCGTAGAAACCCAGACGGAAAGGGTGGGGATAACAGCAGCTCCTAGCCATTGTGTGGTGACGGAAAGGTGTTTCACATCCTTTATCTCTTCAGAGTGGGCAGATATTAAGGAGAGGAAATTGAAGCCCAGAGACGTTAAGTGGCTCATCCACAGTCACACAGCTAGGAAGTACAGAGCTGGATTTCAAACCGGGGCCTCTGTGACCCCAGGATCGGACTCTCTGTCTACATTGTAAGTCCTCTAACAGGTAGATCCACCCCACAGGGGAATGAGCTGCCTCTGTGAGGTAGTGAGCTTCCCATCACTCAAGGTGTTCAAGTAAGGCTACATGAGCAATCCCCCCAGAAGGTCTCAGAGAGATTTTCTTTCTTTGGAGGCAGTTAGACCAGGTGACCTGATGTTCCTCTTTCAGCCCTGGGGTGTCATTTTCAGCTGACTTTTATCAAGCCTTTGTCTGCCTGCCACCCCTGCCAAGTTCTGGCCCCAGGCCCCAGGGCTAGCTTGTAGGTGACTTGTTGAAAGTGAATCCCTGCAAACCTACTCCACTCAGTTTGTGGAGTAGCAAGGCTTTAAAAAAGCAGTTTTGCCATCAGCATCTCCAGCAACATGTAAGATGTCACGACTTATTTTTAACTTTTAAAATAGCGACTTGTAGTTGCTATGGTTACAGAGTGTCTAGGTAGTTCCGGTTAAACAAAGCACCATTTAAGGCCAGGATGCATTATTCAGGGCTGCTCACCTCTTCCCTCATCTTGCCCTCGCCCTCCCAGCCCTACCCGGAGCTCGGAGCTCGGGGCTGGAGGACCCAGAACCCAGGGCTTTGCCGGCTGCTCAGAGCGGCCACTGGGGGAAGGTGGGAGCGGGCTGTGATTCTTCGCTGTCCCCACCAGATTGCTGAGAGGCTCAAGCCACCTCCAGCCATGCTCAGAGCCTCCAGGCCCCAAAGCCCAACAGAGAATCTTGTCTGTGTTTAGCAGGAATTGATCCTGCACCCTCTGTGCGTCTGGGTTGGGGGGCAGAGGGCAGGTCAGGCTTGGCAGCGGCTGCCTCTCGAACCCAGGACACCCTGAGGTTTGTTCTCTCGTTCACTGGGCACACATTTCCTCACCTCCTGCCTCCAGGCCTGAGAATTTAGACATGAATAAGACACAGACTCTGTGCACAGGGGCTCCCAGTGTGTTGGGAGAGACAGGCCCATGTGCAGTTATGGTCAGAATGACCAGTAGCACAGCAGGCAGCACTGGGGACAAGATGCAGAGGAGCAGTTTCCGTCCCTTTCCCCACTGTATCCCAAGCACTAAATCAGTGCCTGGCACACAGTAGACATTCTGCACCTGTTTGAATGAATGCATGACTATCTCCCAGAGCTAGCTCCTCTTCTCCATCCTCACTGCCAAATGACTTTTTGGGGGCAGGGCTTTCCTGTTCCCCAATTCCAGGGGGCACCATTTACACAGACTACATTGATGGAAATGCCCCTGGCATCCTGCCAGGCGTGGCAGCCCTGTGATCCTTGACACTTGTTACTTGGATCATTGCAGTAGTCTCCTACCTGGTCTCCTGACTTCCATATCCTCTCCTGTCCATCTTCTACCCTTGCCACCAAAATGATGCAAAACGGAAATCCGAATCGTGTCATTCTCTTCCTTAAACACCGTCATTGTCACTCTTGTAATCCTAAGGTTTAGATCCGCTCTCTAACCATGGCTTATGAGACCCTTTGTCATAGGTTCCTTTTCTCACCTCTCACCAGTCCTCCCCTTGTCCTGTGCACTGGAATCTCACACAACAGTATTCCCTGCAGACAAGCAGAAGGGAGATGGCCCAGGCAGAGCTTCCCGCTTCTCTCTGCTGCCGGTCACCCAGAAGCACCCCCTCCCACTTACCCTTGCTCCTCTCCATCCCTGCCACCCCCTGTGCCCCTCTTTACAAGGACTGCCCCACCCCCCAAGTCACCTGCCAAAACCTCAGGCAGTGGGGCTGGGGTAAGAAAAGGTCTAGAGAGGAGAGGCTTGGGCATGTCACCTTTCCTATTCCTCCTACCGAGTCTGGGATCCTTCTTTCTATCCATTAACTTACGGTGAAACTTGTAATAATAGCAATAATAACAGCAGTTGCCTGCAATATAGTATTTACTATATGCTAGTCTAACTGAATGACCTAAAGGCTCTACTTGTTAACTCCTTTTACCTTTACAAAATCAGTGAGGTCATTGTGGAAGGAATATCTCCAGTTTACAGATAAGACACAGGGAGATTAAGTAAATTGCCCATGTCGGACACTGCTAGTTAAGCCATAGAGCCAGGATTTAAACCCAGGCTCCATGGTGTAGACTCGTAGTGACTCCCCTGTACTGCCTGTGAGAGCCCCCTGATGTGCACACTGGAAGTGCCTTTAGTTCAACCCTCCCTATTATAGGAGAGAAACTGAGTCCTAGAGAAGGAATAAGACAGTGGGCTGGTGACAAAGCTAGACCAGAACCCAGGACTCTGGTCCCCCAGCCAGCTTCCTGCCTGCCCCCATACCTCCCCATCTCAATCTCAGTCTCGGCAGGCTGACGGAAAAGTCGATACAAGGAAGCTCTAGCTGGAACAAACCAAAATCTACTCCAGGAAGAGCGGGATGTTACAGGAATCTGTAACTGTGGGATTTGATGTGTAAATAGATTGAAAAAAAAAATCTTTGTGCAGCTGTGTTCACATAGCTAAGACCCTACAGCCTCTTTCCAGATGTGGGAGACTTCACCCTTTTTATCCCAGTAGCCTCCCTCGGCTTTTTACCCCCACATATTTTTTTTTTTTTTGAGACAGGGTCTCACTCTGTCACCCAGGCTGGAGTGTAATGGTGTGATCACAGCTCACTGCACCCTCAAATTCTTGGGTTCAAGAGATCCTCCTGCCTCAGCCTCCGGGTAGGTGGAACTACAGGTGCACACCACCACACTTGGCTAATTTTTTTATTATTATTTTTTTTTGTAGCTACAGGGTCTCCCTATGATGCCCAGGCTGATCTCAAACTCCTTGCCTCAAGCAATCCTGTCTTGGCCTTCCAAAGTGCTGGGATTATAAACATGAGCCACCATACCCAGCCATACTCCAAAATCTTAACAGCTCTTTATATTTTTTATAGCATTTTACAGTTTATATAGCACTTTCACATCTGTTTTCGCATTTGTCTTCCTAATAGCCGAAGAAAGTAGACATCTTTGCCCTCATTTTATAGGTAGGAAATCTGGGGTTTTGAAAGGCCATGAATTTTCCAAGCTTACATAGAAGCCAGCGACAGTGTGTGCTCAGACTCTAGCAGCCTCCTACTGTCCAGGATCTTCACCCTAGGTGATTCCTTTCTTGACTTAGCTTTCTCCTCTCAGAACATAAGACACAGCAAGTACAGGACAGCCAAAGGGGCACGGGCAAAGGGTAGGCCTTGAGCCTACAGATGTAGAGACCCAGGGCATCGTTCTCTCTCTACTCTCTTCTTCATCCTGGGTCCTCCCTGCCCGAATGGACCACAGATGGGTCAGTGTTTTGCTGCCGAGCAAGGGAAGGAAGAACTGCTAAGGTTTCAGAAGAAATGTGGGTGCCCAGGAGTGGGCCACAGAAGGTGGGCCCTGCACAAGAGGGCCCAGCTTCCAGCCTCACCTGTCTCCCCCTACCCCAGACCCTCACAGCAGAGTGTGTCTGATCTCACCAGACCCAGACGACCCTCTGAGTTCCTACATCAACGCCAACTACATCCGGGTATGTATCCCCATCCCTATGGCCTCTCGCCGAAGGGGACGCCTGAGTTGAGGGGACCCATCCTCCAGCCTTGTCCCCAAGCCAGTCTGGCTCCTGCCAGCCCCTGGGAGGAGCCTGAGTGTGGGGACTGGGCCCGAGGAGCACTGCCTCTGACCCTGACAGCCTGGGCTTGGCTGGCCGCAGGGCTACGGTGGGGAGGAGAAGGTGTACATCGCCACTCAGGGACCCATCGTCAGCACGGTGGCCGACTTCTGGCGCATGGTGTGGCAGGAGCACACGCCCATCATCGTCATGATCACCAACATCGAGGAGATGAATGAGGTAGGGACCAACTTTGTGCCTACAGAGCCTCTCATTTGCATATTAATCCTTAACGATGATCTTGTGAGGTTGGCAGCATTCTCTGCCAAGATGAGGAGATGGGAGGCTCAATGAGGTTAAGTCATTTGCTCAGGGCCACACAGACAGAGGCAGAGCCTGGGGCTGGGATCTCCACCTCCAGTGCCCACAACCTTAAACACAACACTCTGCTGCCTCCCAGCCTGCCAGGACCGATGATGGCTGCTTCTGTACCCATCATAGCCCATTTATTTGAATCCCCATAAAAGTTCTTCAAAATGGGCATTACTTCCATTTATCTTCCAGATGAGGAAACTGAGGCTCAGAAAGGGGAAGTAGCTTATAGATTATGAAGCTGAGATTTGAATGCAACACTCTGTAGCAGCAAACCTGTTGCCCTTGTATATCTCTCCACTGACTCTGGAGGGGCAATGGGAAGGGAATGGGGTTGCATCGCAGCCTGGTCTGGGCCCCTGCAGAAATGCACCGAGTACTGGCCAGAGGAGCAGGTGGTGTACGACGGTGTTGAGATCACTGTGCAGAAAGTCATTCACACTGAGGATTACCGGCTGCGACTCATCTCCCTCAAGGTGAGGCCTGGGGCTGGGCTGGGAGGATGGAGTGTAGGGGCTTAACTGGGGACTCCACAGAGAACAGGGCCCCACAGTCCACTGTAGCCAAAATAAAGGCCTGTGTAACTCCCAGCTTTTACGGACAAGCAGGGATGAGGGAGGGGCGAATGGACTTGGGAGCCAAAGGCAGGACCAAACCTCAGTTGCATTTAATAACATTGTCATTCATAATGCCGTCTACCTCTGCTTCAAGTGTACCCAGGGCCAGGACTGTCTGGGTGAGGGGACTTCAGCAGCCTCCAGCACTGTCTTTTAAACTAAGGGTTCATTATAACTTTGAGATCTGCCTAGAAACATCACTTCTCCTGGAATGCTGGGTTTCTGGCCTGTAGTGACCAATCTGTCCACCAGAGAGCAGGCACTCCTTGCAGCTTTGGGGTTGTACAGGGAGGCAGTGGTTACAGAAAATGGCAAGGAAAAGGAAGACATACAAAATATGAGCAATACAAAACAGCTCAGAAGAGTGGGAGAAGGTATCCTCCCACCCTGAAGTTGTGCTTCTTTAAGGATCAGCATAAGAGAGACTGTTCCTTTGGAATCGGGATGAGTGGGTTCTGTTTTTGAGAAATGATAAGACCCATATTTGGGGAAGGTGGAGCTCACAGTAATAACCTGGAAGGCTTGCAAGAGGTGAGCCAGGCACCAGGAAGCTGATGCCCTATCCAGAAACAGCTAGAGAAGTCCATTGATGCTGACAGCCACAGGGTGCAGCCACAGAAAATGAGCTCAAGGCCTGAAACTTGTCCCTCTGAGCTGCTCTCTCCCTAGATAGCATGCCTGGTAGGGCACAGGGGACACCTCAGCCACAGAGGACATGCCCACCTGAGCAGCTTGGGCATACAGGTCTTGCTGGAGGACAGGAAGGGCCAGGGAGCAAGGATGGGGTATATATTGCAGCCCGGTAACCCAAGGACCCAAGGAACTGGCTTCCTAAGTAGAAATCCCCCAGAAAGAGAGGCTGAGATGAGGTGTGGGCTGCTCATTTTCTCAATGCCGTGGGGGTGGTTGGGAAAGAACCAGGACATCTTGGGGTTTGAGGGTATTCACTTTTGTGTATAAATCATCACAAGCACCCAGCTTGGGCTTGGTTCTGGGTTGGGGACTGGGGGCACAGAGCTGTCCAAAGCCTGGACTCCTCAAGAAGTGCCCATGAGGTGGTAAATACTGAGCTAGAAATAGGTAAGGATACAGAAGGACACTCTGCCAGCCGGCGTGCTCAGGGAGGGCTTCCTGGAAGTGGTGCTGCTGATTGGGGTCTTAAAGGATGAGGAAGAGTTGACCAGGGGCAAACAAGTGGCAAGAACATTACCAAAAGAGAAAAAAGTAAAAGTAAGGGCATGGAAGATGAACAGTTGTGTGCACATGCTCCTGACACTTTATATACAAATCTTTTGGAGTATGGGAACATCGAGTACAAGTGTGCAGGGGCACGAGATGTGCCTGAAAGGATAGACTCTGTACTAGTGTCGGCTTTGCCAGGCTCAGGACTAAGGAGAGTGAGTTTTATTTGGAGAGCAATGAGAGCCATCGAAGAGTATTATAGTATGTTCGGGTGCTGTAAGAAAATACCATAGGCTGGGTGGCTTATGAACAACAGATTTAATTCTCAGTGTTCTGGAGACTGGGAAGTCCAAGATCAAGGCACCAGCGCAGTCAGGTTCTGGCGAGGGCACACTTCCTGGTTCCCGTCCTCACATGGCAGAAGGGGCGCTCTCTGGGGCCTCTTTTATAAGGGCACTCATCCCATTCATGAAGATTCCACTCTCATGACCTAATCAGCTCCCAAAGGCCCCACCTTCAGATACCGTCATGTAACAGATTTGGTTTCAACATGTGAATTTAGGAGGGACACAAACATTCAATCCATAGCAAAGGGTTTTGAGCAGGAGAGCAGCATGTCCAGATTTGTGTTGTGGATAGATCATATTGACTCTGGATCTGGGGTAGTCCAGGGATGAGGGAGAGGTCGCATACACTGGAGCGATGATAAAGGTCAAAGTGGAGGTGTTAGTGGCGTGGGGGGCATGAAGAGGTAGTAAAACGGGCAGCACTTAATGCGGATAGAGGTGGGATTGGGCAGGCAAAGCACAGCAAGGTGAGAGGAAGAGTCTCGGGGCTCTGGGTTATGTCACTAGGGACAACTGGCCATTTGTTAAGATAAGGAACTCTGGAGACAGTAATTAATTGGGGAAGGGGCTTTTGCCCTCTCTCGGATGATCCTGGAATTGTTGGGACAGAAACAAAGAGAAGACCAATGCTGGTGTCACCAGCCAGCCCCCATGACCAGGCTGACTTTGGGTCTCTGTCCCGGGCGCCACTGGGTAGTATGGCCTAGATGGGATGGGTAAGGAGTCCCCCTCTCTCCGTCCTTCCTGTATCCACCCTCCTCCCATCCCATCCCATCTCTGGGCTGGTTTGTGGGCTGACAGAGTTCACACGTATCTGGGGTGGGCCTCTGTCTCCTCAACAGAGTGGGACTGAAGAGCGAGGCCTGAAGCATTACTGGTTCACATCCTGGCCTGACCAGAAGACCCCAGACCGGGCCCCCCCACTCCTGCACCTGGTGCGGGAGGTGGAGGAGGCAGCCCAGCAGGAGGGGCCCCACTGTGCCCCCATCGTCGTCCACTGCAGGTGGGTCCTCCCAGCCAGCCCCTGAAGCAGGGCGGCCCCCCACCCGCTGGGCCACACTGCCCCTCACCCCACCCATCCCCTCGGCCCTCAGTGCAGGGATTGGGAGGACCGGCTGCTTCATTGCCACCAGCATCTGCTGCCAGCAGCTGCGGCATGAGGGCGTGGTGGACATCCTGAAGACCACGTGCCAGCTCCGTCAGGACAGGTCAGCCCACGGGCAGGGGTAGGGGCCCATGGGGGAGCTAGAGCTCTGCGGGCAGCAGGGAGAGACCGATGTGTGCATGGGGGTGAGGGGCAGATGGACACTGGGTATGGACTGACAGGCAGACAAGGAGAAGGGAGGACTGATGGGTGGAGGGGCAGTATCCAGACATTTGGGAGCTAGATGAAGAGGGAAGAGAAACAGAGCTGGTGGACAGAAGGACAGGGGCTGAAAGTGGAGGGACATGTCATCTGTGTCCCCGACAGGAAGGGGCAGAGAGCAATGGTTGGCAAGTGTTGATCTCTCCAAGCTGCACAAGGACAAAGCCCCTGGTGTGCCTCAAAAATGATGGGCACTGCATGGGTTTTGAGCACCCTCTCACAGCCCATCCCTCAGTGAGCCCATCCCTGTCACGCATCTCTGCCCAGCAGGGGCGGCATGATCCAGACATGCGAGCAGTACCAGTTTGTGCACCACGTCATGAGCCTCTACGAGAAGCAGCTGTCCCACCAATCCCCGGAGTGACCAAGCTCCCCCTCTGAGGTCCTCTGGGCACTGCCAAGCCTAAGTTGGGCACTCACCCTGGCCTCCCAGGGCCCTACCTCAGGTCCTGGGCCTGCTCCCTGCCCTCGCCCCCTCCTGCTTCCTTCCCTCCTGTCTGCTCCCTCCTCCTGTATTAGCCTGGGCCTGGCCCCTGCCCTCCAGCATAGCTCTTCCTACTGTACATACTGGGGAGTGGGGGGAGGGGGTGGATGTGCCAGGCCAGGCCTGGGGCCCCAGGGCCTGACCTACACCACGCAGACCTGGGGCCTCAGTTTTTAATGATGGTTCCATTGCTACTTGATCCAAAACGTTTCCGTGCCGCACTCCAGGCATCTTGCTGCAGCGTGTTCCGTCTGTCCATCCATCTCTGCTGTCTGTACCGGACACTGTGTCTCCTCGGCCGGGGAAAGGGGTAATGAGCTCCAGCTCCCGAGCAGCCAGGCAGAGGTGCCTGCCTCAGGCCCCCACCCCGACTTCTCCCAACAAGCAGAGTGCATTTGGCCCCCAGTTATTGGGACCAGGAACCGGTGGGTGCTGAGGACCTGGAGGCCAGGCATGGGGAGCTCCTGAGGGGTTGACAGAGAGATCTCAGCTGGGGGAGAGGTCTCTCAGTTGGGGTGGGCATCACAGCCAGGGCGGCCTCTGGGCATCAGATGCCCTCAGGAGGCAATGACCAGCCTGTGAGGCATTGGGAAGGAAGGGGACAGATGGGGGTGGGGAACCCAGAGGATCTGGGCCCTGGTTGGGGGAGGGGAGGGGAGCTCTGGGGAGGGGGTGGGGACTCAGCCCCAGATCTGTGTGAGACGTTTCTCCGTGTCACCGTGGGAAAGCCTTCCCAGAAGTCTCGCTGCGTGTTGCTCCGCGTGTGTTCCCACGTCCATGTGTGTGTTGAGAGCCCATCAGCAGGGCATGCATGACTCTTTGGCAACGTGTGTTATCTTGGAGCCACGTGTTTTTATTGCTGACTTTAAATATTTATTCCACGGCAGAGAGACATTTGGTGTCTTTTTATAATGCGCTCGTGGTCATTGAATAGAGCAATAAACGGAGCATTTTGAGCAAAACTAACCTAGGTGTGTGTGATTTTCCTCTCCCCTGCACTCCTGCCTCTGGGTCCTCCCCAGGCAAGCCACAGGAGCCTGGCCCATGCACTCACTGGCGCCCCTCGTGGAGATTGGGGGTACGGAGAGAGTCCAAATTCGAAAAGCCAAAATAAGTCCATTCTGCAGGATTCTCGCACACCTTGGACCCCAGCGTGGCCAGATGCTCTGGGCCATGGCGAGCCTCAAGGACAGGTGGGGAAGGTTTCCAGGGAAGGCAAAGTATTTTTCAGGCCACCAGCTCCAACAGATGGGCCAGAAAGGCCAAGGCTGGGGCAAGGGGATGTTCAGGTCACACCCGGGGCTCTCCCTGTTAGCCAACACTTACCCTGTGTTAGCTCCACAGGTCCCCACAGCAGCTGAAGCCCAGAAACTTCCCTTGTAAGGCCTGGGCAGAGAATAGCTTCTCCCAAGGGGCCCAGGGAATCTGCCCGTGGGCTCAGATCCTAAGTCATCCTGGACACTCCTGCTCTATCCTTATCCCCTGCACCCCTGAGATGGAGCAAAAGTAGCTGTGATGTCACTGCCGGCAAGTGGGGGTCACCCCAGGGCAGGAGGGCATCCAGGGAAGGGCTGCTGACCAACCAACAGCTCCTTACAAGATACCAGAACCTTGGGTTGGTTGGTCAAGGGTCTAGGCATGCAGGGTGTGCTACAGACAATGAGGAAAGAACAGGGTGTGGGTGAAGCAGCACAGATGGGCATCCCAGAGAAAGGGGGCATGCTCTCCAGCCACCCCAAAACAGAGATCTACCCCTGGAAGATCTACCTTGCTACCCAGATGAGACAAATTGGGCTGTTAGAGTGGGAAGGAGCTAACATTTCCCTGTCCTTCCCCAAATTGACCCTGTGAGGCCACTCAGGCTATGCATGAACCACATGCAGAGTGCAACATGAACGGTGCCCCCTGGATTTGTGCAAAGTAGCAGATGTCATGACCCACCCCAACTCTCCCTCTCCCGGTCCCTAGAGAATATAGACCTGTTGCTTTGCTCCCTAAGCCCCATTGGACTATGTGTGCACATGTACCTAAGCGTGTACATGTACACAGTCACACACACACCCTGAGCTCCTCTGCTCAGAGGGGTCCCACCCAGCAGTAGTGAGAACCAAAACCTCTAGCACTAGGGAATAGGAAAAGTACCCCTGGACTTCCACCCTCAGCCTCCCCAGCATTTCCTCCAGCTCTGGATCCAGCCTTGCTTCCCTCTCCCACTTCCCATCCCCCCTCCCCCCTACACACACGCAAAGCAGCCTGCCATCTAGCTGAGACAGCTGTAGAGCCTGAGTAAGGGATCGCCCCCAGGGGGCCAGACATTTAAGGGCTGGGTGACTCCCAGTGGCCCCACTTTTGGGGCAAAGGAAGGAGGAGACTGGCCACCCTGCAGTCCAGGCGCCAGCTGAGACTGCAGAGCCGTGGACACAGCATTCGAGTGTTGGGAGGACTGGTGAGCGCGGAAGGTAAGGCTTCTCTCTTCCCTCAGGATGGGGCAGAGCTTGCTGCTGCCTTCTGAGTCCAGACTCAGACACAGGGTAGAGGGCAGGAGCTGGGACGGGAGTGGTCTCAGAACCCAGAGATAGAAGTGGCCCTGGCAGAGAGATGGGGGGAGTAGAGGGGTGGTAAAGATCAGCCCCAAACCACCTGGCTCAGAAGAAGGCCTTTGGGCTCTCTGGAAGGCCTGACTGGAGTCAGGAGGCCAGGCGTCTGCTCTGAGTGACCTTGGACAGGGCATTTCTCTCAGACATTAGTTCCCTCATGTTTACTAATTAGGGGTTTAACAATGGCAGTGCTGATTAAAGGATGGCAGGTACATCCATTCATTGAAACACTGTGTAGCTGTTAACGGGAATGAGGAAAGTCTTTATAACTGGTGTGGAAAAATCTCCAAGACCCGTATTAAGTGAAAAAAGAAAGAGTAGGATAGTATGTGTAATAGGCTACCTTACGTGTCAAAAGGAAGAGGACAAGAACATGTTCGATACTCCTGTTTGCATGACGGCGCTCCAGGAGGAGCCCAGAGACCACAGTGTACCTATTGCGATGGGGCGGGCTGGGACATGGGGGGACTCTGGAGGGGCAGGGAGCCTCTCTGTGTAGATTTTTATTTTGTTTCACTGCTTATGTGATCGAATTACCAGCTCAAAGAAAAACATGAGAAATAAAAACTAAACCTCTGCCTTTACCGCGTCACAAAGGAAAGCAGAGCTGTAGAAATGGTTGCCATCTGTGTTAGCATTCCACCTATGCCAGCGGCCCCCAGGGCCAGGAAGAAGATCTGCAGCTTCCTTGTAAGGCCCACTCCAGTGTGGCTTAGTCAGGAGGTTCCTTCTTAGGTCTGACTTCATTCCCTCCTGATGAAACATACAGCACTGCCTCCCTAGTTCCGTGTAGCTATCAATAGGTATCCTCAACACCCCCTGGGCCTTACAGTCGGCAGGGTAAGTCTAAGCCCCATGTCCTTTCCCTCCAAGACCATACACAGAAGGGTTTGGAGTTAGTGAGGGGAGAAGCCCCTTGGTTCCTGTAACCAGCCAGGGAAAGGGAGCTAGGAAGGGAAGAAGAGAGGCTGGAGAGGAGAGGCTTG
This sequence comes from Propithecus coquereli, assembly GCF_000956105.1. NCBI lineage: Eukaryota > Metazoa > Chordata > Mammalia > Primates > Indriidae > Propithecus > Propithecus coquereli. The sequence continues at coordinate 1,451,855 of NW_012150174.1, forward strand.
CTGCCTGACTGCTCTCTGGGCCCCCTCCTGTGCACATCCATCTCCCCTGTGTCCACACACACCTCTCTGAATCTCCCTCCTACTCCCTCCCTTGTCCTTCATGGCCTCATCCTCTCCCCGGTCCTCACAGGTGAGTGCCCACGCCTGCTGTCACCATGGCAACCATGTACCACCAGCAGATGATGCAGGAGCATGTGTCCATGGAGTTCTCTAGCTCCTCCACCCACGTGCAGACCTTCTCCCAGACAACCAAGATCGTGGGAGGCAAGTGGAGTGGGAATGAGGGAGGGATTGAGAAGGGACAGTCGTTCTTCCTTCACACCCACACCCACCCACTGGGTGGCCTCAGTCTTTGCCACTAATGGGCCTCTCAGAGGCCCACAAAACCAACAGCAACCCCCTCCCAACCTGTGCTGCTAATCTGGGCTTTGATAAAGTTTCAGCCAATTGGATGTTCACCACAGATCAGATCTCCAGGAAACAGCTTAGGAAAAATCAATCACATGGATATTTGTGAATGATAAACTCTTAATTGTTTAAGGAGATCAGAGCCATAGGTAAATGAATTCTATCTCTGATGGTAGAATTTTAGACATGGGGAAATTAGTAGCCACCTTATCTACATATGAGTAATGCTGACCCTGCTCCATTTAAGAAATAGGAGACTTGGTGCTACCAGTGCAGAGAGGACAGACATGTAAACAAGTGACCTAAGCATCCAGGCTCTTAGCCCTTAGGGGCCAGACTTGGGGGAGGGCAGATCCAAGGGAAAGCTGAGAAATGGTCTCAGAGCAGAGCAGACTGTTTTAGTTGTGTCTCTAGTGGAAAGAGATTAAAAGAGGGCCAGGGGCCAGGATATTGAATACCCCTTCTCACAGTCTCAGCCCCTCCCTCAAAGTCCCAGAGGGACAGAGTCACTCAAAGTCCTCTGTGCATAGAGGTCAAAGCCAGGTAAACACTCTATACCAACTAACCCCTCCTGGCCAGTGAGGCAGAGCAGTTGGAATAGCTGGGACTCAAGGCCCGTGGTCTAGACCAGCAGTTGCAAACACAAGTGATGTATAACGGTGATTCTCAGAGTCACTGCAGTGTAGCGGGTGGGAGAGAGGGGGGGGTGAAAAAATGATGATAGCTGAGTATCACCCCAAACCATTAAATCAGGTATTTTTTTAAAGCTCTCCAGGGATTCTAATGTGCAGCCAGAGTTGAAAACCACCGGCCAACAGTGTCCAGGCAGGGAACATAAATGTGCGAGAAAGTGAAGAGGACATGCCCCAACGAAAGGGACAGCCACTATTCACCTCCCACTGACTGTTGCCATATTGGACTCTGAGTCTAGTGTTGAGAATCCAGAAAACTGAATTTTTATGTGAAATCTTTCCATTTTCAGAGGTAGGGCTACTTTTTTGTTTAAACATTGTGGAGATCAAATAAAAGACAGCTGCAGGCCAGGTGTAGCCTGCATACTGCCTGTTTGAGACCTCTGGTCATTATTTAAAAGCAGGCCATGAGAGCTTCTTAACACATGTTTTTCATCTCAGTCCCTGAGATTAGTGGGGGATAACAAAGGTCGCTACTTCACTGGGATGCAGTGAGGGTTAAATAAAATCATCTCTGATATGTACCTAACACAGTTCCTGACACAAGGAAAATGCTTCCTGATTCAGAGCAATTGTTATGAACTGATAACTCACCAGCCAAGATTTTCTGTAGTTTATACTGCAAAAGCACTGGTTTGTTTTCCAAATATAAAATTATATTACCACGATGGATATGCTCTTTTAGATGGGGAGATTCCCGTATATAGCCCCCCCGGAGTGGGACAGTGTCCTGTTTTTCACTCCAGGATCACCACTCCCCAGGCAATGAATGCTGAACCCACAGAATGGCACGGAGAAAATCCAGAGCAGAAGCAGGCCTGGCCCCCTCTTCATTCTACTGGGGAACCAGAACTTCCAGGAGAGAAGCCCAAAGACCAAGGAAATCCCAAAAGGGAAGACTCCTTTTTAAAAAAGAAAAAAAAAAATAGGACTCAGGGCCATGACCCAAAAAGGTGATTGACCGCTGAGGTGTGGGAAAGGAGTTAGCGTCCCCTCGTGGTCGAAGTTTGCCATAACACGCTGACCCGTCGACTCAGGTCCTCCTTTCTCCGACGAAGCTGGTCCTGCCCCGCTTGCCTTAAGCGTCATTTGTGCCCATGCTCCACTGTCCCCGCAAGAAAAGCTCAGTCCTCCGATCCCGGGCTGAGCTTCCACCCGGAGCCCGTTCTGACCAATCGCCTGCCCCCACAGAGGAAGTCGTGACGAGGAAGTCCTCGAGCACAGTGGAGCTCTTCAGCTTGGTGACCCGGAGTTCCGACATCCCTGCGGGCGAGAGCGTCCCTGAGTTCGTGGAGAAACCTCAGCCAATGACCGCACCCGAAGGTGTGTCGCTCCCCGTGTCCCCGCAGGCCCCGCGTGCTTCGCTTTCTAACCTAATCCCCCAGCCCGCTCTGCCATCCCACCGCCCCCCAGTACACAGACACTGGCGGAGCCTGGCCCCGGGCTCCTCCTCGCCCCAGGGCCACCGCCAGGTCTCTGGGAGCAGGCGGGGAGGGGACAGAGGGTCTAGACTGGTGGCTAAGAGGGGAAAATGCGTCCTGTGCCCACCGCAGGGGATAAAGCCGTGTTCCGAGTCCGGGTGCAGGGCAACCCCAAGCCCAGCATCTCCTGGAAGAGTGAGAGCGGCATCCCCATCGAGGAGTCCGCCAAGATAGTCTACGACAGCGTTAACAAGGAGCACGTGCTCAAGGTGCGGAGACCTGCGCCGGAGGTCCAGCCACCGACGAGGCCGGAGGCAGGGGACCCCGGGGGGGGGGGCCGCCAGTTCTCTCGCCGCCCAGACAGCCACAGCGGCGACCCGAAAACTGGGCGCTGGGGAAAGAGGCTGTCATTGCTGTAGAGGCGCGGCGGGATGACAGAGGCCAAGTCTGGAGCTGGGGTATCGCCAGAAAGAGCAGAGGACCGAAATTACGGGCGGGCCGAAGCACAGCTAGGGCAAAGCCAGAGCGAGGCGGAGGCAGGGCCAAATGCAAGCAAAGGGACAGTTTGAGAAGGGAACCAAAGGGTGAGGGAGCCAAAGGGAACCAGACACCCAGCCGATGGGCGTGGCCAGAAGGGGCGGGACCATGGTGGATGGGGCTAGGCCTAGTTGGGGTGGCACCCGGAGGCGAGGAAGGACTGGTCTCAGAGCAGGGGTGAGGGTCAGGGGTCCTGGACTCTTCCACTGGTCCCTCCAGAAGAGTCTCGCTGAGGGCCGATCATCCTTAGGTCTAACCAACTTCAGGGACATTCTGACAGCTGGGTCTGCCCAGCTGCACCCTCTGTCTCCAGGCCCTTTGAGGAGAGGGAGGGATAGGTCAATGGGACACCTAGGCTTATCATGACTCCTGTCCCTATAATTACTCGGGTCCTGCCCCAACTTCCCATTGTGAAAGGCAAAGTCTCCCCCGGCCCCTACAGACAGGTCCCTTCTCCTCCCAAGGACCCATCACTGGACCCTCACCCCGACCAGAGCACACACAAGCTGGCCCGGAGTCCCCCTACTGGCCAGCTTACACAAGCTCATGCATTCAGCCAACACTTTCTGAGGACAAACACCCTGGCTTCTGGCTGTGAGCACCATGCAGATGGACACCAAGTTGGCCTTCCTCACCACTGTTTCCTCTGGGGCTCAGCCCGGTGCCTGGTACAGAGAAGTAAATTATGTTAAATGAAAAGCTCAGCCCAGTGGCAGAAACTGCACGTAGATTTACAAGGCTGAGGAAGGAAGTCCCTGCCTTCTAGGAGCTCACAGCCAAGGAGGAGAGTCTGATGGGGAAGCAATTTGATTGCCATGGAATCAGGTTTCCAACACACATACACTGACTGCCACCTCACACCTCCAAATCATAGAAACTGCTCCATCCTCTACACATATACCCAACACTCACCTCCTCCCCACCCCTTGCAAAAAAAAAAAAAAAGCCCTCCTTCCCCATCTCATGGAAAGTCTCCCTGTGGTTCCTTCCCCCTCCCCAGCTAATGGCCTGACTCTTACCCAGCTGGAGCCACTGACCTCTGATGACTCTGACAACTACAAGTGCATTGCAAGCAATGAACATGCAGATGCCATCTACACTGTGTCCCTGCTAGTGAAGGTGAGCCAGCCCCCTCCTCCTGGTCTTCCCTCTTAGGGACTAGATGCCCCCCTTTCTGACCCTGTCCCTCTCTCTGTCTTCAGGTCAAGAGAAGATGGATTTCAAAAAGATGTTGAAGAAGAGGTAAGGTTGGGAGGCCCTTCTGCACAGGGTGCTGTCTCCCCACCCAGGCTGGAGCCTCTTGAAGGCCTCTCTCAACAAGGCCCTGAGTTCCAAGAATCTGTGGAGTGGGGAGGGGCATCTCAAGGTTGGAAAAGGCTTCCTCTGTCTTCAGAGGGAGGCTCTGAGTATAAGCTCAGTTCCCTCCTATTCCCAGGGCTCCCCCTGCTCCCAAGAAGCAGAAGAAGGTGGCAAATGAGAAAGAGATGCTGGAGACTTTGTCCAAGGTGCCCAAGAAGGACTTTGAGAAGGTCTGCATGGAGTATGGTTTCACCGACTTCCCGGGGCTACTCAAGAAGCTCAAAGAGATGAAAAAGAAAGTGGAGGTGGAGGTCAGTGCCCAGCAGGGACAAGGGTATGCAGGCCAGGGGCTGAGCCTCACCAAAAGTGCTAGTGCCTCTACATCTCCCAGTAGCAAGGTCCCCCCCACCCTGCACACACATACTCAGAGGCATATTCTCTGCTGCGAGAGGAAGAAAGGAACTCAAGTTACCTTGCTTCTACCTCTCCTCTCATCCCCACTCCCTAATGTACTTGCGTGGACTTTGGAGTTAGAGAGACCTGGATTCAAATCCCAGTTCCATTGCCTTATTAGCTGTGTGAACTTGGGTCTCTTTTGAGCATCAACTTCCTCGTCTACAAAATGAAAATTATACTTTCCTCTTTCATGTGTTTTTGGGTTGTTGTCACTCATTCATTCAATCAACCAACTCATATTAAGCATCTACACTGGAATTAAAGTGTCTATATAATGGCTCAGGTATATAGCGACTGTTCCACAAATGGTAGTTCTTTTCTGATTCTGTCATACTCCTTTCCTCCTAAATCTTCCAACTGATCAATGGGGTGGAAGGGGGAGCCCACTTATTTCTCCCCAGGCCCTTAGGGACTCCTCCAGGATTGGGGACAGGCTCCAGATACAGCTGACACTTGGTATTTTATAATCACAATCTCTCAGGCCATCAGGATTCTGAAACCTCTGGAAGACATGGAGACCAAGGTTGACACAACAGTAGCCTTTGACTATCATGGAGCTGAAGGACACCAATACCAAGATGATATGGCTCAAGGTGGGGAAGGGCCTGGCCAGGGCCCACCCTGGCAATATCATTTCCTCTCTGCACCCACTCCCTTCTCAGACCCTCTTGTTATCCATATCCAAGGGCCTCTCTTCCATCCCATCAAGAAGATACCCCTTGGTATGGTTGTAAGAGACTGGGAACTGGGCTCTATTCTTAGCTGTTCCCCCACTTTGCTGTTTGATCTGAGACAGTTACATTCCTGTCTATGCCTCAGTCTACCCATCTTTAAACTGAAGGCTAGATTAGATAGTCCTGAAGGTCACTGAAGACCTGTGTCTCCGCCTGAAATCCTAGCACTCTGGGAGGCCGAGGCAGGTGGATCGTTTGAGCTCAGGAGTTCGAGACCAGCTTGAGCAAGAGCGAGACCCCATCTCTACTAAAAATAGAAAGAAATTATCTGGACAACTAAAACTATTAGAAAAAATCAGCCGGGCATGGTGGCACATGCCTGTAATCCCAGCTACTCGGGAGGCTGAGGCAGAAGGATCACCTGAGCCCGGGAGCTGGAGGTTGCTGTGAGCTAGGCTGATGCCACGGCACTCTAGTCCGGGCAACAGAGTGAGACTCTGTCTCAAAAAAAAAAAAAAAAGACCTGTGTCTCTAAGAAAAAGCATCTGATGAACTCATTCACATTAGGAGTTTAGGCCTGGGAGGAGCCTGTGGGGAGGCAGGGTCTGGATCCCACCAAGCCAGATGATGAGGCTAGAAAGATTGTAGGGGCCTCTGGGTGTGTTTAGAGAGGTGGACTTGTACCCTCTAGCTCAGGAAGAATTTGGGGAATGGGGAGATCTGGAAGTCTCCTCAAGTCAATTCTCAGCTTTCCTACCTGTTCCATGAGACAGGGTACTGAGCCACTGAGGATCCAGTACTCCCTGGGCAAGTACGATGTGAAGCAGATGGGCACCAAGTACATGCTGGTTATTACCAATGTGAACATGAACGACGCCAGCATCTACAGCCTGTCTGTAGGCGACAAGCGGATGAGTGCAGAGCTCATAGTGCTGGGTATGAGTGTGGGCATCGGGGGGCACAGGGTCAGAGGAGAGGAATGGGCAGGGGTGGAGTCCAGGGGGATAAGGGAGAGGACTGCATGGGGATGGGAGTTCATGGAGGGATGAAACATGAAATGTAAGGGAGAGGACTGTGAGATAAGTGCCATGGAGCAGTGTAGCCTAGTAGTTAAGAACACAGACTCTGGAGCTAGACTACTGGGGTTCAAATTCCAGCTGCTGCCACTATGAGCTGTGTGATTTAGGGCAAGTTACTTAACTTCTCTTTGCCTCAGTTTCCCTATCTGTAAAATCGGGAATAACAGTAGAATCTACGTATGTGAGAATTGGATGAATTAATGTGTGCAAATTGGCTAGAATAGTGCTTCACATGTATCTGAAACTATATAAATACTTCTTTAAACTGCTGTTAACATTACTACAGAGGAGACCAAGTGAACGTCATGGGAGGGGACTCCAGAGAAGAAGGGTTCGCAAGCAGAAGGAAAGGAAGGGTGCTTCCCTCCAACTAAGGGCTACTGGAGGCCAAAGACACCTGAGTCCCCATGTCGCCTTCACTGTCCCACCTTTCAGGGGGACCAGGGCTGCAGCCCAATGACTGCCTCTCCTACTCTCTGGTGCAGATGAGCCGCTAAAGTTCTTGGGAGATCTGAAGCCACAGAAGGTGACAGAGCGCCAGACAGCAGTGTTTGAGATCCGCCTCTCCAAGAAAGATCCCAACTTTGTGTGGAAGTTCAATGGGAAGGAACTGAAGAGGGATGACAAGTATGAAATCACGGTGTCTGAGGATGGTCTGACCCATACACTTAAGATTAAGGATGCCAGACTCAGTGACAGCGGCGAGTTCTCTGCCCAAGTGGGGAACCTGGAACAGAAGGCCCAGCTCACCATTGACCATGAGTAGTTGGGCAAGAGCCTGAGGGGTGGGCTTCGTGCCACAGCGGCCTCCATGCGGGCATTCGTCATCCATCTATCCATCCATCTCTTCTTTGCAAGGTCCTATGATGGGTACTAGAAAGATAGGGTGTTCTCCTCTCTGTTAACCTCTAGTGGCGGAGGCAGATGTGAAAATGAAATTAGAATCAGTTCTTATTCCAAGAGCCAAGATACAATGGGGTCTTATTATCATCTGGGAGATCATGGACCAAGAAACTATAGTTCTAATGTCATATATTACAGCACATCTGTGTCACTCTTGACTGCTCGCATTCTGATATTATAACTAGTTTAAGGATCTGTACATGATGGAGTATACACCAATGACCATGTCATACATGTGAACCACACCTGAGATCTGTGTCACATGGAATCATCATTGCTGTGATGGAGAGAGATGCAGAGGCTGTAGGAGCCCCCAAAAAGGGCTGAAAAATGTCATAAATGATACGATGAGGTGATGTCTGAGCTGTACCAAGAACAAAAAGGAGTTCAGCTTCCAGAGAAGGGGGGAGAGAAGAGAACATCCCCAGCAGAGGTGACAGCACGTCCAGAGGCCCAGACACCAGAAAGACAATGCAGGTGTGCCTGGAGCTCCAACAGGGGTTGTTAGAGATCTTGACTGTGGCACTGTGGAAGTTCTTTTCCCATTTTACATATGAGGAAACTGAGACTCAGAGAGGCAAATGAGTTGTGTACAATCAACTGCCAAGTAAAGGGCAGAGCTGAGACTCTACTTGTCAGGTACTTCGGTGGGTCACAGATTGCACACAAACACATTCAACGTTGCAAATTCCTGCCAAAAAGAGGGGCAGGGCAGCATGTAGCTGCAGAAAAAGGATATAGTGGTTTGGGAGCAGGCCAAAGTGTCTGTCTGTCCGCAGGCACCCCCATCAAGTTTGTGAGCACCCTCAAAATTGTACGTGTGAAAGAGAGGAGTCGCGCATGCCTGGAGTGTGAGCTGACATCCAAAGATGTGACCCTGCACTGGAAGAAGGACGGACAGCTGCTGGCACATGGCACTAAGTACAGCATGAACCACGAGGGCAAGCGAGCAGAGCTCATCACTGATGATGCACAGCTCAGCGACGATGGCGAGTACACTGTGGTGGCCATGCAGGATGGGGACCCCACTGAATACTACAGCACTGCCACTGTCACTGTGGATGGTAAGACCCACCCTGTCAATCCCCACTGACCAATCCCTCTGATCCTGCACTCCCCTAAGGTGGACATTGATCTGCCCCACTACTGACCCCAACCCTCCCCCAGACCACGGCCAACTTGTACCTCTCCACTCCACCACCCCCATCTCCCCAATCCTAACCATGCGCTGAACATCCACACCTCCTGGTAATTCCCTGTCTCCCAGACTTTATCCCAAATTCCCTGACTTCATTCTTCACTTTCAGACTCTAATCATTCGTAGCAACCCTGATCATCCCAACTTCTTGATCCCTCACCAGACCCATTCTCCACTGCCCCTGGCTACCCCCAAGCCCAGTGACCCTGGACATCCCACAGAGGAGCATAAGCACAACTAAACATCCCAACTCCACTAATCACCTGCATCTCCGCCAGCCATTTCCCTCTTCAGCCAATCATCCTAAGTCCCACTGACCATGGTTCACTAATCAACTCCCCATTAACCAACTTCCAGTCTTCCTGGCCATCATTTCCCAAGCCACTGACCTTTCCCCAACCCCTTCCCACCTACTTACTACTTGCCCCCATCCCCCAATGGCCCACTGACCATTGGCAAACCACCTGTTCATCATAAATTATTTTGATTGACGCAGCACCTGACCGTTCCCACGACCAAAGCCACCCGCCCTTTTCCTATGAGTACCCTCCGCCCCAACACCCTGACCCATTCCTGCCCGCTTTCTCCCCAGAGCCTCTGGCCACGGTGAAGAGCGGGATGTCAGATGTGCGCGCGGCCACCGGGAGCCCGGCCGAGTTGTGCGTAGTGCTGAACGACGAGAAGGTGGAGGGTGTGTGGCTGAAAGATGGCAAAGGGGTCCGAAGCAGGCGCCGGGGAAGGGGGCGAAGGAGGTCGACCTGGCCCACGCTCGCACTCACGGCCGCTCCTGGCCCCCCCAGATCACGGACTTGCCGGGCGTGCAGATCGTGAAGCAGGGTGCGGTGCACAAGCTCATCTTCCCCAATACGGGCCCGGAGCACGAGGGCAAGTACATGTTCAGGGCCAAGGGCGCCGAGAGCGAAGCCTCCTTGTTCATCGCAGGTATGGTCTGACCCAAGGTAGGCAAAGTTCAACCGCGCCTGGCCCGCCCACATGCTAATAGCTCCTCCCCCTTTCCCATCGGCTCCTCCCCCACCCCCAGGCACAAGACTTCCCTGCCGCCCCGCCCTGCAGATCCTCCTACCATCGACCCTTAGGTACTGGAGGCACTAGCGGCACACCCAGTGACCGTGAAGGTGGGCCACACGGCCCACATCGAGGTGCCTTTCCGGGCAAAACCGCTGCCCAAAGTGACGTGGTACAAAGACAGCATGGAGGTGACTGAGGAGGAGCGCGTGTCCATGGAGCGTGGAGAAGACCAGGCGCTGCTCACCATCACAAAGTGCGTGCTTGAGGACAGTGGCCTTGTCCTGCTCAAGTGCAAGAATGACCACGGCTCAGTCACGGCCACTCTGCACCTCAATGTGCTGGGTGAGGGCAGGGCTGGGCTGGGCTGGGCGCACCAGCTGCCCAGGCTCAGGATGGAAGGCAGGCTGGGAAGGAGGCTGGGAATGGAGTTGGAGTTGGGGCTGGGAATGGGACTGGAGGACTGGCTTTGCAGCCAGGAGCTAGCTTCCTAACTTCCTAACCAGGTGGCCTTGGTCAAGTGAACCTCTCTAAGCCTCAGCTTCTCACCAAGAACAGGGAGATATTTTGCCCCTCGTATCTATTTCTAGTGAATTTAAAGTGCATAGCCGAGTGCACAGCACACAGTAGACCTTCAAATAAGTTACTTAAGTTTGTTATTGACTGGAGGATGAGGACATGGTTGGACATAAGGTGGAAATGAGGTGAAAGAGGTGGGATCCAGGGATGGAGGTGAGGTTGACGGGGAAGAGTAGTGAGGATGCAAGTGAAATGGAGTGGGTGGGAGGTGAGTTAGGGCTGGGGATTAATAAGCTGGGAGAGGAAGATGGAATAGGGGGTGAGAATGAGACTCAGGATTGGTCTGAACATGAGGATAAGGAAAGAGGTGAGGAGCTGGCCTGAGTGAACATGCAACACACACACATCGTCACCACCTCCTCCACCTGCATTTCCATCGAGCCGAGGGGTAAGGTCTGCATTTCAATTCAGTTCAGCAGCATGACTGAGCACCTCCTCTGTGTGTTCAGTGCTGGAGACGCAGAGATGAAGTATCCCCAGCAGTTCCTCAACCCAAAGGGGATGAAACTGGTAGACAGATATGTAATTATAACATAAATTGTGATACCAGAAAGCACTGGTGTTCTGGAAGCTCAGAAGATGGGGAGAACTTTTCTGGAAGAGGACAGGTGATCAGGAAAGCAGGGACCCTCAGGTCTCCAGGCCACCCATTCCTAGGCAGGTGGGAGGCTCAGGGGGACAAGGATCAAACTCTTTGGGCAAGTCTTAGAAGGAGGAGCGATGGACACAGGCAAGGGCAAGGGATTCCAAAAACTCGGGATCCAGCTGTGCCCCATCCTGGCCAGACCTTCAGTGAGTGGGAGGAGGCCCTTCTGATCCTTGGCTCCAAAGCCCCATTTTGAAGCTGTTCTCTGTCCCCAGACTGTCCCAAGCCTCCGCAGGGCAAGGTGGAGTTCCTGGAGCTCTCAGGTAGTTGTGTGCACATGAAGTGGAAGGCTCCAAAGGACAACGGCGGGCGTCCTGTGACACAGTTCATAGCGGAACAGAGGGCAGTCGGCAAGAAGTCCTGGATTAAGATAGGCGAGGTGGACAGCAAAGTCACCAACTTCTCCACCAACAAGGTGGAAGAGGGAAAAGCCTACCAGTTCCTTATCCTGGCGGTCAATTCAGAAGGAGCAAGCGACCCACTGGAGACTGACGAAGTGTTTGCAGGAAATCCCATAGGTCAGTGGGATTGCCTGCGCTCAGTGGGGAACCCAGGGGTCAGGACGGGGCCTTCAGCCAGTGAGGAACACTGGTCCGTGGGAAGCTCCACAGGATCATCTCTCTAGCTGTCCTGTGACACAGACTGATTCCAGAACATCACTTCGGGCAGGAATTCTCAACTTCTGCCAGTCATATCACATGCACAATACACTCCCATACGTATATGAAGTACATGCACAATTCCAGGGAGACGACTCCCCTTTCTCCATTCCAGAAATCATCCCAGAATCCAAGAGAACATGATGTTGCTTTAGGGGTAACCTTGAATCCACTCTAATTTTTTTCCCAAAGAAAACCCTTGATGACACCAGCATTTTAATTATGATTGCTAATAAATTACTTGCTACACCCTTCCCAGCTGATCTCCATATCTTAGTGTGTCAAGACAGTAGATTGAGAATTGTGGTCTGGGGGGTCACACAGGTGGGAAGGTGTTAAGTCAGTGATTCTCAATCTTGGCTACACATTAGAATCACCTGAGGTCTTTAAAAAATACTAAACACCTGCCCTCCACCCCAGGCCAATTAAATTAGAATATTGGGCCAAGCAAGGTGACTCATGCGCATAATACTAGCACTTTGGGAGGCCAAGGCAGAAGAATCACTTGAGCCCAGGAGTTGGAGACCAGCCTGAACAACACAGTGAGACCTCATCTCTACTAAAAATAGAAAAATTAGGAGAATATAGTGGCACACGCCCATAGTCCTAGCTACTCAGGAGGCTCAGGCAGGAGGATTGCTTGAGCCCAGGAGTCTGAGAGGTTACAGTGAGCTATGATGATACCACTGCATTCTAGCCTGGGCAACAAAGTGAGACCTTGTCTCAAAAAATAAATAAATAAATTGGAATATCAAAGTGTAGAACTCAGACACTAGTTGTTGTTGGTGGGTTTGTTCTTACTCTTCACTTGATGTTAATGTGCAACCAGAGTTAAGAATCATTAAAGGTTTTTTTTTTTTTTTTGAGACAGAGTCTCACTATGTTGCCCAAGCTAGAGTGCCGTGGCATCAGCCTAGCTCACAGCAACCTCAAACTCCTGGGTTCAAGCGATCCTTCTGCCTCAGCCTCCCGAGTAGCTGGGACTACAGGCATGCGCCACCATGCCTGGCTAATTTTTTCTATATATTTTTAGTTGTCTGATTAATTTCTTTCTATTTTTAGTAGAGACGGGATCTCGCTCTTGCTCAGGCTGGTTTCGAACTCCTGAGCTCAAACAATCCGCCCGCCTCAGCCTCCCAGAGTGCTAGGATTACAGGCGTGAGCCACCGCACCTGGCCTCATTAAAGGTTTTTTTGGCCAGGCACAGTGGCTCACATCTGTAATCCTAGTACTTTGGGAAGCCAAGGCAAGAGAATTGCTTGAGGCCAGGAGTTCAAGACCAGCCTGAGCAAGAGCGAGACCCTGTCCCTACAAAAAATAGAAAAATTAGCCAGGCGTGGTGGTGTGCACCTATAGTCCCAGCTGCTGTGAAGGCTGAGGCAGGAGGATTGCTTGAGCCCAGGAGTTTGAGGTTGCAGTGAGCTATGAAGATGCCACCACACTCTAGCCTGGGTGACAGACTGAGACCCTGTCTCAAAAACAAACAAAAAAAATTCAGTAAAGTTTTTTTTAAGGAGGGGCAGAAGTTGGCGTGGAGTAGGCAGCTGTTTACATGCTCCCCCTTCCTGACCTTTGCCCTCTCTCTGTCCCCCACAGAGCCCCCTGGTCTTGCATCCCAGCCTCAAGTGGCTGATGTGACCAAAGAGGCTGTGACCATCACATGGAATGCCCCTACCCAGGATGGGGGAACCCCAGTGCTTGGCTACATGGTAGAGCGAAGGAAGAAAAGCAGTAACCTGTGGGTGCCAGTCAACAAGGACCCCATCCAAGGTGAGGTCCTGGGGACAGAGGCCCAAGAGAGACCAAAGGAGTGGACCCATTGCTACTCTGAATGTCCTTCCTCCTCTAACTATTTTGGAAGTTTTAACAACATCCCACAACCTCCTCTTCCTTGGTCTCTCACTCTGGTCTCTCACCCCATGGACACTCCTGGCCTCACAACCCCTCATTTTCCCATTTCAGGCACCAAGTACACTGTGGATGGTCTCCTGAGGACACAGAATATGAATTCCGAGTTATAGCTGTAAATAAGGCAGGCCCTGGGCACCCCAGTATGCCGTCCAGCTCAGTAGTGGCCAAAGATCCCATTAGTGAGTATGGAGCTGCCGGGCCCCAGAACATAGTAGAATTAGCTCATTCAAAGTAGAGAGAGAATTTCTTCCCTGGGAAAGTCACCCAGTCTCCACTCTCCAGAAGCTGCCATCCTCCTAGAGGGACAGGATTCACACACAGACAAAGCAGAAAATAAAGATTGAGAGTCAGGGACAGTGAGGACGTTGGATGCAAAAAAGTTTTTATCAAGCTTTGAGCACTTCTGGTTAGGTGAGGTCACAGGCATGGTGAGGATTGAGGGAGGGTGCTGAGTTTGGGAAGCAGGGTGGGAGTGCTACCTGTCAATGTGGTGGAGATGGCTGGGTTAAAGGCTGGGGTTTTGAATATAGTGTATGTATAAGGTATGTTGGATTTAGAGGGTATTGACATTAGGGTGAAAGTATGGAGTCAGTAAAAGAATTAAATTTGAATTTGGAGGTTGTTGAGTGTGCAAGGTTAGGTACTGAGGGAGTTAACTGTGGGAGTTGGAGGTAGAAGTGGTGAGAGATAGGGTTCAAGAGCACTAAGTGTGGGAAGTGGGCATGGCATTGAGTGGGGATGAGTTTGGGAGCTGACTGTCTGTCTGTTCTACCCCAGAACACGTGTCTGATTCCTCCAACTCCAGCATTTCCCTGGGCTGGCGGGAGCCTGCAGAGGGAGACCCACCCTCTGGCTACATCCTTGAGATGCGGGCTGAAGACAGCAAAGAGTGGTCCAAGTGCACAAAGATCCCCATCTCAGGCACCTGCTACACCATGGGAGGCCTCACCGAGAGGCAGAAATACTTCTTCCGAATCCGGGCTGTGAACGAGGCTGGGGTCGGGGAGCCTGTGGAGCTAGATGAGGGAGTCCGTGCCATGCCACCACCAGGTGAGGACATAGAGAGGGCTGAGGGTTCATGCCCAACATCCTAGCTTCCTCCCTGGGGCCTCATTCCACAGGAGAAAATTGGGTGATTCTATGATCAAGAAAAAGTCATACATACCTGTTGTACCTGGACAGAGCTAGGGGTAACCCCAGGGGCACCCCTGCTTTAAAAAAAAGACTCATTGTGTGCTAAATAGTATCAACTCTGTGTCAAGGGAGATAGAAACAAGACACAGGACCTACCTTCCAGGGTCTTACATGCTAGTAGAAAAAGACACGAGAAAACAAATGCTTCATAGTGTTGCAGAGCAGCAAGATGTCTGTATGGCCTTTAGTGAGGGCAAAAAAGAGAAGAGGTTGGGAAAGGCTTTGGTAGAGAGGCTTAAAGCTGAGTCTTCTTGAAAGAGAGGCCCATCCCCCACCTCTGTCTCCTCCATCTCATCTATGCCCAGGTTTGACCTCAGTGCCCGGCTGAAGAGTCACATGGTGGTTCGTGTGGGGACAGCCCTCTGCATCCACGCAGCCTTCTCCGTGAGTTCTTCCTGACCGTCGCCCCCATATGCTCTTCACATAACCAAGATGGCTACTGTAGCCATCACTAGTCTCTGCCTCTGACTCTGCCCCTCACCAGATCCCTGGTGCTAAAGCCTGACAGGAGACTCCTCGACATAGGGCGGCGGGGGGGAGGTCCTATGCCCAAATACCATCTAGGTCTGTGGTCCCCAACCCCGGGGCCACAGCCCGGTACTGGTCAGTGACTTGTTGGGAAACAGGCCACGCATCACTACCTGAGCTCTGCACCATACGCACCCCACCCCCGGACCATGGAAAAATTGTCTTCCATAAAACCAGTGCCTGGTGCCAAAAAGGTTGGGGACCACTGATCTAGGTGACCAATGGTGCCATCTCTTGTCACCACCCAGGGCTCACCACCGCCCGACGTGATCTGGCAGAAAGATGGCATCCCCACCAAGGGCCAGGAAACCATCACCAAGAGACCAAGAGCAAAAACCACTCCCAGTTCCTCATCAATAGCACCAAGCGCTCTGACTCAGGAGTGTACCGACTCTTGCTCCAGAATGAGTTTGGAGAGGCACACTACAACATCCATGTGCGTGTGGCAGGTACGGAATTCCTACCATGGGAAAGTTGTGCCTTATGGTAGTGAAGCCTTCTTTGACACCACAAAACCAAACTTTGTCAGCCTTTGCCTAGTGAGGGTTGTTTCCCTGCTTTTTCTCAAGGGCCTGAAGCCCTGGAGGCATTGAACCAGGACCAAGCCCTTGTTTCAGTTTCTGCAGTCCTATCTGCAGAGTATGGTCGGCAGAGAAAGTAGAGAATGGGTGGAGGGTGGGAGGGGCAGGGAGAGATGAATCCATTAAAAATTAGGGTGACCTCTTAGAAAGGGCTGGAAGCTATATAACAAAGCTCTAAATGGCCAAGGAAGGAAGGGATGGACTTTTATTGAACAGTAACTACATGCCAGGCACTTTACCCACTATTTCCATGAAATAGTCATTGTTAGCCCTATTTTGCAAATGAGGAAAGGGCTTTCAGAAAAGATAAGTAGTTTGCCCAAAGTCACAGGGCTGGCAAATGGCAGAGCAGCACTTCAAAAACAGGTTTTTCTGACTCTAAGACACCAGCTGCCTTAGACTAAGAAGGGATGTGCCCCATCCCACCTACATCAGGCTTGGCAGGTGGCTAGGGTGGGGGCACGATACTTCAGACCCCCCAAGGTCACTTACAGACCTTCCAATTCTTCCAGATTTCCCCCGGCCCCCCACAAACCTACAGCTGTTTGAGGAAGTCCCCAACACGGTGACTCTGACCTGGAACCACAGCAGGAGGACGGTGAGGCCCACTACGTCATCATGAAGCGGGATGCAAGCACCGCCACCTGGTACACTGCCGAGCGTGTCTTCAGCAACAAGTACACAGTGACTGGGCTCCTCCCAGGCAGGAAGTGCTACTTTAGAGTGGTGGCCCGGAATGAGATCGGTGACAGCGAGCCGCTAGACTCCAGGGATACCTGGCTCGTCAATAAGGACCCGAGTGAGTAAGGGGGCTTGAGGGTTCGGGTTAAGTCTGGGAGCCCTGATGGAGGGGATGGCATGAGGGTCACAAGGAGTACCCGAGAGGTGAGAGAAAAATCTGAGAACCCTTGCCATGAAAGAGTTCACGTCTGGGACGCTGGGGAGAGAAGTAGATGTTGGAGAAGCCTAGCCGGGTGGTATCTTTCCTCGCAGTGCTTTCAGGGGTGAGATTCACTTCGAGGGTGGAAGTGGGAGGTACCTTTGGGGGCGGGAATGATGGTGGAGGGACAGGGACCGGCGTGGGGAGTGGTTAGAGCCACTGGGTCTGCTCTGAGGGGAGGGGCTCACCGGGGAGTGCTGCGCAGGCGGGACCGGGTGGCATCTGGGAGCCCTGAAGGGAAGGGGTTAAGGGACTGGACGGCGTTCAAAAGAGGAACTAAATGGAAACGAGAGGAGACCGCGCACGCTGAAATGACGTAGGGGAAGCTTGGAGGCGGAGTTAAAGGCGGGGCAACAACTGCGAACACCCAGGTCCTGGAAGCTGGTGCTGGGAAGACATCTAGGACCCCTGCGTCTGGGAAAGCATAAAAACCTGCGAACCCTGGAGCGGCTGGGGGCGGGGCGGAGGCGTGCGAAAGCGGAGGTGGCCTTAGGAACCAGTATAAAGTCTGAGCCCCCAGACTTGATTGCGTCTGGGAATCTGGCCCAGGTCTTCGGGGTTCCGTGTGAGCTGGGTCTCCGGCGCCTTCTGAGCTCTAAGATGGGGGGTGGCAGGCGGCGGCCTCGGGGCACGCTCACGGCCAGCCTTGGCCCCCCGCCCCCGCGCGGTCGGGGACCTGAGCGCCAAGCTGAAGCCCTACGAGCAGAAGGACTGGCGCCACGCGCCCCGCTTCCTGACCCCCCTCAAGCCACACACGGTGCTCCGTGGCCAGGACTGCACCATGACCTGCGCGTTCCTTGGGAACCCGCGGCCCACGGTGACCCTCTACAAGGGCGACGTCAACATCACGGCCAACTCCAAGTTCTGGTATAACTGCACCAGCGGCGTGTGCACCCTCGTCATCCCCACCTGCACGCTCAAGGACAGCGGCGATTACAGCGTGCTGGTGGGGAACGATCTGGGCAAGCACCGCAGCAGCTGCACGCTCACGGTCTACGGTGAGGGCGCCACGGGCCCCACCGGCGGGCCTGGCCTTTGGTGGGGGGGCGGAGGGAGCGCATCCTGGCTGGGGCAGAGGCGCAAAATGGTGGAATCGTGGGCCATTAGTCAACTCTCTTCCTTTGGCTGGTACGGTTTTTTATTTAATCTGCTATCAGGTGGCGCAAACATTCTTAATTGGCCAGAGTTCTTACCGCTCTCCCATGCTCTGGATGTCATTTGTTATGCGTACTGGCCCCTACAGACATGGGAGTTTTCCATCCCTAGATAAGATGTGGTTTGCAACCTTTGGTGGGCCTACACCTACCTTTAAAAAAAGATACTGGACTAAACCAGACTCACCCAATCACAAACTCTCTGGCAGGGTTCTGGAAGGAATCTATTCTGATGTGCAACCAAGATTGAAAACCACTGGTTTAGGATAAGGATAGAAGGGAGGCACAAATAAGGGGAGGACTTAAGGAAACCCCTCCCTTTTGCGCATGCATGCCGTGTTTCTGCTCGTGTACACACGTGCAGGGAAATGTTTTATTCCTTCCCACACAGTCTGCTGCCTTCATAGCCACACAGCTCGCAGCATGAACTCTATAAATGCAAAGCTGACCTGTCTTGCTTTCTCTTCCTTAAATTGCCCCTCTAAAGCTTCCCCTCATGATAAAATCCCAAAGTAACAAGGTTCCCGTCTCCCCCACCTCTCTGGTCTCATTTTCTGCCACTCCCTGAACTTTCCATGGCACTCCATTGCTGTGGTCTCCATGGTTACAGACCTTTTTTATTCAGTTATAGATGCCTTTCCTTGGGGAAAGGACCATATCCTGTTGCTCTGTCTCTCAAGTGCTTAGCTAAGTGTCTGGCAGCGAGACGATGTCTCCAGAGTGGCTGCCGAACTGCAACAGAACTAGGCCAGGGAAGGCACTGTGGGAGCTATCCAGCTTCCATTCCACAGCTAGAGAGATCCCTGATAATTTGCCTCTGGTTGTAAGCACATGGGCCCGGGGCCCTGGCTGCACCACTGAGCAGCCATGTGACCTTGGCAAGCTCCCTCTCTGAGCCTGTTTTCTACTCATAGGACTCTGAGGTGTAAATGAGATAGCATATAAAGTAACTGGCACAATGCCTGGCAAATATTAAGTGCTGAATAAATGGCAGCTCTTGATCCCATATAGTCTGCCAACGCCAGGATTAAGGGTCCCAGGATCCAGCCCCTGGTTCCTGCGTAGGAACTCCAAGTCCAGCAGGTTAGAATTTCCCTGGAATCACTAACACTAATGAATACTTGCTTTGCTCTTTCAGACAAGGATGACAAGTCAATTCTAGTGTCCCTCACCGAGAGTCTGCAGAAGAAATCAAAGCACCTTATGTGAGCTCCATCCCAGCCCAGGCATCAGGAGGCTGCTGTGATGTGGGGCTTCTTGGCCCATCCTCTGCATGGCCCAGTGTAGGCAGCACAGGTTGCTCTCTGGTGTTCGTCAGTGTAAACATTCAGTGAAGGGAGGGGACAATAAACTAAGCTCACGCTTTCCTGTTCCTGAGAGTGGTATACAGCAAGGACCAAGAGGATGGATGTGAGCAAGCGTGGGATGAGGATTCCCAAACCTAGACTCCTAAGAGCCTTGTCCAAACCCACACACAAGGGAGTGACCAGTGCCCTTTTGACTGGGCCTTGACTTGCCTTCCCCTCCTCTGCACCCACACTGTACCTTCCCCTTCCCCTCAGGGAATGGGGGCAAGTCTTGCTGACTTCATCTTCCTCCCCATCCTGCTCCCTCCCACTCATCCATACTAGGTAGGTCTGTGTTCAGAGTTCTGGGGTTTGAAAGGATCAGGACCTTGCCTCTTCAGTGTCCAGGGTTCCCACCGTCAGACCTAGAAGGGATTGGTCACCCAGCTCGCTAAGTTTCAAATCTATGTTTTGCAGTGGAATCCTTCCTTTAAAAAAAAAGAAAAATTTTAAGTAGCTACTGCACTTGAAACAAGGATAAGGGGTCCTTGAGCCTGTCTCCTCTCCTTATTCCTTTGCTACTCTGCACCAGAAATCTCTGTAAAAACCCTAATTTGAAAATCCTTGATTCATCCAACACACATAATGAGACTTGAGTCTCGTACATCACATCCCTACAAATGTGCAACACCTCTACAAAATGGCACATTCACCACCACCCGAGGCTTCCCTTTCTACTTCTGGGTTAGGGCATTGCCTGTTAAGATGCAGATGCCCCTGGAGTGAGGTGACAAATTATTCTGCCAGGGCTTTACATCTAAAGTATGAATCAGCCAATCTAATCCCATTCCTCCCAGCTGTTCAACCAAGCCCAAGTACAAGGAGAAGGAGATGCTTGAAGGGAATCTGGAACAGGCAGCAGGTCTGGGGTGGGGAGGGGAGGAGGTGGGCAGCAGTAGAAGACACTGGGCAACTAAAGGTTATCAAGGGTGGTGGGCATCTGTGCATACGGAAGTGTATCAGGACAAATTTGGATAGTGGCAAATACTATACTACCCATCCCCCATCCTCCTGAACCACATCCTCATGTACCCATGTAATCAGGGAAGTGAGACCCACTCCAACCAGCACAGTGTCACCAGAGCCAGGGAGCCAGCCTGGCGCCAAAATGCACTGGCTGAGACTATGATCCAGGATGTGAGGACAGCCAGGGCCCTGGCACCATGCCCCCAACCCCTCTCCAGAACAGGCACATGCCACACAGGCAGACAAGCGGGATAGCCAATGGCCCTTGATTTTTATTTTTTTTTCACATGGGCAGTAAAGGATGGAGTTGTCCCATCCTTGCTCCCCTTGCATTGAATGTGCCTTGGGTCTTACAACCCCCGAGTGTCATTGGAACCCCCTCCTCTTGCTCCTACTGCAGGAGGGAATGGGAGGAAAGCATTCAGAGTGTGTGTATTGGGGGAGAAGGGTCCCAGCTCGCTGAGCCAGGCTCAGCACCCCCTCAGCAGCTCCCTGAGGCCCTCTCCCTATGAGACTTTGACAGACAGCAGGACAGAGACATATGGCAGAGAAAGACATAGGCAGGCTGGGAGACACACTATACACACACAAACACACAAGAGACACACAGACACACACAGGCTTGCCCCTTCCTTTGGCATGGTTCACCCTAGCCCTGGGGACAGGGTCTGAGGGTGGTGGTATGGGGCCTGAGTTTTGGGCTGGCCTGTGAGAGAGATGGGGCCAACTCGAATCCTTGGTACCTTAAGCTCCAGACCAAAGAAGTTCCCTTTCCTGCCTCACCTGGACAGACACCCCTTCACCTTCCCACCCGCCACTTAGAGATTGAGATTGTTCAAGTAACAAGGATAGAAGAGGGAAAGGGAGACTCTACTCTCATCCAATCTTCTCAACTGGAGGCCTCTGAAAGGGACTTCAAGCCCTAGGGCTGGGCCTTCTCAGTACAGATTTCTCCCCTTTCCTTCAAACCCTGTGTAGATCAGAAAAGATGGGAGTGGGTGAGCCCAGCATTACCATTGGTCCTAATCATAAGAGAGAAGAGTCAGATTCTTCCACCTAGTAGGGGAAGGGGGGTCAAGAAGCTGAGCACCATCACCCTCCAGGGGGGCTCTGACAGTCCTGATTGGGTAGAGGTGGGGAGATGTCTACTTCTGGCTCCAGCAAGGGGTTAGGCTGGCTCTTTTAGCTCTCGGCATTGTCCTGGACCGCTAGCGTTGCTATGGAGATCCTTTTCCTTCTTACCCCCTCAAACTTGTAAATTCCCCATGTAGTACCTGCTGCCCCAGGCTGGCACTGCGGCCATCCTGATCCAGCTCCTGCTGGTTCCCAGGGTCTGGACCCCAGCCCCAGGAGGAGAGAGGGGTGACCAGACCCTGGCACCTCAGTTGGCCTTGCTCAGTCTATAGTCTTCCACGGGATCCCGGCTCTCGACGGCTGACAGGGCGATGAGCATCTGGGCAGCGTAGTAGGTGGACATGATGAGTGCCCGTGAGTAGGGCACAGGAAAGCAGAACTTGTTGAGGGCGATGGTCAGGTCTGAGATGATAAAAAACACTGCGCCACCGCCAGCCGCCAGCTCAGTCCAGCGCCAGGCTGCCCCGACCAGCTGCAGCCCTGCCATAGCTCGCCAGCCCATGAAGCTGATAAGGGCCATGTAGACCCCCACCACATAGGTGAAGGCACCTGAGAGGCACGGGTAGAGGAGGGCATAGCACAGGCCTGATAGCACTACCATCACCAGACCTGTCCGAAGAGCTAATGGTCGCATGCCAAAGGCTGAGGCGTAGAGCATGTGGGTCACAGCAAACATCAGCACACCTAGGAGTGAGAAGGGATGAAGGATGCTGAAGGCAGGCTTGTTGAGGAATGCGTGATGGGGTGGGGTGGAGTGGGATAAACCAGCAGCTTTGCTTTGGGAGTAACAGGGGTGGGAAGATCCATAAAAGTAAAGGCCATCACTCCCATTCCCCTGAAGAACCCTATAACTGATCACCAGATTACCTGCAAGGTCATCCTCCAACAGAGGTCCTCGCAGTTCCTGGCCACAGAAACCCTCAGATTCCCCATATTCTGGTTCAAAAGCCCCCTCTTCCAAATCCTTGCCCCCTCCCAGGGCCCCTCTAGCCCCCAGACCCAGGACCCCTCCCAGGTAGCTACTGTGACCACTGACCGTGCACAAAGAATCCTTGGTCCTGCCAGATGAGGAAGGCATCACCTAGAGCAGAGAAGACAAGCCCCACAAAGATGCGAATGGCGCTGGGGTGGGCCAGCAGGAATCCCAGGCCGTGGGCCAGAAGGAAGAGCCAGAGGCAGAAGATAGGCAGGCACTTGATGAGGGCGCTGACCCACGACGGGCTGGACAAAGGCAGCCAGAGTACAAAATACACGCAGGTGGCCTTGAAGAAGGGCACCAATTTGGGTCCTTCACTCTTCACCTGGAGGACACGGGACAAGGACAGCACTCAGAGCCTGGGAGCTCAGAAGCCCATAGGAGTTTTCAGAACCAGCACCCTCAGCCTAGGCATCCACCCAGAAACAGGTCCACCCCATCCCTGCCCCAGCCCACCCCCACAACACCCACCTCACTGGCACCTCTGAGCAGGGAGGATTGACACAGAGAAACCCAGCCTGGCCTACCCAACCAGCCAGCAGGATGTGAACAAACCTGAGGCTCAGTTTATTAGGAGGGGAAGGCCTCCACTGTTTTTGCTACCTGTGTCCACTCTTGGTGCTGGGATGGGCTAGAATGGTCACTCACTGGGCAGCAAACCTTGGGATAATGTCCCCTTCTGCAGCCCAAGGCTTCTCCCTTCCTGCCCTGTTCTTCTCCCTCCCTCCCCAGGGTCCCTTTAGCCCCTGTCTCTGCCAGCATCAGCCCCCAGCTGTCTGGAAGGGAATGAAGTCAGCAGGAAACCACAGAGACACCCTGGCTAGCAAACTCGTGATCCCCAGGGGTGGGGCCAGGGCACAGGCTTAGGGCCCTGGCAACACCAGGTGAGTGCCAGGAATGTGGGAGGGTTGGCACTGCCAGCCACCTCAGCCCCTCAGGCCCTCTCCTCCTTGACCAGCCTGCTCCTCAGCCTCCATCTGTGCCAGCCTCAAGGTGGCGTCAAGGGCAAGAAGAAGTGCCAGGGATGCTGGCTAGAGAAATGGACCCATAAGTTGGGAGCAAGAAAACTGTCCCTGAGACACCAGAGAGCTCAGGGATTAGGGGGAGGGAGTGTGCATGTCAGTCAGTCTCATTTCCCAGAGAACAAGAGCGACTCAAGGCACACCAGAAAGAGGCAGGAAGGGGGGGAGGGGTTCTCTTCCTAGCTTCTGATCTGGAGCCAGCCACAGACTGGGAGGAGATGGAGAACTGAGTGGGGAAGTTTTAGAACAGCTGACTTGGTCTCAGCCGGATTAGGGGGAGGGCAGCTAAAGAAAGGTTGTACCCAAGGCCACCGCAGGCAGATTCCAAGCTGGAGGAGGGGGCTGCTGCAGATGTTCTGAATATGTGATCCCTGAAGCTCCTTTCCTCGGGCTGCTAATACAGGGTCTTTGAGGGTGATATGGAGCAGTGGGGGGTCCCTGTTAACATACTCTGCTCAAAGTGATTGTGTCTCTGGCTGGGTGAGCTGTCCAGCACAGGGCTCTGAGGACACACTCGGAATCCCAGACCACCAGATACCTAAGGACTGATCAGAGTCTGATGACGGGGGTTGGGAAGAGGCGGATGGGTGGGTCCAGGATCCAAGCCTGCCCTTGTTCTGCCAGAGGTGAGAGCAGGGAAGAGATGACTTCCCCTTTCCATGGAAATTCCCCCATCAAGGCTGGTCAGGGTAGGGGCACGGTCAGAGGAGGAGGCTGGAGGCCAACCCCACAATCCCCATCATCCACCCGCCGGCCCTTGGGAGCATCAACATCAGCTCCATCCCCTCCCTCAGCCCCATATTTTCTAGAAGGAGAAACGGGCAGTAGCTGGGGCGACCTTAACAGTCATAGAGAACCCAGCACTAGAAAAGGAAGGGCGGGTAGACAAAAGGTTCACGTTATGAAGTCTGAAAAGGAGAAGTCAGTGGAGAATGACCCCTCGTCCCCTAGCGCGTTAGCAGCGCTCCTTTAGACTCAGGTGAGTCCCCCGAATTGTTTATAAGATGAGAAAGGAGAGGAAACAAACTTGGGACAGGATTCCCAGGAGATCCCTGTCACTCTCCTGGCCCCCCATCCTCTCCCACGCCTCCCTGTGTTCTGCCTACGCAGAACGCGCCAGCAGCCTGCTGTCCCCTCCCTTCCCGGGCTGCGACCCCCGCGGACCCGCGCCAGATAACCAGATCAACAAAGTCACGCTTCCGAGTCACGTGGCCAGTGTTTTCCTCCCTCCCGCGGACGGGCGGGGGGCGCGCGGAGGAGGGGCGCGCAGGTCTGGGGAGCGAGGGGCCGTGACAGCGCCTGCCTCCCGCCGGGGACGCCGGCCGTCTCGGACCCCTGCCCCTGCTCGGGCCCCGGCAGCTTGGCCTGCGGAAGCCCAGTCGCCAGGCCGGTGGGCTCCAGCCGCGCCGGACACTGGCTCGCTCGCTCGGTCACTCACCACAGTGACCGGGGACACCATGGCGGCGGCGGCGGCTGGCAGCCGGCCCAGGCTGCAGCGGCCAGGACGCGCCCGCGCGCAGGTGAGCAAACGACGACGTTACAAAGTCTCGGGGTGACGGACAATACCTCCCGAGTGCCCGGCTCTTGAGGTTCTGTCTATGAACCCCACGACGTCACCGCAGCCACGGCCAATGAGCGGACCGGAGCGCGGGGGGGTGGTGGCCCGGCTGGCGTCGCCGGCCAGGCCCCCAAGCTCCGGCTCTGAGAAATGAGGCTTCTCCCAGGGGCGGAGGCGGGCCCCGAGGCCCCGCCCCTCCGGGAGGCCGCGCCAAAGCATCCAAGAACGTGACCGTGACCCCATGCGCGAGTGAGGACCGAGCTTGGCTGAGAGACAAACACTTTCCTGTCCTGGACGCGCAGCTACACACATTTTCTCATAAAACCAGGAGCAAAAGGCAAAGACAAATTCCCTTAAGCCTTTACACATGTAGTCCACGCGGACACAATTGCAATTAGACCCACAACCTTCACTGTGTACAAACACATATCCAAATGGACACATAGTGGTCAACGGACACATATATAAGTACACAGCAGCCATAGACTCATAGTCGTAACATATTCACGAACACATACAGAATGACAATTGCCCTCAGGCACCAAACAAGTTTACAAGCACAGAACCAACAACCACAACTTGACACGTATCCTTCCACTAAGAATAGAGACACGTATATAGGCAAGCAGCAGCCCATATAGGAGGGTTGTCCGGAAAGTATCCAATCATTGTTAATACAACAAGAACAGTTACATCGCTGGATACTTTCCAGACAGCCCTTGTATGTTAGCCTAACATATAAGCAAACACAGATACTCAATTGTCTTTAGGCACATACCTCTCACAGCTCAGAGACACACATACGCTAGGACACACCAGGAATGACAGGCAGACCTGAACATACTTAGGGACTCAGAGGAGTGTGAACTAAATTTGACAAAAATACATCGTGAGTTTTTGATTTTACACAGGTACACAGCACATTCGGAGATGCACATGTCCTGAATCATTGCAATTACATGGTGGACCGGTAGGTGGTCAAATGGACTGGAATCTAGACCCAATTTTGCCACTTCCATGCTGTGAGATTGGGTGGATCACTTCCCCTCTGTGGCCTTGATTTCCTCACCAATAAATTGGGTGGGCGATCTCTAAGCTTCTGCCCACCCTGACATGTGTAGGAAAAGGAAGCGGAAGGGCTGCTGGTTTTAGGAAATTTAAGTCTGGGCTTCCTGGAGATGGAGACTTCAGAGGATGGGTGAGTGGTCTGTGATCTGCTGTAGAAGGACAGTAGCTGTGTGTCATGCTCTGGGAATTAGGGGGAAAGGGGTGACCAGAGTTTCAAACATCCTGGAATGGTGACACAGGCCCTAGTGCTGGACCCCAGACTTGTGATGGCCAGGGAGAGACCTACAGGCTGAAGTCTTCTGTGAGCCCCTCCCACAATGGGCCTCTTTCTTTTTCTTCTGAGCCCTACCCAGCTTTCCCTAAAACCTGTGCTATTGATCTGACACCCATTTAGAGGAACGATAGTCCTTTTCTAGTGACATAATTGACAACCAGGGATTCAGAACCTGGTGCAATAAGGATGAGAGTCAAGTCTTGGGAGGGGGATCACCCAGAGTCTTCCCCTAGCCCCTTCCAGCCCCTTCCTGCATGGAGTCCTACGGGTCAATGAACTCTGCCTGTTCTGTTTTCATTCCAGCCGGGGGCTGTGGGGAGACTCACCTTACCAGAATGGGGGACTAGAATTGCTGCCTCTATGGCTTTGTCATACACACAGACACACACACACACACACACACACACACACACACACACACACACACCCTACAAAGTATGCTGCCTAGAAAGAACGCTGGATTGAGGAGTTAGAAATACTGTACTTAGTATGAGGCCTTCCTTCTCTGTGACTTACTACTGTAGTTGTATAATTGAGCATATCGCCCCGTCTTTGGAGTCTCAGTTTCCTCATCAATAAAATGGAGGAATAGGGCCAGAAGATAGGGGCAACCATTCCAGTTTTCCAGCCAAACCCTCCAACATCACCTAAGGGATAGTTCTCAACCAGAGAGTGGCCAAGTCAGGGCATTTTTTCATTTCTCTGGACCTTAGTTTGTCTGCTATAAAAATGAGGCTTCCCGCTGAGACAGCAAGGTTTAAAAAGAGAAAAAAACAATGATAAAATAAAAATGAGAAGGTGGACTATTTCAGTGGTTCTCAACAAGTGCCTATCAAAATTATTTGGGAAGCTTTTTAAAAACATAGATGCCCTCATCCCACCCCAGACTATTAATTCAGTGGCACAGATTTTTAATAACCTAAATACCTAAATATACAAAAACACACAAATACCTAATATACAAAAACATAAGATCTAGAATTGTCATCCACAGGCTTTGAATCAGTGCTCGATTACTCAATAGGCAAATTAATCACATACATAGGTTGCCCACAAAGCAGAGGCATCTCCTGTCTATGCTGGCTATTCTCCATCTGCCCTCCCACCACCCAGATCCATTCTTGGCCCTTCTCCACCCGGGCCTGGGAGCCTGAGCTCTGTGGACTGTATCACCAAAGCTCACCAGGGCCTAGGCTTCTGGTTGAGCTCAGTTAATGGGTCAGAGAGTGGATGAGGCCTGCTGGACTGGGCTGAGATTCTAGCAGGGGCTGTGCTCTTTCATGGCTACAGCTCCAGGCTCTCTCCCTGTACCTTCAGGCCTGCAGTTGCAACAGCTTCCCACTATTGCTAGTCTTTAGGTGCCACTTCACGTAGTAGCTGGTTTCTTTAACCCTGCCCACATCTCTGCAAGTAATCATTAACGCATTAACTGCCATGACAGTTGTATTTAACTCACTCTAGTTTTGACCCCAGGGCCACATGAAACATATATAAAATCTTACTTGTTGATGTTCTTATTGTTATAATTAATATTGACAATTTAATTCTAAAAACGTGGATTAAATGAATAGAAGTTAATAAATTTCATTTTTCTATTTCTGTTTACTTTTAAATTATACTCAAAGTTTTTATTCTATTTTCATAATAAAACACTGTGACCCTAGGGAAAAGTTTCTGATTTTTTGCGTGGCCGTCAATGTGTTAAATTCTCTTCAGTTAAATTCTTGAGTGTTCCAGAACCCTAACCAATACAGGTACCAACAAAACAGAGCCACTACCCACTTCCCCCAAAAGAAAGAGCTTATCCTAACTTAATTCATATAAGTAAGATTTTTTGTTTGTTTCAAAAATAAATTTTTATTTACCATTCAGTGTTCTTATTTTGAATTGCATATTGCAGGAGACAGAGAGTGGGACAGGGCTGCCTGAAAAATGGCATTTCTTCCTTTCTGTAGGAAATGGGAGGAATCAACATTCCTTCCTTTCCAACCTATTAGCATGGTCTTCTTCACACAGCTCTGTAATTTTCTCTGTGCTTGTTTGTCTCCTCTATAAGAATGTAAGCCCATTCACTCATTCATTCACCCAACAAGTGTCTACTGTGCACCTACTATGTGTTAGCCACTGAGTTAGGTGCTGGGGCTTACAATATTGAATAAATATAGTCTCTGTCCTTAAGGAACTCACAGTTCACTTCAGGCAGGCAAGTAAACAATTGTGCAATGTGGCAGCTGAAATAATTGAGGTATGAAGGTGTGTCCCAGGTGACTTCAAAATGACATCAGAATCATCTAGAGCAGTTGAGTAAACTAGGGCTAAATCTAGGAGGATGAGTTGGTCTTCACTGAGCAGACACCAATGGATAGGACATTCTAGACAGAGGGAATTTTGTGTGTACATAAAAGCACAAGAGACACATGGAATTCAGGGAAATACCTGTAGCACTGGTGTGAGCTGGAAGGGGAAAGGTGAAACTGGAGAATTAGGTGTGAGCCAGGTTGGGAAAGGTCTTGAATGTTCTAGTAAGGCGTTTGGACTTGACCCAGTAGATGACAATAAGCCAGTTGGCTTCTATTCCTTAGCCTCTCTGATTATTCCCTGCTCTCACACACCAGAGACATAGGCAATGCATGGAAATGGTGACCTACCATCATTCTGGGCTTCCTTGCTGCCTCCTGTGAGGTTTCTTCTCACCCAGTGGCCTCCTCCATCTCTGAGCCCTGTCGTTTTGCCACAGGTTACTTTTTGCTCATTTAGTTGATCCTACTTGAAATTGTAATCTTGCTCTAAACTAGCTACCTTATCCCTGACCTGATGCTAGGTCTCAGCTGATTTCTCTCTGTCTGTTCCAGACCCCCAGAGCACTTCTAACCAACACAGATAGAGAGTCCCCACCCCTACCCTGCTTCACTCCCACCCCACCTGTAGATCTGGAGAGGAAATCAGAAATGTCGAGGGTGTGACAAGACCAGATAGTCTGATAGCAATGTGGGGAGTGAGTCCACAAATTGTTAGAAGTGAGCTGAATGTTTGTCAGCCAAGTGGAGGTGTTTGGGAGGTACAAATCTATAGCTCAAGCCCAGAAGTGAAGATTTGGAAATCACAGCCGTGACGAAAGCTATGGGTATGTGATTAACCAAGGAGGAATCTGGATGGAATAGTGAAGAGGCCCAGGCCAAGCACTGCAGGGGCAATGATATTTAAGGGAGTGGCAGAAAAAGGAGAACAAGGAAGGAGACAAACACACAGGTAAACAGATATGCTCTGGATGTGTTTGGCACACCCAGATATACCCGGACCCAAGTACACTCACAGGGAAAAAGACAGGCATACCCAGAGGAGTTTACGCTCACACAGGTGATCTGTCGTTTTTGTGGTTTGGTTCCCTCCTTCTAGAACAGGTGGCAGGTGCTAATTCTGCTTCCCCATGTGGTGGGCCAGAAGTTTTGAAGACAGAGGGCCATAAGCCATCTCCATTACTGACTGTGTGCTCCATGGCCCATGGTCTGTGTGAGGCTCCACACCCCCAACCCCAACCCGGGGGTGTTCCTACAGGTCCCTCCTGCCTTTTCAGCTTCCAGCAATCAGCCTAGGAATACCAAATCCTAGTAGCACCCATCTTCTGAAGCCATCCATTCCAGAAGGCCTCTGTCATGTTGGAGACCACTCGGGTCAGGGAGGTGAGGCCTGGATTGGCCAGTGTGGCCCATGATGCAGGGCCTGCTCCTGGAGGTATTTAAGAAAAGGATAAAGATTTTATCAGAACCCCTCCACCAGACCCTTAGGCCTAAATTTTGATGCTATCTTGAGATAATGTGTGGGGCAGTGTCACTAAGGTTATTCTGGGCTCTTTGGTTAGCCTCTGTGCTTGGGGCCAGACAAAACTGAATTTAAGGCTCTTTGTCTACTGTGTGGCCTTGACAAATTGTTTAACCTGTCTGAGTCTTAGTTTCCTTTTCTATGAAATCCCAAAGCTGGCAGGGGTGGTTTGGAAGGAAGTTTGTTAATGCGTGTGCCATGTCTGGCACAGCCCCTCACCCGTAAGATGCCTACTCTTCTTTCCTTTGCCTATTGACAGGGGCATCATCAGGCTTCGAGACACAAGAGGATTTCTCTAACTGTAAAGCTCCCAAACCAAGGGTCTCCTAATAGGGTTCAATTCACGGATGCCACAGGAGGGATCTTTTTTAGGGGTGTGTGGGATTAGATGGCCTTTAACACTCAAGCTTCAGAGTTCCAGGCTCTGTGAAATCCAAGTGTTTGTTAAGTCCCTGTGTCATAATCATGCAAGTACAGCCCTCTCACTGACTCCAGTCCCTTCCACCTCTGCCCCACCCAGATCCTAAGCTCTCTGGAGTGCATGTTTGGGTTGCTCCTTTCCCAGTGTTGGGAAGTTAGTAGGAGGAAGTAGCGACAAGAAAGTGTCTGGGGGTTGGGCAGGAGAATGGCCTTCAGGGAAAAAAATAATAACTAGAAGATCCCACCCATCAGGCCCCAGGACCCTGAATTAGTAATTCTCTCCTCAACATTAGCTCCTGAGGACTATTCTTGGGATAACAGGCCATAGCAGACCTCCCTGTCTCTTCCCCTCAGAGACCCCATC
This sequence comes from Propithecus coquereli, assembly GCF_000956105.1. NCBI lineage: Eukaryota > Metazoa > Chordata > Mammalia > Primates > Indriidae > Propithecus > Propithecus coquereli. The sequence goes on from NW_012150174.1 coordinate 1,482,687, forward strand.
TTCCCAGACAATCTCCCTGACCCAGACCCTTCCTCTAGTTAACCTCATTCAGATGCAATCATTCATTCATGTAACTGGTATTTATTAACCACTTACAACAGGCCAGGCCGTATCTGGGACACAGATATGAATAAAGACCTTCCCTCCTCACAGAGCTCACCATCCAGCGGGAGTGACCGACACAACGACCACGGTTTTAGCTTCCCACCTCCACCCCACCTGTCTCTCCTCAGATCTCCAAAGACCAGGAAAATAGGCAGGGACTGCGAGGGCTAGCTGGACCTTTCAAGAGATTCCTCCCAACAGAGCAGAAGTGGAGCAAAAGGCAGTGAGGCTGAGGCAGCCTGTGCAGGGATCAGGAGATTTATTTGTGTTGCTTCAGCCTTTCCTACTCCAGCTTGGCTTCCTGCCTCCCATCCGGAGAAGTGTGGGCTCTGGGAACATGTAATACTCTTGCATTGCAATAGGGTTTAAATGCAAGCAGAAAAGCTGGAACTGTGACCATAGTCCTCTCCCTGCCCCCAGCCTCGATGGCTTCCACCCTAGCCAGCCAGGCTGGGAAGGCAGTGGGCAAGGTGGGGGTGCAGAGCAGCTCCCCCATCCCCCTCTGCCCCCAGAACTGAAAATTCAACTAATTCTTTTTATTAATACACGCACACGCACACACACACAGCCCACCCCACACTCTGCAACAAGCATCTGAACCTCCGTTGTACGCAGAGGTATTATGAGTGATCTCCATTTGCCACGGGGAGAGCCAGCGAGGACACAGGCTCACCCTGAGGAAGAGGGATTGCACTGAAAGGAGTAATAACCACATTTTGGGATTTCCAGAACCAGGCAAATTTTTAAAAACCTTTGACACCGAACCAGGGTTGCCTATTTTTTTATTTTACCAAGTAAGGACATTAAAAAAAGGAAACAAACTGTCAACAGCCATCACCATCACTTCATAAAAGAAAAAACACTTTAACCCTAAAAATGAAGAACATAATCTCAGAATTGAGGCCAATCTTTTAAATAGACTTCAGTGAAAAGAATTGCATTACTTTTATTTTTCCCATTTCTCCTAGGCCTGGCCAAACCATCATCGGGGACCAGCAGCAGTTTGCTGGTGGGCATCTGGGGACAGGGAAACTGAGGCGCGTGGCAGAAAGGCCTGGGCTGTGGCAGGTGTGGGAAGGCAGCCTGATGTCATGGGAACAGCTTTGGGGGTCAGTCGTTTATGGTTTGAATCCCAACACCAACAATTTTTCCTGGGCAAGTGAATGAATCTGAGGCCTCAATTTCCCTTGAAATGGGGAGATGAGTAGTTCCCTCAGAGAGTTTTTGTGGGAATTAAATGAGAAAAGTATATAAGGCACCAAAATATAAAGCACCTGATACTTAGTAAGTATTTAGTAAATAGTGTTTTCCTTCCTTCGAGGAAACTTAAATTCAGTGTGGCCTTTTATCTACCTGGAATCACTTGGACATGGTCTTTTCTGAAAATAAGTGGGGCTTCTCAACATTCTCAAACCACACAGTGCATCAGAATCACTCGGGAAGCTTGTTAAACATACAGATGACCAAACTTCACCCAGGAGGTTCTGATTCAAGGGCTTTAAGGTGGGGCCCTGACACCTGTATTTTAACAAGCTCCCCAAGTGATTCACATGCACACCAGAGTTTGAGAACTTCTGCACTAAATAACCTCACTGAGCCATTCATCCAAAAAGCATGTGCTAGGTGCTGAGCAGAGGCAAAGAAGAAAACAATGTATCCTTTGAAATGCCACTGCCTAGCACAGGTCCTGGCACGTGTGAGCACTTACTAAATAGTTATTAAATAATGGCCTTTAAGGAGGTGCATCTTATGGGGGAGACAGACATAGAAATCAATAAATCAGTAAATAAAGTGGGCACCAAGGAAAGGGTAGCCAAAGGGAACTGCAGAGGGAGATGTTTGAGAAGGCTTCCTAGGGAAGGGAGCATCTAACAGCTTAAAGGATAGGCAGGGTTTACCAGCCAGGGTAGTGCATGTATGCAAAGACATAGAGATGTGACAAAGAATGACTACGTGTGTCTGGAGCTTTGAGTACCAGCGAGAATGATGGGCAATGAAGCAGGAAGAGGTGTGCATTTGAGGACTAGATTGTGGTTGGACCTGCTCTGTCAAAGAGTTTCAATTTTGGCATAAAGTCCAAGGGGAGCCATGAAAATCTTCAGATAGGGGGCGAATCATCAGATTTTCACTGTAGAAAGCTCATTCTAGCAGTAACCACTGTGGAGAACGAGATGGCACGGTCAATACCGAAGGCAAGGAGAACAATTAGGAAGCTTAGCAATAGTCCACAGGAAGGATGGAGGAGATCTGAACTGGAGTGGTGGCAGCTGAGTGTGGCTGGGAGGCATGAAGACCAATTCAGTTCCTTCTGGTATCAGGATTCTGTCATCCCAGGGTGGCCCTTTTCAAAACTTAGGGGAAAAAATTTTTGCCTATAAGGCTAATATAAAGAACCTTTTTGATAGTGAAAATAACACATATTCATTATCAAAATCTTAAAAAATATATAGAAAAGCATAAATAATATAATAGAAATCACCTGCAATGCCACAGTCCAGAGATAATCACAGTTGGATGTTTTGGTAGATTTCCTTCCAGTTGTTTTACATGCATATTTCAGCTTTTAAAATGTAGATTTATCATAATTAGTTTAATCTTTGCATATTTTTGGATATGTAAATTGGGTTTTTTCTTTTTTTTCTTTTTTTTTGAGACAGAGTCTTGCTCTGTTGCCCGGGCTAGAGTGAGCACCGTGGCATCAGCCTAGCTCACAGCAACCTCAAACTCCTGGGTTCAAGCAATCCTTCTGCCTCAGCCTCCCAAGTAGCTGGGACTACAGGCATGCACCGCCATGCCTGGCTAATTTTTTCTACATATATTTTTAGTTGTTCAGATAATTTCTTTCTATTTTTAGTAGAGACAGGGTCTCGCTCTTGTTCAGGCTGGTCTCGAACTCCTGACCTCGAGCGATCCTCCTGCCTCGGCCTCCCAGGGTGCTAGGATTACAGGTAAATTGTTTTCTTATTATAAATAATGCTGTAATGAGCATCCTGTACATAAACATTTGCCCACACCTTTGATTATTTTCTTAGGACAAATTCTTTCTTAGAAGATGATTAAACCAAAGAAAATAATTATATTTATGATTCATAAATTGTTCTCCAAGTAAATTGCCAAATTACCCTCCAGAAAGAATTTCTGCTTTTGTGACAAATATGAAGAACATTAATAAATAACCATGCAAATTCTTTACTTAAGTGTGATGTCTACATATTTACAAGGGGAGGTGAAAAATTAGAAGAAAATAAAAAAATAAAAAGTGTGATGTAAAGGTCATATTTCTGTTTCAATTAATTTTCTCCAAGCTCCATTTCCTGTAATAATAGCAAATATTTTCTAGTGTTTATTATATTCCAGAAACTATGCTGGGTACTCTATATTTTCTCTTTTACTTCTCACAATACCTTTATGATTGCTATTGTTTGAACATGTCCCCCAAAAAGTATGTGTTATACACTTATTCCCAGTGTTACTGTGTTAAGAGGTGAGAAGTTTAGGAGGTGACTATGTCATGATAGCTCTGCCCTCATGAATGGATGAATGCTGTTATCACAGGAACTGGTTTGTTACCAAGGCAGTGAATTCCTGATACTATGATGAGTCTGCTTCACACACACACTTAACACACGTTTGCCCTTCTGCATTCCACCATGGGATGACACAGCAGGATGGCCCTTGCCAGCAGCCGGTGTCATGTCCTTGGACTTTCCAGCTTCCAGAACCATGAGCCGAATAAATTTCCATTCATTATAAATTACTCACTCTGTGATATTCTCTTATAGCAGAATGAAATGGATGAAGACAATGACATAGGCACTATCATTACCTCCATTTTACAGATGAGGAATTTGAGGCTCACAGGTGCAGGCTGAGGGATTTGCCCTAGGTTGCATATGAGGAAATAGAAAATTATAAACCCCAAATAATTCTTCAATCAGGTTTGGTCAGAAAACATATCTGAAGCCAGAAGCCACAGGCCTTAGTTGCCCCATTGAGGAAACTTAAAAAGAAGATTGTTGACATAGGTGGCTGCAGATGACAAAGTGTCAGCTAGCCATTACATCTTGATCATATTATGAAAAGAACAGAGAAGATTTACGTATCAGTTACTGTTAAATTTATGTGAAATCTACATTTCTTCTATATCCTGTCATTATAAAGTTGAGTTGCTGTTATGGAATAGGTGTCTGTGTCCCCCTAGATTCATGTGCTGAAGCCCTAACCCCCAATGTATTAGGAGATGATGCCTTTGGGGGCTAATTAAGTTTAAATGAGGTCATGAGGGTGGAGTCTCCATAATGGGATTAGTGACCTTATAGGAAAAGAAAGAGGCCCACACAGTGGCTCACGCCTATAATCCTAGCACTCTCGGAGGCCGAGGCAGAAGGACACCTCAAGTCAGGAGTTCAAGAGCAGCCTAAGCAAAAGTGAGACCCCTGTCTCTACTAACAATAGAAAAAATTAGCTGGGCATGGTGGCAGTGCCTGTAGTCGCAGCTACTCGGGAGGCTGAGGCAGGAGCATGGCTTGAGCCCAGGAATTTGAGGTTGCTGTGAGCTAGGCTGACACCACAGCCTGGGCAACAGGGTGAGACTCTGTCTCAAAAAAAAAAAGAAAGAAAGAAAAGAAAAGACATATACACCAAAGCTTCTTCTCTCTGCCATATGGGGACTCAATAAGAGGGCCACCATCTACAAGCCAGGAAGAGGGCATTGACCAGATTCCTACCATGCTGGCACCCTGATCTTGGACACTCAGCCTACAAAACTGTGAGAAAATAAATATCTGCTGTTTAAGCCACACAGTCTAAGACAGCTTCTAAGTTTGTTTACTGAGAATGACAAAGAATTACTTTCCTGTAATATGACAGGTTGGCTTTAATGGTTTCAAGATTTATTAGCGTCCTTGAGACCATAAATTTTTTTTATAGAAAACTACTTTTGTTAAAATGTTTGTTGTAGGAAATTGAGTAATGTATTCAAGGTTATATACTGTGTTTATCATAAGAGGTTGAACTTACTCATCAACTTATGATGAACTCCCCATGACTTCCCTGACTTGATTAAATCACTTTACCAGTAAAGCTGATTTCACTTGTTCCTTTAGATAGCACGACGACCACCATCTTCAATATTCACTCTCATGGTGCCTATACCAATTTGTTCTTTCGCAGATGTCATCTCAATTTGTAATTATAAGCTCAATTAATTAATTTTATCATCTGCTTCCTCACTTGCTTATAAGCTCCATCAGTCATGAGAGCATGCCTGTTTCTGGTTACCATTATATCACTAGTGTTTAACATAATATCTGGCACATAGTAGGTGCTCAATAAATACTTGCTGAATAAAGACTATTCAGTCTGTAGGGGTCCATTTGAGGGAGGAGCTCTAAAAATGATGAGGAGAGAGAGGTAGAAGGACTGGATGTTGTGGCCAGACGGAAAAAGTTTACTGGTAATGGGGTAGTTGAAGGGTTGATAAGAATGGAGATGGGTACATGGTAAAGCAATAGTTCTCAAACTGTGTTTCTGCAGGACATCAATAGTTGATTATTGTTCTGTGAGCTGGCCTGAATGTGGGTTTGTACCACTAAAATAAAATAATTCTAGAGTTCTCAATTTTAACTTTCTCAATCTTAATTTTGTTTGTTTGTTTGTTTTGTTTTGAGATAGAGTCTCACTGTGTTGCCGGGGCTAGAGTGCTGTGGCATCAGCCTAGCTCACAGCAACCTCAAACTCCTGGGCTCAAGCCATCCTCCTGCCTCAGCCTCCCGAGTAGCTGGGACTACAATGTACACAACCACACCCAGCTAATTTTTTCTATTTTTAGTAGAAATGGGGTCTCACTCTTGCTCAGGCTGGTCTCAAACACCTGACCTCAAGGGATCCTCCTGCCTAGGCCTCCCAGAGTGCTAGGATTACAGGCATGAGCCACCACGCCCAGCCTCTCAGTCTTAAATTTTTATTTCATGCATTTTTCTTGACCCTTTGACACTTGCTATCTATATAAAGACCTAATGTATTGTAGCAAGTTATGTAATAAATAGTTAAGAATTAATGTATGAATGCTTCATAAAGTCCACAAACAACAAGACAACTGAACTTATTTGAAATACCTGGGGAAGAAGGTTGCAGATGGTAGGATTTATTTTGAGGTGTCAGTCAAGCTTCCTAAGGCACCTTAGAACTGTGTTGTGAGGGGTGCCCAAATATAATGTTGTCCCAAGAGCGTTTGCATTTGACCAGTGGAGAAGGGTCAGCTCTTTTGGTGATCACCTTGTCCCCACTGGCTCAGCTGAGGTTGCAGTTAATTGAATTCCAAAATATTTTCTTCTATCCTGGACATTGCAATTTTCTGGATCTAAATTCAGGACTTGATGTTTTTCCTGTTGTGTTTCATCTCTTATAGAAGACCTTACTGATAACAGTCAATTAACACATATTTTGTATGTTATATGGATTATATACTGTATTCTTGCAATAAGTAAGCTAAAGAAATGCTATTAAGAAAATCATAAGGAAAAGAAAATATATTTACTATTCATTAAGTAAAAGTGGATCATCATAAAGGTCTTCATCCTTCTCTTCATGCCGAGTAGGCTGAGGAAGGGGGAGGAAGAAGAGGTGTTGGTCTTGCTGTCTCAGGGGCAGAGGAAGAAGAGGTGGAGGAGGTGAAAGGGAGGCGAAAATCAGGCACACTCGGCGTAAATTTACAAAACTACATTGTAGTTCTGTCTCATTTTTTTGCCTTTTCATTTTTCTAAAAATGTTTCCATATGGTACCAATCCTTCTTCCACCGTTTGCTTTAGCTTCAGTGCCCATATCATAGAAAGATCTACGTCGTAGAAGAAGTCAAAAGCAATCTTGAACAATAGGAACCCCCCTGCTGATTGTCTAATGTCAATTTGTTTTCTGGCACTGCTGCTTCCTCATCGTCTGGCACTGGTTTGGAAGCATTCATCTCCTTCAAGTCGTTTTCTGTTAATTCCTGTGCGGTGTAACTAGCTGTTGAATTTCTCCAAGATCCATATTTTAAAACCCTTCACCCTCCTCCTTTTTTGCCATAGCCACAACATCTTTCATGATTTCCTCAATTGGCTCTGTCCCAAATTCTGTGAAGTTGTGCACAACATCTGGACACAGTTTTCTCCAGGAGAAATTTATTATTTTGAGTTTGGTGGCTTTCACAGTTTCTTCTATAATAACAATGTCATCTTCAGTGGTGTTTTTCTTCCATACTTTCATGATGTTCTCTCTATTGGGGTTCTCTTCCATAGTGTTGACAATCCTTTTTATAAGGTACTGTGTGTAACAGAGCATTAAAGACCCTCTTGACCCCCTCATCAAGAGGCTGAATTAGAGATGCTACGTCTGGGGGCAGGTGGACCACTTCAACACCTTCAGTGTTTCAACTCGTGGGGTTCTGAGTGGCCAGCAGCAATGTCCAACATCAAAAGAACTTTAAAAGGCAGTCCCTTACTGGCAAAGTACTTCCTGATTTCAAGTACAAAGTATGGATGGAACCAATCCAGAAAAAGAGTTCTCGTTGTCCAGGCCTTCTTGTTGTGCAACCAAAAGACTGGCAGCTGGTATTTATCTTTTCCATTCAAGGCTCAAGTATTATCAGCTTTATAGATAACAGCAGTCCTGATCATAAACCCGACTACATTTGCACAAAGCAGTAGAGTTAGCCTCTCCCTTCCTACCTTCAATCCTGGTGCTCGATTCTCTTCCTTACTAACAAATGTCCTTTATGACTTTTTCCCCCCAGAATGGGGCACTTTTGTCTGCATTAAAAACCTATTCGGGTAGATATCCTCTCTCCTCAATGATTTTCTTAATAGCACCTGGGAACTTGTCTGCAATGTCTTGGTTGGCAGAATCTGCTTCTCCTGTTACCTTGTCAAACCGTCTTTTACTGGCATTAAACTCTCCAGCTTTAGGTCTTTCACCTTCCTTTTGCTTTAAGTGTCACATAATGACTTTACTTTTTCTCAAGTCATATTAGAGTCTATAGGTATGCCCTTCTAATAGCAATCCTGCACCCACACAAAAGCTGCCTTTTCAATACAAGAAAAAAAATATTTCACAAAAAGTGCAAGGTTTTTGCACCTGTCACATAGCTGCAGTGACAGCTTCATGTATTTCCTTTTCTTTCTTTTTTTTTTTTACAATGGTCCTTAGCTGGATTCATTTATCTCGAATTGGCGGGCAACCATAGCTGCAGGCATCAATCTACAGTACGTACAAGCAATTCAAGTTTTTCTTGTAATGTCATGACTCTCTGCTTCTTGGGAGCACTTCCAGGATCACTAGTGACACTTAATATGGGTCTAATGGTGTTATTCAAGGTTTACGATATTGCACTAAACATGATGAAAAATACATAAGAACTGTGACGGATCACTTTTTACTGCCATATGTAATTTACTGGAGAGATGAACTGCTCACTTGGAGATGATGAGCATCACACACTGTTTTAAGCAGATACAACACTGAGCTCAGTGCAATAGCAACAGGAGGTGGTACAAAATTGTAGTAGTACAGTATGTACTACAGTTAATTTTATGCAGTTATGATTTAAAACTTCATCTTTACCTTTGCTTACATTTCTCTCAACTTCAAATGGTGCCATGTATGGTCTGTGTTTGTGTAAGTTTTGATAAATTTTAACTTTTTATAAGAGATTTGTGTATTTTTATGGTAGTAAATTATAAAATAGACTAGTAACTACATCTGTGCATTCATGACATACCTAAGCTTTTTGTAATTTTTTTGACATTGCTAGGCTATGCAGTTTGTATTTTCAAATTGTCACAAATCTAAAAAAAGTTTTCCAATATATTTATGGAAAAAAAAATGTATAAGTGGACCCTCGTGGTTCAAACTCATGTTATTCAAGGGTCAGCTGTATTTTGTTATGGCAACCCAAGCCGGTTAAGACACCCTCTTTATGCCATTATCTCATGACTCCATTATGCTCGACTCTCACTGTCTTTGTTATGTAGTAGGACCACCAGGTTACATGGTCACTCGCCTTCCAGATGCCCTTGTATTTGCTTCACAAGGTGTGTCCCACCTGGCCTCCAACCCGCTACACCTCCAACAGATTTGAACATGCGCTCCTCTGGGACCCTCCATCCTCTATAAATCAAGATATGAAAGACAGGGAGAGACACTGATATTTAACAAAGCAGTTAAAAACATAGGCTCTGAGACCAGAATGTCAAGGTTCAAGTCACAATTCTAACCTCTGTCAACCCCCTGTGCCTCAGTTTTCTTATCTGTAAAATGAGGTCATTACATGAGTTAGTCTACCTATAGCACTTGGAACAGTGTCTAGCACATAACAAGTACTCAATAATTGTTACCATTGTTAATACTCTGTCCCAGGCACAATGCTAAGTGCTTCGTATGTAGTATCTTACGTAGTCTTTATATCAGCCTTGCAAAGTAGAGATTACCATCTCCATTCACATGTAAGTAGCAATCCTGGCCACTCTATCATTTTACCCTATTTTATTGTCTTTATAGCACTTACTACCATTCCCATGTGGCATTATGTATTAATATTCCTGTTTATTGTCTGTCTCCCCAACAACCCCTCACACCTGAAAGCTCTTAGAGATAAGGAATTATTACTTTGTCTTGTTCACCATGGTATTCCAGTGCCTAGTAAATTCTCAATAAATACTTTGAATACATGTAGGATTGAAAGGATGAAAATAAGAAGCTGAGGTACAGAGAGGTAAAATTGCTAGGCCAAGGTCACACAGCAAGTAAGTAGCAGAACGAGGATTTGGCATCAGGTCTAGATGGTTGTAAAAATCAATACTGCTGCTTCTTAGAGCAGCACGGGTGAATACAGTTGGAAGAAATTGGGGGTGAGGGACAAGCGTGGATAACATTCAGCTCCTTAAGCCAGAGCTTCCTCTCTCTGTTCCCACTGGTCAAGTGACACCACCGCTGGCAGAGTCGACATAGATATCCAAGGTGCTTTCAGGACTAACAGCCCAGCCCCACCTTGCACCTGTCTTCATATGTCTCCACATCCAAGAGACAGCAAATCTGTCAGATAAATCTCTAGGAGTTAAATCATTGATTGATGGCTACATGCATTTCTTATTTTGATATTAATCCAGAGATGACCCACCAATCTCCACTCACATGGTATTTTCTTACACTTTTCACAACACAGTATTACTCATCTTTGTCGATATTTTAATTTTTGCCAATCTGAGAGATGGAAAATAACTCATTTTATTTTAGGTCTGTTTAACTATGAGTGGGACTAAGCATCTTTTCGTGTTTCTTAGCCACGTGTAAGCTGTGCTCTTTCTGTGAGCTGCCCGTTCCTATCTCGTGCTGCTTTGATTCGCGATTCTGCACGAGGGTCTTTTGCAACCCCTCAGCCCTTTTCCCAGCTGCTCCTCTTTCACCACCGCCAGCCCCTCCCCCTGCTCTGCTCAGTTCTCTACTGCCGCCTAGTGACAGGGGCTGGATTTGCCACAGGCTCTCACTGAAGCTCTAATCGTCTGCCCCTCCCAGGGGCTAAACTTCCTGCTGGAATCATGCCCTTGGTTCCTGGATGGGATTGCCAGGTTTAGCAAATAAAAATGCAGAACCTCTTGTTAAATTTGAATGTCAGAAAACAACAAATAACGTACTAGTTGCAACATACTTGTACTAAAAATTGTTTATCTGAAATCCAAACTTAACTTGATATCCTGTAATTTATCTGGCAACCCTATTCCAAGGCTTCCCACTAATTCCAGTCCCCACCCACACCCACCATGATTTACCGCCTTTTATTCTCAGCAAGTTCCATTATACTACATTCCACCCCCGTGGTTTCCAAAGTGGTGACTTTAGGTGGCACATGAATCATCGTTACCAAGACCTTGGCTCTGGATTTGGATCCTGGGTTTGAATCCTAGCTCCAACCACTCACAAGGTGTAAGATCTTATGAAAGTAAGACCCTCGCTGCTGCCTCTATTTCCTCATCAGGAAAGACAGAATAATCTAGTAATTCCATCACTGGGTTATTTCTAACATTAAAACTACCATTTACTGAGCACTAAACACTTCACGTATGTCAGTTCCTGTTGCTATTATTATTAGAATAAAAACATTTCCTTTTCAAAAGACAGTTACTCAAAAGGGAGTCATAATTTCTGCTAGTACTGTTCCAGCACTTGCTAATTTGCTAATTTCTTTTAAAACTGTATCTAGTCAGAATTTAATCATTTTATTGCATTTATTTTTACAGTTGCCTTCTACTTATGTCAAGTGATATGGAAGCCCCAGATTTCTTTTTTAAATAGAATTTAATCTTTAAAAACATGAAGAAAAATAAGCAATTAACAGTATAGATGATAAGTGGGAATGGCAAAATCATAAGGCAGCTTCTGAAATCATTTAAGTTTGGGAAATACTGTCCTGTTCCCATCCTGGGAGGCAACACAGATCAGAACTGGTCTAACTGAAATAATGTACTCCTTTGGGTGGCCTCCATTCAACACTCAGTGGGTGCCCAAGAGAGGAGGAAGAGCTCAAGCATATGTAGCTGTTTCATTTGGGGCTGTGGCAGGGAGAAGACCTCAGTGAGACAGAGAGGTGTCTGAATACTGGGCATGGGGAGTAAGAAGTTGGGGAAGGAGAAGAGGAGGCAGCTCTGTGCTACAGGTGTCAGAGCACAGCTCTAGGGGCTAGGAAAGGATAGAAGTGGAGGCAGGTTTTTTTGTTTTTTTTTTTGAGACAGAGTCTCACTTTGTTGCCCGGGCTAGAGTGAGTGCCGTGGCGTTAGCCTAGCTCACAGCAACCTCAGACTCCTGGGCTCAAGCAATCCTACTGCCTCAGCCTCCCAAGTAGCTGGGACTACAGGCATGCACCACCATGCCCGGTTAATTTTTTTTATATATATATTTTTAGCTGTCCAATTAATTTCTTTCTATTTTTGGTAGAGACGGGGTCTCGCTCTTGCTCAGGCTGGTCTCGAACTCCTAAGCTCAAACAATCCGCCCGCCTCGGCCTCCCAGAGAGCTAGGATTACAGGCATGAGCCACCGCGCCGGCCGGAGGCAGGTTTTTGACCCAAGAGAAGTAAGAATTTTCCAGTGGTTAGAAAAGGAAACTTCCATCCCTAGGGATGTTTGAGCACAGGGGCCAGGTAATCACAATGTGTCATGGCTTCTCAGAATCTTTTAAACCCAAAAGGCTATTATTCTTACTTTAAAATTTCAAGGACTCCTCTTTCCAGGCTGGAGAGATGTTCCCCTAAAGTCAGTTCAGGTCCACATTTGAATTCCTGTCAAGGGGATTCTAGGAAGGCAAGAGACTAAGGATCTCTGTGGGTTAGGCTTTTTCTTTGCCTTTTCTTTCTTTAATTTTTTACTTAATTAATTAATTTAGGAAACAGGATCTTGCTCTCTCACCAGGGCTAGAGTGGGGTGGCATCATCATAGCCCACTGCAACCTCAAACTCGTGGCTTCGAGTGATCCTCCCACCCCAGCCTCCCCAAATGCTAGGATTACAGGCATGAGTGACCACACCCAGCCTTTTTCTTCCTTTTAAAAAAAGAAAAGTATGGCTTTATAGATAGTATGGTGATGACATTTTAGTTTCAAATACTCATTTCATACATAGAAGTTGAAACATAGTAGTTAAGGTAGTTAAGTCTGCATGGTCTGGAATCAGAGTGCCTGGATCCACATCCTTGCTGTTCAGCTATGTGACTTTGAGCCAGTTACTTAACCTCCCTGTGCTTCTATTTTCTTAACTGTAAAATAGAAATAATTCCAGTCTCATAAATTGCAAGAATTAAATGAACTAAAATGTGAAACCCTTAGAGAGTTCTGTTCTAATGTTTACTCATAGTGAACACTCAATAAATGTTTACCCTCATTAAAAATAAAGGGGGAAATATAGCCAAAAGAAACATGTACATATATTCACCAAAATATATGTTCAAGAAGTATGATCATAGCAGGACAACTCATAGTAGCTCCAGACTAGAAACAATACAGATGTCCATCAACAGGAAATAAATTGTGTTACATCCATACAATGGATACTACACACGTGAGAATGAATGGCATGCAAGTATACACAGAAATATAGATGAATCATAACACTGAGCAAAAGAAGTCACAAAAGGGCATATATTGTGTGATTCCATTTATATAAAATTCAAAAAGAGGCACAATGAACCTATGCTGTTAGAAATTAAGATAGTGGTGTCTCTTGGGGGAAGGCTAGTGACCAGAAAGAGGCTCTGGGGCCAGCCCCAGAAGCCTTGATCTGCCTTCAGGAGTGTATTGACTTTGTGAAAATTCATCTATACACTTGTGATTTGTTCATTTTTCAGTATGTTTGTTATACTCCAATTAAAAGATCACTTAAAAGTCAAAAATAGGAAGGAATAACACCCACAATCTTGTGACCATAAATAACTACCATTATCATTTTGGGGTGGATCCATCTAGGCAATTTTATGCATATATAAACATATAAACAGATGAGCTCATACTAAATTGTATATCCTTTTTCACACTTATCACCGAATTTTTTCACTTATTAATAATTTTAAACATTATTTCATGTGCAACACCATTTTTAGTGGTTATAGAGTATCCATTACATATGCATACCATAATTAATTTAATCAACTCTGTATTATAGCTGAACATTTAAGCTATCTCCACTTTTTTTGCCAATATGAATATCACTTGGCAACAGGTATACTTAATTCATTTTTATACTACTTTTACATTGTTTTCTCCCTGTATTTTTGCTGAAGACTTTTTTTTTCTTACCTCACTTCTTATTTCCTGTCTCCTTTCTTCTTGCTCATTCCATCATACTCAAATATACCTAAATATCTACAAGGGTTGAATCCTGGTTCACTTTACAAAAATAGAATCATATGTATTTCTCTAAAACTTGCTTTTTTTCATTTGACCAAAGTTCATAGAGCAATAGATATATATCTAACACATTTTATAAGTAGCTGCCACAATATTCTATGGGATGGTATACCATAGTTTTAGTCATTCTCCTATTGACAACACCCAGATTGTTTCCAGGACTTAGCCATTACAGATAATCCTGCAACAAATATCCTCATACATATATTCTAACTGCAAGTTATCACTTTATTGCCTCAGTTCCAAATTCACCCTTTTCGACTGCTCTGTGAAAAATAGTTCTGGGCCCTTTCAGTATTTTTCCTTCGCAAGTGACACTGAAACTTTGTCAGTAGAGGGCACTAGAGAGAGTGAAGAAGAGGAGAGTATTTTGCTTCCTGATTTCTGTGTTCTCCCTCTGCAGGCTGCTGCAGTCCCCTCGGCATCTTTAGTCCTCTTGTTAGAGTAAGAGACTGGGAGACAGGGCTGAGACCAGATGCAGGGGCTTGCAGAGTGGGTGCAAATGTTAAAGTCTAAGCGGGGCTGATAACCACAGACAAGAACCAACTTCAACTGCCTTGTCATCTATCTGGGTCACCTTGCATAAACTTTGACTAATAATGATATCATTTGCATTATGGTTTTAAAATTTCTCCATTCTTGAAATCGCCATGACAGTTCCAAAACAACTATATAAAGTATGAAAATGGGAGGAAACCCAATTCTAGTTTAATAGACCTCTCAATGTTGTTTTCTAGAAAGAGGAAAGGTATTTTTTGAATGAATGTTTAATTGCAAAAATGGTAATGAATCTTAGTTCAAAACTGTGTTTTACTTTGAATTAAATTCAGATCAGGCTTTTTTATTTTTTTGAGACAGAGCGATTTCTCACTCTGTTTCCCAGGCTAGAGTGCCGTGGCGTCAGCCTAGCTCACAGCAACCTCGAACTCCTGGGCTCAAGCAATCCTCCTGCCTCAGCCTCCCAAGTAGCTGGGACTACAGGCATTCACCACCGTGCCCGGCTAATTTTTTCTATGTATTTTTAGTTGCCCAGCTAATTTCTTTCTATTTTTTTTTTAGTAGAGACAAGGTCCTGCTCTTGCTCAGGCTGGTCTCGAACTCCTGGGCTGAAACGATCCACCTGCCTCGGCCTGCCAGAGTGCCAGGATTACAGGCGTGAGCCGCCACAGCTGGCCGCTCCCTCTCTCTTGAGAGAGCATACTTTCACTTTTGCTTTCAATAAAAGCTGCTTGCTTCAACTTACATGGTACACTCTGAAATTGTCCTGAAATTCTTATCTCTGATGATCACTAAGAATCTGAAAATAACCTCCGCTCAGAGGCTGGTGACACTCTAGCTCCTGCAGTGCATGGCAGTCAGCAGCAGCAGCGGCAGCTTCCTCCCAGCACTCTCTCTTAGGGGGTTTTGTAGAAGAGGACCTACAGTCAGACATCTCCCTGTGAACAGCTTTCCCCAGCACAGGCAGATATCTAACAAGTTTCAGAGGATGGATTTCCAATGAATTCCACTGATTCTGTCACTTAGTGAGCCATAGTCATGTCCTCTCCGATGAGGTCTGGATTTCAGTGGTAGGGTGGGAGATTCTTCCTTGGATGCTCTATCTCAAGTCTAGTTAGGGGTAGTGGTGGCTTCCTATGTTCTTTAGGATTCTCTTTACTTCTTACTAGACAATCCCTCATTACTCTAATCCCCTGTTATAGTTAATCATTCTGAATATTGAAGGTCTCTGTTCAAATTATTAAGTGGTTTCTCTATTTTGATTAGACTCAGACCGATATATTAATACAATAGCTACTGCGTTGCATGGGTTGAATGTACCATGGGTTTTTTCTATCATTCACCTACTGAGAGCATCCAGATTATTTCTAGGTTTTAGCCAATACGCATAAACCTGCAATAAATATCCTTGTACCTATTATATAACTTCACACACTGGTAGTTTTATGTCTGTGGGTTCCATCCCCAAATTGGAATTGCTGCTTCAAAGACACCGGGGAGCTACAGCTGGTTCATGTAAGTGAAAAACCATCAGAGTATCATCTGCTAGATCCATTCTCCTCACTCCTTGTGTTCAGCAAATGATCTTGTCTTTTACTTGACTGAGAAAATGAAAGTTATCTCACAATAACTTTGAAATGGCCTCATGTCCATTTCAAAATATCTTGGTTTTCATCTTTCCTCTTTCTTTATGCTTTTCTCTGAGGAAAGGCATCCCTCCTTCCTCCAAGGCTAATTTGCCTTCTGTGTTTAATCCATCTGTTCATTTAACTAGCATTTACTGAGGTCCTTCTATGTTGCTCCATAAATTAATATTACCATATTAGAGACAGAAATGGTCTCAGGAGTTTTGCAGGGCTCTGCCCTGAAAGAATATGTGAACATATTAGTTTGCATATCAAAAGCTGCTCTACCTCAGGAGGGCATCTCAAAAGGTCAGTAGCAGCTGCTTTCCAAGGTGACCCTACGGTCTCAACCCCGTGGTTCTCACCTGCTTTGAAGGACAAAGCGAGGTCTACATGGAATCACGGGATGAGAACTGATCAAAGAGTGTCCACCCAGAAACTGCGGCTAAAAACAATTAGCCCAAGGGACAGTTCCTGCTGACTTCTGATGACCTGTCTCTAATAGCAATAACTAGATAAAGAAATATGGAGCCTCCTAGCTCTCTGGGAGGCCGAGGCGGGCGGATTGTTTGAGCTCAGGAGTTCGAGACCAGCCTGAGCAAGAGCGAGACCCTATCTCTACCAAAAATAGAAAGAAATTAATTGGACAGCTAAAAATATATAGAAAACATTAGCCAGGCATGGTGGCGCATGCCTGTAGTCCTAGCTACTCGGGAGGCTGAGGCAGGAGGATCGCTTGAGCCCAGGAGTTTGAGGTTGCTGTGAGCTAGGATGATGCCACGGCACTCTAGCCCGGGCAACAGAGTGAGACTCTGTTTCAAAAAAAAAAAAAAAAGGAAATATGGAGCCACTATATCTCTGTTTAACCCTTCTGTTAAGTAATAGCTTTATCTTAGAACTTAGAAGCTTGTCCTGAGTTAGTTAGGGGATCTATAGAAGCCTTTTGAAAGACTTTTAACCTAAAATGAACTACCTGTTGTTATGTAAATCTGTTACCCCTGGCAACCGATCACTGTACCTATAAATACCCATGCGAAACTTTATTCTGGGCCTTATGATTAACGGGCATATCGTAGGAACCCCTGAATACCCCCACCTTTTGCCTTTTATCTTTATAAATCTATAAAACTATACCTTCGTCTCTGTGTATTCTTTTATTTCTATTATTTTCCATTTTCTATTATTTTCTTATCCTTTGTGACAACCCCTGCCTAAGGGACCCTATTTTTTGCAGCGAGCGTAGCTGAACTCCCCGCACTTCTATGAGGCGGGCCCATACTAGGGGCTAGAGACAGGGAGATAAGCAAGCATTGGCCCCTGCAAGCACGGTGTCCTGCGCCTCTCTTCTTGGAGTTTGCTCCATCTTATGGCCTCTCATATCTTCGGACACATCCCACCTATTGTCCTTTTCCTTCGGCTTGTATGTGTACTCTCATCTTTCCGCTAAGGCTAGTTGCCCTGTGTCCAGCTTCCCTCTTACACTACTGTCCTGACACTTCCCATTTATTGCCAGATTTCCCAGTGGTGGCCTTGACTCAGTGCCCCTGCTGTCTCTCATCTCATTTTCCCTTCTCCCCTCATAATTGAGCTCTGCACCGCCCCTCCCATATGCCACTGAATCTACTGTCTAGGAAGACAACAGTTATCTACAAATCCCAATCCAAAGGCCCCTTCTCATGCTTCATGGTCCTGGACATCTGTACACTTCTACTACTGAACAATTCCTCCTGCTTCTCCTCCTCCAAAATACATGTATCCTTGCTCTCATTGCAAACAACAGAAAACCCAACTCAAACACCAGTTTAAACATAAAGAAAACTATGTAGTAAGAGGATGAACACATGCATAGGAATGATAAACTCCACACTCTTCAGTGGAGGGAGGAGACTGACTTGAGAGGGGTACACTGGGGTTTCAACTATGTAATGTCTTTGTTCACAAACTGGATGGTGATTACACAGGCTATTGTTATATTATTCTTTATACTTTTTGTTTGTCTGAAATGTTTTATAACAAAAACGCATAATAATATACACCAACTGCCTAGTAGGCATGCAATAAATTGCAGCTGTTATTATTTTTAAACAAAAAGGATATGCACAGGGTAGCTGAAAAAAGCATAAAGAGACATATTTTGGTTAAAAATGAAAGATGGTTATATGTGTTGATTTACTGTCCCTCTAGAAGTCACAGTAATAATAAAATAATGTAATAATGGTAATTAAAAGCATTTATTAGATGCTTACTAGCCACCAAGTACTGTTCAAAGTTCCTTGCATTTATTACATCTTTAATCTCATAACAAACCTCTGAAATGGGTGCTTTATTATGCCTGTTTTATAGATGAAGGCTTAAAGAATGTATGTTATTTCCTGCAAAAATCACCTAAAAGAGGCTCTGAACTTAGGATACCAGGCACAGTGGAAAGGAATAGTAAAGCATTAGATTGACATCAGAAAAATTAAGTTTAAAAATTCCTGAATGGTGGGATCATTTTGCTTCCTTCTCCCCTGATTCCAGTAAACTGAAAAAAGGGGGAAAAAAAGATAGCTAAAATAAAATATTCGAAACCTGAGTTGAAGAAATCTTGAAAAAAATTTAAGTGAATGAACTTTTATCCACAGAAGTTTCCTTGTGTGCTACAAATAGATCTATTTCTCTTTCTACCCTATTCCCCCAGTCGGCTTGTAATCTGCTTTCTGTCACTATAGATTTATTTTGATTTTCTAGAATTTTATATAAATGGAATCTTACAATATGTAGTCTTATTTTCCCATTTTCTTTCAATCAATATAAAGATTGATGTTCATGCATATTGTTGTGTGTAGCGATAGCCCAGTCCTTTTTTTTCCTGAGTAGTATTTCATTATATGATGTACTATAATTTGTGTATCCATTCACCTATTGGTGAACATTTGGGTTGTTTCCAATTTGGAGTCATTACAAATAAATTACACTCATGTACAAGTCTTTGTTGGACATATGTTTTCATTTTCTTTTTTTTTTCCCTGCCCTGACCGCCCCCCCATGTTTTCATTTTCCTTGAGTAAATGCCTACGAGTGGCTGGGCTGCACAGTAGTTCTTGTGTTCGTGAAAAGTTTTTTTAACTTCAAATTTTATACTCAGCCAAACTATCAGTTAAGTGAGGAAAGCAAATAGGGATGTTTTCAGACATTTAAGAACTCAAAAAAAAAATTAACTCTCTTGTACCCATTCTACAAAGCCATTATAAAGGTGTACTCCAGAAAAATGATAGAGTGTGATGGGGGAAGACTTGGAATTCAGGTGTAAGTGCCTGCAACGCAGGGGAACAAACAGATATCACAGGGTAACAGCATCGCAGCAGGCTGGATACCCACCAGTGCCTATGGGAGCAGGAGGAGAGAGGGTTCTGGGAAGAAGATAGCAAGGCAGGCACACAAAACAGGGAAGGTGTGATTGAGCATGAGGCAAATGTTATTGCTAGACATGAGACAGAAATGTTTGACATGTGGAGAAAATTAGCATATGACATATGAATAAACAAAACAATTAGTAATTCTAAGAAAATTAGTTGTACATGAAAGGAGACTTGTTCATATACTATATGCCTCAATGGTAAACAGTAGTTACAGAAGAATAATGTAAATATTGACTTTTGTTTCCTAAAAAACTATGGTATTATCTATGTATGTTGAGAAACTGGAGGAATAGGCAGTGATGGAATGGGAGAGCTACATCTAGCACAGTGAGATGCCAATAGTGTCTAAAACTGAAAAATCAAGACACAGCAATCAGAAAGATACATATATATATAGATAGATAGATAGATAGATAGATAGATATAGATATACAGAGAGAGAGAGAGAGACAGAGAGAGAGAGAGAGAGACATTCAAAAGTTGAATATCAGGGAAGCATCCAGAAGAGTTGAGGGTGGTTGCATCTGGGGTGGCAACCTGTGGAGTAAGGGGTGAAGAACCCTCAGTTTTAAAATAAGTTTAACCTTTAAAACTGAATGCAGGCCGGGCACGGTGGCTCACGCCTGTAATCCTAGCACTCTGGGAGGCCGAGGTGGGCGGATCATTCTGAGCTCAGGAGTTCAAGACCAGCCTGAGCAAGAGCGAGACCCTGTCTACCAAAAAATGGAAAGAAATTAACAGCTAAAAATATATGTAGAAAAAATTAGCCAGGCATGGTGGCGCGTGCCTGTGGTCCCAGCTACTCAGGAGGCTGAGACAGTAGGATTGCTTGAGCCCAGGAGTTTGAGGTCGCTGTGAGCTAGGCTGACGCCATGGCACTCGCCCCAGGCAAGAGAGTGAGACTTTGTCTCAAAAAAAAAAAAAAAAAAAAACTGAATGCAAGCATGTATTACTTGGTAAAAAAAAAAATTAAGTGTTTTAAGCACAAGGGCATGAAGCTTCAGAGCTCTGCTTGCATTTTTATGTGGTCATCTTTACTCTGTTCTCTTCAGTATGTCAGCTTCCCTTGTGATAGCAAAGTGGCTGCCGCCATTCCAAGCCAGAGTGGCACACCTCCTCCACCCCCTACCCCCAGAGCAGTCCTTTCTCCCTGCCATGTTCTAATGCCCTGACAAGGGGAATATCAGGGCCTGACCGCAGGGCCACATTATGACTTTCATGGGCCCTAGATACTTGCATCTAATGTATTCCCTGTATTTTGCACCCCAAGATACTTGTGCTTTTGTGGACCCCTTTTCCCATAAAACATTTTTTTTAATTATATTTTATGACTGCATTAGAGGTAAAGATGAGTATAGTAAAATATTAAAAATATCTTCTTTGACCTTAAAATTCATTTTTTTCTTTCTAATTTTAAATTAAAACATTTTCACATACCCTTAAAAGGATTATGGGCCCTACGCACTGTGTCTATCATGTTGGAGGGATATGTTTTTCCTGCCTGATTTGATTTAGGCCTGAATGGAAGGGCTTCTTTAATTTAATCACTTAGAAAACAGGATTAGTTTAAATTGATTAGATTATGGCAATGGGATTGGGGGGGGCTACCCTAGAGTTGGGAATGAGTTCCATCACACCCAGATGGAATTTCTGCCATACAATTGGACAGGGGGTGCGATGGATGCCAGAGAAATAATCGAAATATCCCCCACAGATGTGAACAATTTACAGAAGGAAATTAATAACAAATGATCAATTAGCATATGAAAAGATGCTGGCTAGTAATTAAGGATATGCAAAATAAGGCAACAATTAGATATTTTTCACCCATCAAATTAGCAAAAATGTAAGTTTGATGATATCCAGATCTGATGAGGTATAGAGAAAAGGGTGCCCTGGCATATTGTTGGTAGGAATCTAAATTGGTATGCCTTTTTTGGAGGGCAATTTATGAGTAGCTATCAAAATTTTAAATGTGCATACCTTCATCCCAGCAATCCAATTTCTAAGTATCTAAACATCTAACATAGGAAAACATGATCACTAGTTGCACAAAGAAAAGCACGTCCAAGGATTCATTTCATTTCAGCATTGTTCATGATAGTAAAAATTTCCAGGAAGCCTTATAATTCATTAATGGTAGCGTGGTTAAATAAACTATGCTAAATACATACTGTAAAAAACAAAGTAGATCAATTTGTATTGACATGAAAGGAGGATATATTTTAAACTGGGGGGGGAAAAACCCAAGTTATATATTATTTCAATCTGCTATGGCTGCCATAACAAAATACCACAGACTAGGTGGCTTAAATAACAAAAATTTATGTTCTCACAGTTCTAGAGGCTAAAAGTCTAAGACGAAAGTGTCAGCATTGTTGATTTCTTCTGAGACCTCTCTCCTTGGCTTACAAATGCCTGTCTTCTCGCTGTGTCCTCATCTGCCCTTCTCTCTGCGCCTGTGCATTCCTGGTGTCTCTTCCTCTTTCTATTAAGGACTCCGGCCCATTGGATGAGGACTCCATCCCATGACCTCATTTAATTACTTCTTTAAAGGCCCTATCTCCAAATATAGTCACACTGGGGTTAAGGTTTCAATATATGAATTGCAGAGGTGGGGGACAATTCAGCCCATAGTATATACATATATATACATGTCTCATTTCTATAAACAAACCAAGGACACAAAACCAAATTATATATTTCCAAATGTACATATTCCAGATTTATACTAATATATATGCGTTATATATATTCTATGTATCCTACATAAATATATATAGTACATTTATATATGTGCATTACGTATTGTACTAATGCATACTTTTGCGTATAAAAACATCTCAGAAGAACACAGCAACCTGATATGGTAGTGTCCTCGGCGGAGGAAAGTGAGATTAAATGAGGCTACTGGAGACTTTTATGTTATTCATATTGTCTGAAAATTTTTTGCATCCAGGATTGTATTCAAATACTGTGCAGCACATACATTTAAAAATACAAAAAAGTGCCTTGCCTAAGTGTAGTGAGCTGAGATGCTTTGAAGGGTTAATGAATAAAAAGGTATAATGCAATTATAGTTGCTAGGGAACTTTAATAAACGCTATTCGCTTCTGTACAAAGCTTGCGGTTAGCAATTGTTAGAATTCAGGCCTGATCGCCCTACGCAAAGTATGTCAAGGGTTCAACTTATGATTGATGTGTAACTGGAAGAATGATCTGTGTTTAATCTATAACTTAGATTGTGCTTTACTTCAATGATTGTAATTTGTCTTTGGGTACCAGAGATCTGTGAGAACAGCCAGATCTCAGGACTCTGTGTCATTGAAATACTGATTGTACACTCTGCCTTTGTTTCCTTTGTTTTAGAGTACCTGTTCTATGGCACGTAGCCCCCCAAATTAGTATAAAATTCCTGTAAAAGCTAAAGACTGGTGCCACTCTCTTGTACTGCTTTTATGCGGGCAGAGGTGGTCGCTGGCCAGCTAATAAAGACTCTCAATTTGGCTCCATTAAATTCTCTCGTGGTCTGTTCGCGCCCTCCACACTACAACACTAAGGACCCATGGCCCTTTCAAGGCAGGGCTAAGCCTGGGCATGTGGTTGGCAAAGACCCATTTCATTCTATTATTTCCGGTTCACCTACCTCTCGGGTCTGAGTTTGTCTTTCTTCCGACAGCCCCGACTTGCCACCCTCACTATGGCATGTCTCTCACCTTTTCTTCATCACCAAATGTCTTGAAATATCAGCGCCTGCCTGTCCTTCCTCATGCCCATGAACCTCTAGCCCTCTGTTCTCCCCTCACCACGTTGCTGAGACTGCTTACAAAAGCCCTGTCATCTGGTTGGGGTCCCTTAACTACTGGAGGAACACTGTGTGCTGAGACAGCTGAACACAGGGCCTGCCTTCCCTGTCCAACCTTCTGCTTCTCATTAATGTGTGAACTAAAATAAAATCTTAAGGCTCCCCCCAACCACAGGTTGACTAAATGGATGCCCTCTTGGCCAAGGAGACACCCTAAAACTGAGTTGCTGGCCCAGAAAAGGGAGATCACACATGCCCCATCATGCCCCACTCCCTTCCCATAGGTATCCTTTGTAACTCTCTAACAGGCCTAAGGCTATGCAAGACAAACCTGCAAGTCCTCAATTTACATAATATATGGCTGGTAGCTTATCTCTGATTAACAGGCTTCCTTATCTTAACTGAAAACATTCCAAACCTTTAGACAAAGCTTCCTTTCTTCAACCAATTACAAGTCAAAGAATCTTTAATCCCGCCTATAACCTATAAGCCCCTGCTTTGAGATGTCCCACCTTTTCAGGCCAAACCAACGTATGCCTTCCACGTGTTGATTCATGACTTTACCTGTGATTCCTGTCTCCCTGAAATGTATAAAATCAAACTGTAACCCAACAGTTAGCAAGTCCACTTGCTCAGGGCTTCTTGAGCGTGGCTTCAGACCATGGTCCT
>NW_012150174.1:1519656-1521444 GCF_000956105.1 Propithecus coquereli
AAATATTATATGTATATAGTGTCATCCCCTATCCCATATGCAGAGTCATAAGCTCTGCCTATTGAAGCTATAGGCTCAAACTTTTGAAACCTAGAACAGAATTACTTGGTGTATCTGTAAATTTCTTAGACAAGTCAACAGTGGGTCTGGTATCTATTCATCTTCGCATAATTTGATCCATATTTCATTCTAGATATTCCTAAATTTAAGTAGAGGTGAAAGATAATACTAGCTTTGATTCCCAGGAATGTTCTATGGAAGAATCAGAAATCAAGTTAAGTCATTTCTTATTCTAAAAGCCAACAGCTGCTAGGAGAAAAGCAGACAGATAATCCTAGAGCAGAAAATTTAAAAATATGTGTATATTTCAGAATATATGCATGGTATATCTATGATTGGAAGAACAGGAAATGAAAAGGAAAAAAGTAAATTGGTCAAGTAATTTAAAATTTAATAGATTAATAACAGATATTTTATGAATCATGCTTTTTTTTCTGACCACTCTGCCCCCCACCCCAGCTAGTAAGCCTAGAAGTTTTAGTTAGCATCATAAGCCTTATCTTTTTACATGGAATGAAAGTCACAAAAGAAACTATTGAGGAATAGAACAAGATCAGCTAAATTTAATTCATGATCTTGCTTTAACTTGATTCATCTGTTTACTTTTCTTCATCAGCTCAAAGTAATTTGGACACTTCAAACATACAGCGTGTTAACACATCCCCATATGCCCACACCCCATACTTAACATATGTTAACATTCTCCCATATTTATTTCATATATTTTTAAAAGAAATAAAACTTAGTTGATAGAAGTCTCCATCTCCGTTTCCTTTTTTAAATTGTGCAATACAACAGACATTGTATAGTGTAATAGATGATTACAAAGCAAGTGTCCTATCTACCATCCAAGTCAAGAAACATTTCAAGACACATGCACACACACCCTCACCCCTCTCTGCCACATACACCCTGATTGACATACACTATTGACTGACTGACAGTCTGAGAACCACAGAGGCTTTGCAGTAACTGACAGCTAGGCTATATCCCTCTCTAGTGCTTAGTTCACTTTTTCTTTAAGTCATCTTTTCTTCCCACATTCCATTTGGATCCTATCAGAGATAACAGATTTTAAGTCTTTAGAGTTCTCAGGTCAGACGTTTACTACAGAAAGGAAATCCAGGGACTAGTGATGATTAGACTAAAATCCAAACACCTGTACAACTACTTTGGACTCTTTGCGGAACTTTATTTTTTTAAGAGGTGTCTATTGTATCTTTTTAAGAGAAATCATATCTTTATAACGTTGTAGTTAAAACGAAGGTAGAATTGCATCATGCCTAGAAATATTAGGCACCCCGTCGTTTCCCAGTGGAAAACTTAACACAGAGTAACAACTGATCAAGGTGATGTAACCAGTCATTGTCACTGGCTCTGTTTATATTTAAAGGAGAAAAGATATTTTTTGGTAACTTTGTGCTTGATTTTTCTCCCTGGGTTCCAATAGCAAAAAACAAAGTAGTTGTGTTGTTTTGATAGAATAGTAGAGCCTAATTAGAATGTGTATTTTTTGTGTGTGGAGATTGGATCTCACTATATTGCCCAGGCTGGTCTCAAACTCCTATGCTTAAGGGATCCTCCCACCTCAGTCAGTCTCTCAAGTAGTTGGGATTACAGGCATGAGCCACTGCACCTGGCAAAATGTGGATTCTTGTAGGTTTCACATAGCTATAATTGATGGCTTGTAGTACATGAGACAAGTTATATGGTCTTTCAGTCATACTG
>NW_012150174.1:1521494-1524759 GCF_000956105.1 Propithecus coquereli
TCACCATATACCAGTTTGTTTAGTAGGGCTGCCATAATAAAGTAACACAGACTGGGCAGTCTAAACAACAACAGTTTATTTTCTCACAATTCTGGAAGCTAGAAGTCCAAGATCCAGGTGTTGGTACCTTGAGGTCTCTCTCCTTGACTTGCAGACAGCCATCTCCTCCCTGTCTTCACATGGTCTTCCCTCTGTACCTGACTATACATTTCCTCTTCTTATAAGGACACCCATCATATTGGATTAGAGCCCACCCTAATGATCTCATTTTAAATTAATTACCTTTTTAAAGGCCCTATCTCCAAATACAGTCACACTCTGAAATACTGGGGGTTAGGACTTCAACATAGAAATTTTAGGGGGACACAACTCAGCCCACAACAGGCAGGTACTGATCCATACTCTTTACATGCATTATTTTACAACAATCCTGTCACTGTTATTTTAATTTTATAGATGATAAGACTGAGGTATAGAACGATTAAGTACTTGCCTAAATTCTTAGCAATCAATAGACCTGGGGCTTAAACCCAAATAATCACCCACAAAAGCTTACGGAGTACTGAAGAATGGGGTTAGGATTTTGTTCTTTATCCTAAGAACAATGGGAAACCATTGAAGGATCATTCTACTTGCTAAACCAACTGAAGAAAATTCAGAGATCTTAGTCTCACTTTTTTACAGATGAGGAAGCTGAGCCTTGTCACTTTTTTTTCAATATATCACACCCCGGCTAAGCCTCCATATAACTCAGAAATCTTGAAGGTAAAATATTTGTAGAGTTGGCCTCCTGCAGGAGTGAACTATTTGACACAGGTGGGTATGTATTTGAAAGGTAAGTATGGTATAGGTGAGCTATATGCTATGCTGGGCTCCCCACACAGAATAAGAAAGTTGAAAATTTCAATTCTTCCCTAGGACAAAAGCTTAATCTTGGTCTGTTCCTTGGGCAGCCAGAAGCGGAGAAATTCCAATTCAGCATCAAAATGTCAATTGAAAGAGGAAAACAACAGCTTCGCCTAATATTTTTTAACAGCTTTATTGACATATAATTTATATCCTGTAAAACTCACCCGTTTTAACTGTACAATGATTTTTAGTAAATGTATAGTGAAACTATCCCCGCAATCCAGTTTGGGAGCATTTCTATCACACTAAAAAAATCCTTAATAACCGTTTGATGTCAATCCAAGGCCCAGTCCCGCCTCCAAACCCAGGTGTGCCTAATTATTTTTAAGTGTGTTTTACTGAATAGAAATGACCTTATAGACCCAAGATGACTCTAAAAGAAAGCTAAGACTAGGCTCATAATGAATTTGAGGCATATGTGTTCACTAGTGCACGAAAGTATGTCAAAGCTTGCTCTATATGTGAAGTATTCCTTCATTCATTCTCTGAGAAAAACCCCAATTTGGCTTCCCTACGTGGACCTTATTATCTAAATGGAGCAAAAGCAGAAAGCGCGATACCCTGCACGCTAGCATCTGCGTGGGAGGCGAGCGCACGGCAAGTGCCAGCAGGTGAAGAGTAAAGTGCATCGCAGGTGTGCGCCTGCGCAGCTTCGCGCCCGCCTACAAGCGGGTAACCAAAATACCTGGCTCGGGACCCGTCGGTTCCGCCGTTGCGGCGTCGCCGTTTCGGATCTGAGTGCCCATCCGTGATACCCAGAGAATCCAGACCTGGCAAATAACCCCTACCCCCTTGCTTTCCCTACCCAGAGCTCACGAGAAGCGCCCAGATTCCCAGGCCTCGCGGCCTACCTGCCAGGGAAGCCGCTCCCCAACTTTCTCCCCTCTAGCCCCACCCCTCATCCTGCCAGGCCGCACCTCCTTGGTCGCTGAAGGGTCTAGTCCCTCCCCTTCGGGCCGACGCCAGCAGCCACGTACCACGTTTCTACGAGTCTCGGGCCTAAAAGCGGAAGTTACGCAGGAACTCGCGAGCGCAGGGGCGGCACTGGAAGGATATAGGCTGCTGAAGGAAGGGGGCGGGCAGACGGCATTGGCAGGCGCCGGAAGTGGTCGCGCAGAGGAAGGGTGGGAGAGGGTTTGCCGAGGCAGTTTGCTTGGCTGTATGTAGCTGGGCGCCTCTTGAAGGCGCACTCTCGCTCCTTTCCGAGTGCCTAGCACAGTCTCCCCCGCTTCAGCCAAACATGGACTTCAGGGAAATACTCCTGATAGCTTCCAAAGGACAAGGTGTCAACAGTGTGCCGGTAAGTAGCTGCTGGGCGTCACTGTAGGAGACCCCAGTCTTCAAGTTCAGAATGTGTGGCCCGTGGAACTTCTAGGCAAGCCGCCTGTGGGCTCCAGGAGAGGAAAGACCTGGGTGGTGGGTCTGTACTCTTGGGGGCTCCGAGTGAAGAGGTGCTTGGGACACGATGCGGGAGCCGTCCTTTGAGTAGGTTTCGCCGGTTTATTTACTCATGCAACAGGGATTTTGCGGTTTCGGTATTTTAATTAGAATTGCCTGAAAGCACTGAGTGAGCGGTGCCTGGCACATACTGAAATCTAGCGCTAGTAGTTTCCGACTTCGGCATAAACTTCAGCCCCAAGGTTGGGAAGTTCAGGGGTCTTAGGGACATGGCCTGAAAGTCTTTGGCTGGTTTTTCGCCGATTTTCGGATCAAACGTTTAGTAATTTCTTGAACGAATTCTCTGACTCGGCCCCACCCACTCAGCCAACAAGATGATTAAATTATCACCTTCCAAGGGGAGAGTATCACCCTTTGTACGGGAAAGAGAAGTTTAGTAGATTCCACGAAATCCTTGGCTAGCAGAATGGGTGAGCCAGTTTCAGCTTCCGTTTACTTGTGGCCTTCCAGATTTCAGTCTTTGTTTGAAATCTAGGTCCTATTTGCCTAGTAAATGTTTGCCAATTCACTAATATTCGCACAGCGGTGTAACATTTAAAATCTAAATGCTAAAGTGGTGAAGAGTGCCTGGTTTCTGGAGTTGTAGCTGTTTTGCATAAACTAATCATTTCTGGATCCTCAGATGGTACCCACTGCACAGCTGTAAACCGATAAATTGCATTGTGATACCTGCGGTTTGAGCAGTGAAGTGTGGAATTCAAACAGCTCTCTGTTAAAGTTAATTCAACTGGAATTTATTGAGCTCCCCCTAAGTGTTCTGCATTTCCTAGATTTCTGTATCTTGCAATATTAGTTTTTTTCTCATTTGCCACTTTTCTTCTGAGGCTGACCTGTTCTTTTACCCTTCTGAAAATATTGATATGGAGATAATGAAATAACTAGTAAGAAAGTCTGTATC
>NW_012150174.1:1527004-1532146 GCF_000956105.1 Propithecus coquereli
CTAACATTTGATCTGTAATGGATTATAACTGGATTGCTCCCCACCCACTCTTGAATCTGTCAACCTTAAAAACAAGATTCATGCAACATGATTAAATCTTGAATTTATTTGAGTGCAAAGTTTGAGGATGGCCACCCAGGAGGACACAGATTCCAAAAAGATGAGGTCAGTTCTCTGAAGTGGAGAGGTTTCAGGGTCTTTTATATAGGCAAGGTCTGGGGAAGCTTAACAGGATTTCAACATTTTTCCAAACAAGTTTAATGCATAGTTACAGCAATTTGATTGGTTATAGACAGTGTTTCTTTTTTAGGAAGAGTATATTTAACATTCCACATTAAGGATGCAATAGTTAAGGGGTCTTTTATCTCAGGCACCATCTGGTCTGAGCCAGGTGCAAGAAAACAAGGAAGGAAGTTAATCTATAACAAAACATCAGTAATTAAGAGGTCAAGAGGTCCCAGCTCTGTAACTTGGTTTCCAAAGTTAACCTTCCTCAGGGCTTAACAACTTTTAGAAGCTCCAAATAGACTATATACATTTTCTTTCACAGATCTGAAATGACTTCTCCAGTGTTTGTAGCAGCTTTGGACTTCTGTCCTAGAGTAGTACCTCTCAACCAGTGTTTGGGGAGAGGGTCTTTTAGAAACTACTGCCTACATTATTACCACAGGAATTGTGTTATTTCCTTTCCCCAGCACTACTTAATTGCTTTTTGAATAATAATAATAATAATAGTAACATTTATAGTGCTTACTCTGTGCCAGGCACTGTTTTAAGTACTTCATACATTAATTAACTTAATCGCCATAATAACCATATAAGGGGAGTTGTTTTACAGATGAGGAAACTGAGGCCCAGAGAAGTGAAGAAACTTGCCCAAGGTCACAAAGCTGATAAATAATAGAGCCAGTATTGGCAGAGCAGAATCTAATCCAGGCAGACAATTCTAGAGTTCTTGCTCTTAATCATGACCCTGTGTTGAATGAGGGGAGTGTATTAAAGATGGTATGGTGAGGAAGGTTGTCATCTATGCAGCCTGAACCAATCCAGCTCCTTACTCTCTACTCCTGCCTAATATAGTGTTAGGCAGTAGCCTTTTTGATTTCTTGATGACATTCGCAGTATACAGTAGTCTGATGGAAGAGAAATTTAAAGGTCAAAACCAACAGCATTTGGAAACTGGTAGATAAAAAGATAGTTACAGTCTGTTTAGGAGAGTGCCAGCACGGTCAACAGAAATAATAGTCTGAAGGTAAGGGAGGGTAAGATAGGAAGCTCAGTTACAGACCTGTTTGAGGTAATGGTATTATCCAAGAGGTAGGTGGAAATTAGAGAATGTCATTTAAGATTGAGGTTAGAGGCTGGGCGCGGTGGCTCACGCCTGTAATCCTAGCACTCTGGGAGGCCAAGGCAGGAGGATTGCTTAAGCTCAGGAGTTCGAGACCAGCCTGAGCAAGAGCAAGACCCCATCTCTACTAAAAATAGAAGGAAATTAGCTGAACAACTAAAAATATATAGAAAAAACTAGCCGGGCATGGTGGCACGTGCCTGTAGTCCCAGCTACCTGGGAGGCTGAGGAAGGAGGATCGCTTGAGCCCGGGAGTTTGAGGTTGCTGTGAGCTAGGCTGACGCCACAGCACTCTAGCCCGGGCAAGAGAGTGAGAGACTGTCTCAAAAAAAAAAAAAAAGATTGAGGTTAGAGCTAGAGATGAAAGTGTTGGCGTTAAACTAGAAGTGAGGTGTGTTGTAGTGAGAACGCTTTTAGACCTGAATTAGGAGACCTGGATTCTAATTTGGACTCTGCTACAAACTATGTGATTGCCAGTAAGTAAATACACAGTTTTCCTTTCTGAACCATTTCTTTCCTTTTCTTTCTTTCTCTATCACCCGGGCTAGAGTGCCATGGCATCAGCTAGCTTATAGCAACCTCCAACTCCTGGGCTCAAGCAATCCTCCTGCCTCAGCCTCCCGAGTAACTGGGACTTCAGGCGTGTACCACCACACTGGGCTAATTTTTCTATTTTTAGTAGAGACAGGGTCTCACTCCTGCTCAGGTTGGTCTCAACTCCTGAGCTCAAGTGATCCTCCTGCCTCAGCCTCCCACAGTGCTAGGATTACAGGTGTGAGCCACTGTACCCAGCCATTTCTGAGCCATTTCTAACATAGAGGTTGGACTAGAGACTCTGAGATACCTATCTGATATTATTCCTTTTTGTAATATGGTATGTTTTTATAAACACAGTAACAGTAAAAGTTTATATTTAACCTCATAGCAATTGGGAATAGCATGCTTTGGGGATGTTTTCTTTTTACTCTCTTAGCCACCCAGCTAGGCAAGCCTAATGCAAACCACTAGTTTTCCAGGCCCGCATTCATTCCTTGACTGTGATGTTTTGAGAATATTTTTAAAGTTGTGATTACTGAAGTTAAGGATGTATTAATAGTATTCTTTGAATATTTTTAACTCTTAATTCTGACCAATTATAAATATCTATGTAATATCTATGTAAATATCTATGTCAGGAAATTTATATTGTCTACATTTACAACCATATGGTATCTCCCAAGTAAAGAACAGCTTTCAAGAAGTGATTGACTATTGATTCCAACATTACATATAGTGTTTGGTGAACACATATTTCCAGACTGAAAGCTCCCTATTAATCTGACCCTGACAGTATAGTTTCAATGCAAGGAATATATGTGTTTTAAAGTGGCTTTTTATTTTCTAGGTCTTATGGCTTCAGAATTATAAATCTGGGCGAAATCTCTTATGTTGTATTTTAACCATGCATAAGCATCACTGTGGTGCATCATTCATTGGGATCCAGCAGAATCACTGGGTTAGCTTGCAGTGTAATAAAATAGATACCCTTAGAATAAAAGAAACTCTTGTCCAGTTGCTTTTCATGAGCTCAAACAATGAAGCAGCCTGGTGCCTTGAATCAGATTCAGAATTGATGGAAGCATCTTGATGTGTTGTTGCTAGAGCTAGATATGACCATCTGATGCAGAGGAAAGTGCCGAATAGTTCTTTTGCGTTGTTAAATAGAATATAATGTAATCCCAGCCAGAGGCTTTTTTCTTTTTAAACATGATTTTCTACGGGGCTACCTGTGAGGTTGGGGAGCTGTCTTTAAAAATATTCCATTACAACTCATCTTTTGATACCAGGATCTGATTGCAGCCCACTTTTGAAAGGTCTAGCCAGCTCATTGTTAACAAGATACATGGTCATATACCCAAGAGCAATTAAAACGTACCCATGTAAAAACTAGTACACAAATGTTTACAGCATAAGCATTCACAATAGCCAAAAAAATAGAGACAATCCAAATGTCCAACTGATGAATGGATAATTATGTGGTATAGGTATACAATGGAATATTGTTCAGTCATGAAAAGGAAATACTGATACGTGCTACAACATCAACCTTAAAAACAGTATGCTAAGTAAAAGAAGCCAGATACAAAAGGCCATTTCTATCAGTGTTTTCCAGAGAAACAGTCCAGTAGGATTTATTTTAGGGAATTGATTGTAGGGGGCTGGCAAGTCTGCAATTTGTAGGGCAGGCCAGCAGGCTGGAAAATCAGGCAGGAGTTAATGCTGTAGCTTGAGGTAGAATTCCTTCTTTTTTGAGAAACCTCAGTTATGGCTCTTACGCCTTCAACTGTTAGCCACATTATGGAGGGTAATCATCTTTACCTAAATTCAACTGATTGTAGATATTAATTATGTCTACAGAATACCTTCACAGCAACGCCTAGATTAGTGTTTGATTAAATAACTGGGTACTTATAGCCTAGCCAAGTTGACACATAAAGTTAATCATCATAGTCACATATCGTATGATTTCATTTATATGAATGTCCAGAATGGGTAAATACATAGGGACAAAAAATACTAGGTTGGTACAAAAGTAATTGCCGTTTCGGACCATGAATTTTAATCATTATAACTAGGCTCAGACACATCTTTATTAATCAAAATAAGAACCATTACAATCAACACATTTTTGCCAACAAGAAATAAGTTTGTTTATTCCTGTTGCGTAAAAATCCATGCTTGAGGATTCGACAAACTCTTGGAAAGCATTTTCTGCATCCTGCTGGTTGTGGAAATGTTTTCCCTGCAAAAAGTTGTCGAGAAACTTGAAGAAGTGGTAGTCAGTTGGTGAGAGTTCAGGTGAACATGGTGGATGAGGCAAAACTTCGCAGCTCAATTCATTCAACTTTTGAAGCGTTGGTTGTGTGACATGCAGTCGGGCGTTGTAGTGGAGAATTGGGCCCTTTTTGTTGATCAATGCCGGCTGCAGGCCTTGCAGTTTTTGGTGCATCTCATCAATTTGTGGAGCATACTTCTCAGATGTAATGGTTTTCCAGGGATTCAGAAAGCTGTAGAGGATCAGACCAGCAGCAGACCACCAAACAGTGACCATGACCTTTTTTTGGTGCAAGTTTGGCTTTGGGAAGTGCTTTGGAGCTTATTCTCGGTTGTTGTATAAAAACCGCTTTTTGTTGCATGTCACAATCCAATCAAGCAATGGTCTGTTGTTGAGTAAAAGAAGAGAAGATGACACTTCCAAATGATGATTTTTTTGATTTTCGGTCAGCTCATGAGGCACCCACTTACCGAGCTTTTTCACCGTCGCAATTTGTTTCAAATGCCAAGGGACCATGGAATGGTCAACATGTCTTGGGCAACTTCTCGTGTAGTTGTGAGATTATCAGCTTCAATGATTGCTCTCAGTTGGCAGTTGTCAACTTCCAATGGCCAGCCAGTGTGCTCCTCATCTTTCAAGGCTCTTGTCTCCTTTGCAAAACTTCTTGAACGGCCACTGTTCTGTACATTCATTAGCAGTTCCTGAGCCAATGCGTTGTTGATGTTTCAAGTTGTGTACACTGCTTTACAACCCGTTTTGAACTCAAATAAGAAAATCACTCGAATTTGCTTTTTGTCTAATGTCATTTCCATAGTCTAAAATAAATATAATATAAACAGCAAGTAATGTCATTAGCAAAAAAGTAAAGTGAGAAATGTGCACTAAAATGATGTATAACATAACCACATTTAAGATTCCAATATCAAGGCCGGGCGCGGTGGCTCACGCCTGTAATCCTAGCTCTCTGGGAGGCCGAGGG
>NW_012150174.1:1533366-1566314 GCF_000956105.1 Propithecus coquereli
CAGAGTGCTAGGATTACAGGAGTGACCCAATCCTTTTTTTTGCCCCAGATTTCTAGGCTGTTACCTAAACTTTGCCTAAGAGAATGTTTTAATATTTTCTTGGTGTCTGTACCTTTGAGTGCCTTTTCAAGCTACAGAGGATGTAAGAAACTATAATTATGACTCGGTTCGTGTAAAAAAGATAAAGCCTTATCAAAACAGTGCTGACCTACTGCTTGCTTTTAAAATTGTTTCCTAGCAGATCCACAAAATAGACATTATATGGATTTATTGAATTTCTTCTGCATTGTAGGGACAGGATAACAAGTACTGCAAAGTTGTTGGGTTAAATGTGAGACCAGCTTAACTATCCTTAAGGGTTAGAGGTGTTTAAAAAAAAAAAAAAGCTGAATTTGAGATCAGCATATAAATTGATGGGAATAGGTATATACTTTGAAAAAAGCCTTTTTTAAACAACAAAGAAGTAGCCTTTGTAATTCTTTTCAGAGCAAATCTGAGTTTCCAAACACTTCCTTTCTGTATTTTTTTTTTTTTTAAGAGAAAGAGTCTTGCTCTGTCACCCAGGCTGGAATGTAGTAGCACAATCATAGTTCACTGTAGCCTTAAACTTCTGAGCTCCAGCATCATCCTGCCTCAGTCTCCCGAGTAGCTGGGACTACCAGCTCCTACTACCACCACACCTGGCTAAAGTTTTATTATTTTTTGTAGAGATGGGGTCTCACCACGTTGCTCAGGCTGGTTTTGAACTCCTGGCCTTACGTGACCCTCCTGTCTTGGCCTCCCAAAGTGATGGGATTACATGCGTGAGCCCCTGAATCAGCCCAGCCTCTTTCCTCTATTTTTGAT
The DNA here is from genome assembly GCF_000956105.1 of Propithecus coquereli. Lineage (NCBI taxonomy): Eukaryota > Metazoa > Chordata > Mammalia > Primates > Indriidae > Propithecus > Propithecus coquereli. The sequence goes on from NW_012150174.1 coordinate 1,534,213, forward strand.
CCCTAAGTAGGTGTTTCTTAAAGGGCAGTACATATAGGCCTGGATGTACCATGATTTTAGGTGGCATACAAGTATCCTTTTATCTTAGTAGTTAAATATTTTGATATGAATTGGAAAAATATAACTAGCTTTTCAAGCCAGTCATTTCATGGATATTATTGCTGAAATAAAGCTATAATAATAGGCCATGATGTTAGGTCTGTGTATGTTTTTAAATTAGTAAATAATAGTATAGGTAATATATCAAAAAGGCAAAAATCATGAAGGTAGTATGCAAATAACTGAAGCTTGGTAAACACTGCATTAAACTGTGCCCATTGACACTATTGTTTTTTGTTTTGTGTACCAGTATTCAGTTAAGAGCAACTTTTTGGCTAGACATAGCCAATTTTCTGTCTCTTGGAGTCCCAGGTTAGAACAAAAGATGTCTATCCCAAAATCATGTTAGGTAGTGCTCAGTGCTGAGTCATCTAGACAGCAAACTAGTCTTGTTTTAAATAAGTAACACTAATGTGTATATTTGCATTTTTCTTGGGAAAACCCTGTATAGGCTTTGATTTGGCAGGTCAATCTATGAGCTATATAGTTGATAGGGACAGGAAAATCTTAAGTCTTGGTGACAAAAATCCACCTTCCTCTTCTTCCAAATCTACGAATGGGATGGAGTGGAATGTGTGCCTCTGCTTATGAGTTTTTGTATGTCTTCAGTCAACTTGAATTCATATTTTTGGTGTCCTTTCCATAGTGAAAATGTGAGCTGCTCGTGAATAAGACCTGTGTTTGAGGCAATTTTATGTATCTACTTAGGTTAGCAGTATTGCTTCTCTTTCTCCTCAGTTTTCCTTTCCCTCTCCTTTTTCTTCTTTAAATATGGAGCCCCTATCCACTGTGGAAAGTCTGCAATTAAATTTACCAAGATATGAACTAATTAAAGGATCTCACTGTGACCTAGCCAAGGTGACTGGGGAAGAAATATGGATAGTGTTTTGGAATTTCTATCAGGGATGTGTCAGTTCTTAGCAGTGCTATCATGCAGGATTTTCAGGTTGGATTAGAGCCTGCTGCCTTGGCCAGTTGCTTCATTGGTAGGCTAATTTAGTTGGAATTTCCACCCTGTTTTGAGATGGTTTGTATTTGGCAGCCTCGTAGTCAGCACATATCCTTTGGCTTTTCTCCAAGAATTTCATACACATCTTGGGCCTAAGTTGCTCACTTTGTTCTCAGAGGTTAGTGTTTCTTTTTTCTAGCCACAGCAACAGGTTCAGTAGATAAGAATGGCATCTGCCTAACATGACAAAAGAGGGGGAGGACACTTTAAAAATCTTATTCCTGGCCCATAAGTTTAATGTGGAATGGTCCTAGAAATGAATCATCTGAATTATTAGCTCTGTGTTTACCATACTTTTCTCATAATAGATACTTATAAAATGGAAATGTTTCTCCTTTTCTAGTTCAAATTAACATTATTCTAGTATTAGTCATTCCTCAGTGCAGTTACATCAAAACTGAAGTCCAGAGAAATACCATCTGTGCCAGGATAATATAAGCACTTTTTAGGGTGATAGAGAAACCTGTCTAAAAGAGAGTTTGTGTGGCAAATTAATATTTAATGAACATAAGAGCCACAGTGAAAAGTTAGAAGTCTAGACCCTTCTCGCTTCTTAGTTTTCTTTGAAATGCAGCTATGGTTTGCCCCTAGCCTTTGCCCAAAATAAAATCTCAGTGTTTCCCTGTTCTAAGCAAAATAACCTATGTAACTGTGACTCCCTAGTAGAAAATCATCTGGAGTAGGGTAGTCAGCAAATAGTTATGAGGAATAGTTTTTTTTGTTTCTTTGAAAAATTGGACTTTAAAATGCTTTGTTCTAAGGAAGGCTAATTTTTTTAAATCAGAATTTTAAAACACAAACTGTTTCTTTTAAGTGGTGATTTTTTTTTTTTTTTAAGTCACCAAGTCCAGGTATTAAATACCTTTTTGGAAAATAGCCTGAAAACAGAATTTCTTTGAATTGTTCATTTAAGCATTATTTTGGGATGTTACATAGAAACCCTGCACCTAAAAATAGCCATGTATAATCAATATTTACTCTGAAATTTTATAGCTAAGCTTTAATGTAGGTTATATGATCTCTTAATTATTTAGAATGGATTTTACAGTTAATATTTAAACCTCTCTATTGCTTGACATAGTGCCTTATGCCTAATAGACTTTTACTCTGTTTTTATTTTTAGAAAAGGTATAGTTTGGCAGTGGGGCCTCCAAAAAAAGACCCAAAAGTTAAAGGTGTCCAATCAGCAGCTGTACAAGCATTTCTTAAAAGGAAACAAGAGGAACTCAGACGAAAAGGTACACATCTGTCGCCTTATTCTCAATTTTAAAGTCTTCCACCTTCACATGTAGCTTGTACTTAACCAGTGGATGTTTGTAAAAGCATAAAAGGCCGATAGATTTGGCAGGGGTGGGGTGGGTGGCTGTTGTCTGGATTAACTGGATTTATGGCTTTACATATGTTCTTATGTTGATCATTTGTGTAGAAGATTTCCTTTATTCCTCTTTAAATTAAAAGCTTTTTGGGGTTAGTGACCATGTCTTGTAATTGGGAGTTCCCAGTAACTTCATTCTTTAACCTTTGTTCTGAAACTGTTTCTATCTATTTGTGTTTTAATTTTTTTTATTAATAAGAGTGCTATCTAAAAAGTTAAAATAAGGATAATTTTTTAAACCATTAAGCTCAAGTAGTTTTATTTCATATAAATGACAAAGAAACTGATTCAATATGTTTAAGTATTCATTGAGTCATAATTAATAACAACTGCTAAGTGGATACTAATGTTCCCTTAACTTGGTACATTTATTTCATATGAACTATTTTCTATATTTAAAGCTGAAAACCAAATCTTCCACTTGCTTAGTCATATAGAAAAACCCATGTGTCCTACTCATTACATAAAGATGACTCAACTGATACTTGTTCAAATGACTTCCTCATTTGATTCCTAGATGTTTTCAAACTGTAACTTGAATATTCATTGTTTTTGTTTTCAGTTGAGCATAATGCTATCTTGAGACCTTGAAATAATAATATGTTCTTGTTTTGTCCCTTGTAGCCTTAGAGGAGAAAAGGAGAAAAGAAGAACTAGTGAAAAAGCGAATTGAGCTCAAACATGACAAGAAAGCAAGAGCTATGGCCAAGAGGACAAAGGATAATTTCCATGGTTATGATGGAATTCCTATTGAGGAAAAGTCAAAGAAGAGGCAGGCAATGGAAAGCCACACCAGCCAGGGAACAGACCAAGAGTATGAGATGGAAGAAGAGGATGAATCCTTTGAGTACAATCAAGCAGAGTATGAGCAGGAGTATGAGGAAGAGGAAGAACCTCCCAAAGTTGAAAGCAAACCAAAGGTCTCCCTTAAAAGTGCCCCACCACCCATGAACTTCACTGATCTACTCAGGCTGGCTGAGAAAAAGCAATTTGAACCAGTGGAGATCAAGGTAGTGAAGAAATCAGAAGAGCGGCCTATGACTGCAGAAGAACTTAGGGAGCGAGAATTCCTTGAACGAAAGCGTAGGAAAAAGAAGCCTGAGACAGATGTAAAACTACCTCCAACTGTGTCCAAAAAGGCACCCTCTCAGAAAGAAAGCACGGGCACAAAACTCAGCAAAGTTTATGAAGACAGGCATCCTTCTTCCAAGGGAATGCCCCTTCCTCATGCTGAGAAGAAATCCAGAGCCAGCATGGCCAATGAGAAACACTCAGCTTTGTCTTTATCCAAATGCATGCCAGGAGAGAGGACCAAGGCAGGCTCTGGCAATATTTCCCAACCCTCACTTCGCGAGGGCCATAACAGACCTGTTTTGAATGGGGCTGGAAAGCCCCATTCCAGTACCTATTCACCAAGTGTCCCAAAGACTTCTGCTAGTGGGACTCAGAAATGTGTTACTGAGCACAAAGCCAAAAAGTCTCCTTCCCATCCTAACCATTCCAGGCCTGGGCCTATGGTCACTCCACACAATAAGGCTAAGAGTGCAGGTGTCAGGCAGCCAGGCAGCAGCTCCAACTCAGCCCCTGGTCGGCCCAGCATAGCAACTGCTCGACCCACAGTTAATTCTGGCCCTGCACCCAGGCGGCAGAATGGCAGCTCCAGCTCAGGACCTGAGCGATCCATCAGTGGGACCAAGAAGCCATCCAGCGACTCGAATCCCTCTGGACGAGCAGTCAGTGGTGCTAGTGGCCCTGGACGACCAATAAACAGCTCGAGTGGCCCTGGGCGACCCATTGGTGGCTCAGGTAGTTCTATGAGACCTGCGGGCAGCTCTAGAGGCCCTGGGAGGCCTGCGAGCAGTCCACATGACCTTCGACGACCAGTGAGTGGCTCAGGCCCCCTTGGGCGGTCAGTCAGTGGCCCTGGGCGATCCATAAGTGGGTCAGTTCCAGCTGGAAGGACTGTCAGTAGTTCAGGCCCTGGAAGACCAATGAGCAGCTTGGGACCTGGGCGAACAATTAGTAGCTCAGGTCCCCTCATAAAGCCCAAATGCACTGTTGTCTCAGAAACAATTTCTTCCAAGAATATCATTAGCCGGTCTAGCAATGGACAGATGAATGGAATGAAGCCTCCCTTATCTGGCTACAGATCTGCCCAAGGTAAAATTGCCCCCACCCTAAAGAGTATTTGTCACTAGGAAATTGGAAAGAGTACTTAGTTTTATATGACCTGGGACCCTGACCCTGTGAACCCTTTCATGTGCTCTCTAATATACTCTAGTGTTGATAGAATCCTGATGTGTTTGTCCTGTGGCTGAGAGTTTCTTTAATGATTGTGGCTTGGAAAAGTCTTTAGAAAGACTTATCTAGGGTCCTCTGTTCACCCATGCAGTGTCCCCCAAGTGCAATAAACTTTGTGATTTGTGAGACAGGGTGAATGTACGTGCTTTATATATATGGTCCAATGGATGAGTTAATCTTTACCTTTTTCTGAGGACCAAAGAGACCCGTCTTCAGGGATCAGAGTGTAATTGTAAGCTTGAAGTCTTTCGATGCATATGTATTGAGCAAACATAAGTTAAGCACCCATTATGTGCCAGAAACTGTTTTAAACTGCCCTTGTGTTTGTGCTCCTTATAATGGGTAGTATCAAGGTCCTAACCACTGATCCTTTAGGAATCTGCTGTCCCAAGGTACAGAATCATTGGTGGCATCTACTAGCTGCTAAGTCATAGTTGCTTCATGCTAATAGGCACTTGTTAGGCACCATGGAGAATATAAAAAAAAACCAATGATGAAATTCTTTGCTTTAAAATTCCTAATTCAACTAGACTATTGATTCTCAACCAAGGGCAGTTTTGCCCCCAAGGGGACATTTGGCAATGTCTAGAGACCTTTTGGGGTGGGGGCACAGGGTCTCACTCTGTCACCTGGGCTAGAGTGCAGTGGCATAATCATACCTTACTGTGACTTCAAACTCCTGGGCTCAAGGGATCCTCCTGCCTCAGCCTCCTGAGTAACTGGGACTACAGGCACATGCCACCGTGCCCGGCTGATTTTTCTATTTTTTTTAGAGACAGGGTCTCACTCTTGCTCAGGCTGGTCTCAAACTCCTGGCCTCAAGTGATCCTCCCTCCTCAGCCTCTCAAAGTTGTAGAATTACAGGCATGAGCCACCACGCCTGATCCTGGAGAAATTTTTGATTATCAAAACTGGGGTTGGGGGATGCCACTGGCATCTAGTAGATAGAGGCCTGGGTTGCTGCTAATAATGTACAGGATAGTCCCCCATGCCAAAGAATTAACTGACCCAAAAATGTCATTGTGCCAAGGTTGAGAAACTCTGAGCTAGGGGAGAGAAGCCATGCATATGAAAAACAACTGTAGAAGAACAAAAGGAATGTCTGTAATCAAAGACTAGAAAGTAGATGGTCTCACATACTGGTCTATTGATCAGTGCCTATCTTTGCAAAGTTTTTTTCAGTCTTTTGGTAAAATGACAAAAAAATATTGCAGTGAGTTTTTCTTGTAGTCAAACTTAGTTTGAACAATTATCTGTAATTCTGAGAATCTTTCATACTTCATTGGACTTAAAAGTTATAATGAAATTATGTGATAGTAGATGGTAATTGCTACTTTTGCTGTATTGGCAAAGTTAAAAATTAGTGATTCTGTGGCAGTTTGTAGATTTTATTTATTTTTAGAATTTTACTGATCTTTTAAATTAAGAAACATGGGCACTATCAAGCTAGAAAATGTAACAAGACATTTGTAATAAGCCCTGGAATAAATAGGAGTTCTGTTCTTTCTGGATACCGTGACACAGCAGGGATGATGTAGTAATGACTCCAGCCTGCTCACTGTGGTTTTTAAGGTTACTATCTTAATAATTTCTCACAGTCTCAATTTACATAGAACTCTGGGCCTATTTGAAGTTTTAAGGTTCTTGTAAATAATAATGGTTTCTATTCTTAGGTCCTCAAAGGCCTGCCTTCCCCATTGGTTACAAAAGGCATCGAGAATATGAAGAGGAAGAAGATGATGATGAATATGACTCAGAAATGGAAGATTTTATTGAAGATGAAGGAGAATCTCAGGAAGAAATATCTAAGCACATTCGAGAAATCTTCGGCTATGACCGAAAAAAGTAAGGCTAAAGATTTAGATAAATATGGCATACTTGTTATCTTGAATAATTCATGTTATGGGAGGAGAAATAAACATTGTGAAGGCATTGAATATAATTCTTAATTAGGAACCCTTGAGTGATTGTTAAATAGATTTACTCTTTTGGCACTAAATATTTTAGAATTAATTCAGACTAGTTTGTGTAGTTATTTGCATGAAGACCAAAAAATACCCCTTTTGGAAAAGTAGTCTATTGCCTTTAAAAATAATAATTAAAAAAAAATGAATACCCCTTTTAAGCTGTTGTCCTTACAAGATGTATATTTAATAAGAGTGAAGTTGCTTAGTGTAGTAGAAATAATTGGCTTTGAAGTCAGCCATCCACAAAGCCTTATTGAAAGCCAGTCTGATCTGACACCTGCTTTTTTCTTTGGTATAAAAAGCTTTGCTGCTGAAGAGTATGGTCACTGGACCACTGGACAGCTGTATGGCACCAGCAGCATTAACGTACCTAAGACCCTGTTACAGATGCAGGCTCTCAGGCCCCACCTCAGACCTACTGGATTTAAATCTAAATGGCAGAGGCCATCCTAAGAAAAGGTCTTTTTTTTTAAAGACAGAGTAGAAGGAAGAACTAGATTAAAAATCAGATCTAAAAATCTAATCTTAACTGCTGTTGCTATATAGCTGTAGATTCTTGGTCAAGCCATTAACCTATCTGCTTTGGTTTCCTCTGTTCTAAAGTCATTCCCTACCTCATGCTCATGAAACTCAAATGAGACTAATGTACACAAAATAATTCTTATATATATTGTGCTTTCAGAATTTTAATATAAATTATCAAATATAGGTGAGTGAATTGAGGAAGCATTGTTGCATTGGTACCTTCATCAACATTAGATTCAGGAATAGTTGCCCTCTGAGGGTAATAAGAGCTCAATTTGTTTTTACTTCAGAAACTTCACTTCTACTCATCCTCCACCCCCCTTACTCTCTGCCAAGCAAGGAGGAATAATCCTAAATGTGTGTTTGATTTAGTTATAAAAGATGTTTTTTTAAGATGACAGGATATAGTTCCTCTAGAAAATTGAATTTTTGTTTTTTTGTAACTTTGACTTCCTCTTTTCAGATACAAAGATGAAAGTGATTATGCCTTACGTTACATGGAAAGTAGTTGGAAAGAGCAGCAGAAGGAAGAAGCAAAGAGGTGAGCATAAAACTTAAGACGTTTGTGCTAAAATGTCCTAAAAATTCTTTACTTGTTGCTATAGTTGCACCATTGGGAACAGGGGCTTGAGGCCTCCCCTAATCCTATTGTAGCATATTCTTGCTTTTCTTTCCCCATCATATACATATCAATCTTTTTTTTTTTTTTTTTGAGACAGAGCGTTGCTCTGTTGCTGGGGCTAGAGTGCTGTCGAGTCAGCCTAGCTCACAGCAACCTCAAACACCTGGGCTCAAGCAATCCTATTGCCTCAGCCTCCCAGGTAGCTGGGACTACAGGCATGCGCCACTGTGCCCGGCTAATTTTTTCTATATATTTTTAGTTGTCCAGCTAATTTCTATTTTTTTAGTAGAGACGGGGTCTCGCTCTTGCTCAGGCTGGTCTCAAATTCCTGAGCTCAAGCAATCCTCCTGCCTCAGCCTCCCAGAGTGCTAGGATTACAGGCGTGAGCCACCACGCCCGGCCACACATATCAATCTTGCTAACCTGTAACATTGCTACCTCAGGGACCCTATGGAGGTATAGTAGATTCCCTCTGTCTGATTCCTGTTTGGTGGCTGTCTGATAGTAAACTAATGATAGTTTCTCAGGCAGGGTAATAAATAATTACTTTGTTTATGCTGTTATTAATAATAATAATTACCTATTAATAATAATTACCTATTAACTGAGGTAAATAATTCACCTCGGTCCCAACTCAGAATATTAAACCTTTTTCTCCCTCTTGCCCTCCTGTAACTATATAAAATATCAAGCTAAAGTGTTGGGAAAGAATTAGAATGTTAATGAATAAATGTTTCTTCTTTATTTTTAAAAGCTTTTGCGATGTTAAGGTATTTTTTGTTATTTGAGAGATCCTTTTTCTACTACAATTTGGGTCCATGGCCCCTGGTGAAAAAGAATCCCTGCTAGTCTGTTTTCAGTGGTAGAGCCTTGAGACATCTTGAGTGCATCAGCACAATCCATGTGAGCTCCCAGTTAAAATTTCTTTCTTGCTTTTTTAAAGAAAGTGGCAATACCTTGTATATTGATGAATACCCTCTTAATAATTTTTTTGGCAGCTTAAGACTAGGTATGCAAGAGGACTTAGAGGAAATGAGACGTGAAGAAGAAGAAATGCGACGTCGAAAGGTCAAGAAGCTCAAGAGGCGTTAGATGCTGCTTTTATTTTTGTGAACTTCCAGAGATGATGTACTGCAAGAATTTCCAGTCTTCAGGCTTGAAGATGCCCCCTTATCATTTTAGATTTATACTTGGGTACTGAAGGAAAAGGAATGCATATTGTTGTTTGCAGGCTGTCATTTGAGCATAAAGTATTTTCAAATATTTTCCAGGGTGCAATCTGTAATGCAGATGATACAATGCCCCACTGTGTGCTCTTATGAAGTTAACTGTTCACAGATGCCAGCCTTGATCCTGATGAGCTATGCACTCTAATATGGGGCCGCTCACCAGTCAACCAATCTTTTGTTGTTCCTTTGCTACTTTGAAAGGAGAAAAAAGATTGTTCCTTGACTTCTATAATTTTTCTGATATGTGAGTAGGGCACTGCCCAACTCCCAATCAAACTTACTGTCTTTTTATGAGGAACCTGGCCCTCCCATGAATGTAGCCAGCAAAAAAGTGACTTGTCCTAATCTGTGATTGGATTGAGAACTTAAAAATGTAGAGTAGGCTTTATAATTATCATGTGGATGCCATCCCTGTGACTTTGAAGTACAAAGTAGAATAAATTCTATATTATTCATGGATTGGATGCTGAGCATTCTTACTAATTTAGGCGATTAAGCAATTAATGAAAAGTTTTCCAAGTTAAAATACAGGTTATGTGAGTATTATAATATTCTTTTCCAAGTTTTCCTTTCAGATTTACTGTTAAGTTTGGCTTTAGTGTAAAATAGACAAGGTCACTGTGCTGAATGATTTTTACCATAAAAAAATCATTTTTATATTAAAGAAAATATTTTATTCAAACATTAGATTTGAAAGAGTAATAGTTTCAAAATAAGAAAGTGACATGTTGAGGCTCCCCTCCTCCCCATTCCCCGCCCATGATAAAGCTATTTTGAAATCCCCAGGTTCCCCTGTACCTCTTGATGTTAATAACTTTGCATTTTTAGCTTAAATTTGTTAGTAAATATTAATGGCAAAAAACCAAAAACTAAATTTATGTCTATCAAGAGCACCACCTTCCCTTTTTGTCCACATTGCACTTTTATTTCAAACTATGCACTGTGAAGAGATTTTTTTCCCAGGTAGAAAGGATATTTCTTGTTACTGGTGTTTTACTGGGCTGTGGAATTTCATTTTCACCCTTCTTTAAGTTACATCTATAGATTTGATGTCACTGAAGTCTGAAGTCCATGCAATTCCAATCAGGCTGACTTAGGATCTGGCTGAAAGGAAGCCAAGTCTAATGGACAGTCAGCAACAGAAAATGAGATATGATGCTAGAGAACATTTGTCCTTGACTCTTAAATGTGGAGGGTTGGGGGAAGTCAGACACAAGCTTATACGGCAATTCTACAATAAATGTTCTTGAGCCATTGGACTGTAGGGATTAGGAAGTAGGAGGGGTGGTCCTACAAAGAATCTTTACTCTTCAACGGGTACAGATATTTTTGTGTATTCCTTTTTATCCATAAAGTCGTCTTTATTCTTCAAGTTTGGGTATTATAGATTGCCATTGTTAGCCTCCCTTAATGGGACCAGGTGACCCAGTCCTTTCAGACCAACTCATCTTTAATCGAGTTTCAAACTTTCAAACTGCAAGGATTTAATTTTGAAGTTGAATCCCATGAAAGGTGTTTTCATCACTAGGAATAAGACCCCAACTCTCCACATAGAACTGTTACGCTGGTAGCAGAAAATCCTATTGACTTCCTCTCACCCATCTCAGATACCTTCAGTGAAATTTATTTAAGGGTAGTATGATGTTGCTATCATTTATGTGCGTTTTTTCCCCTTCCCCTTTCAAAAGTTTTTTCTTGGACATTTTTTTTCAACATTGACTCTGAAATCTGTAATTATAATCAAGTGCTTGTCATAGCTGCAAAATTTCTCTGGTGGCTTAAAGTTTACTAGCACTTAATGATACGGTTCAGTTACTTGTAGAGAAAGGCCCTATTGTGGTAAATAAATTTCCAGAACTTGGTAGGAAGAGTCAGGTTTTAATATTACTTCTGAGTACATTTCTTCTATAATATATATGTTGATTTACATCGACATAAAAGGGCACTTCTGTGGCTCATTTAAAGAATAGAAAGGTTATGAGTCTTTTAAATTTTGGCTTTGTTTTCAAACCTGTCTTCCACTTTGTCCTTCTGTACATCCTGACTATTACAAAAAGCTCACAAACCTTTGAAGAAACTGGAATAGGCTATTATTTTATCAAGGTTTATGAATTATGTGCTTTTCTTTTAATATATCCTCTACTGTTGATTTTCAAATTTTCTTAATTCAGTGTTTGAAGATGTGCCTTTTATTGGGTAATGTTAATCACGAATGTAGTAATGTTATTTCATGATTGTAATAATGTTACATGATCATGGGTGTGGCATTCTCTAACACAAATGATGTGAAAGGAAAGTAGTTTTCATAAAACTCGTGGCTCTGATTGCACAGTCTCACTTGCTTTTGATGTTGCTATGTCAAAGCAAAGGGCACTTTTTAAAGGCTACTTTCAGAACTTTGTATTTTCTCTAAACTATAAATGCAGTTATGTCCATTTGGAGGCCAGGGTACCACATGTCACAGGCAGCCTTACATGTGTGCCGTAAAAAGGTTCAAAGACTGTTAATAAAAAAGAAAGTCTGTGGGAACTCAAAATTTCACTTTTAATGTAATCCCCAAGATTTTCTCCAAGAAATTATTGTTTTGTATTTTGTAACTTAAAAGCAGCTATTAGTACATTTCTGAGATATAGCAGGAGACCAAAACATGTTTGGAAAGAGAATAAATATATGAAGAGAGACTGGTTGTTTTATTTTCAATGTGCTGAATATACTAGACTACTATTTATTTTCTGAGTGGATGTGATGAAATATTCAGACATTTAGTGTATAATTAAGAGTGGGATATAGATTTTTTTGGAGTTATTAAATCCATATCTTTTACATAATGGACAAATCAAATTTTTAAAAAAAAAACTTTTACAGAGCTTAGCTTGTTTTCTGGTGCTGTTGACCTGCAAGAGAATATACTTTTGCATATACAGGTGAAAGTTTTACAATTTATGTATATAAGAAATTGTAGGCATTAAAAATATTTTACTGATATTTTTACTGGTTTGCATTTATTGATCAAAACTTTAAGATATTCTTTATTTCATCATCCCAAACATTTTCCCAGCTAGAAACCTCAGTAAAATCATCAGACTTCAGAGATGGGGTTTGCCGCCTGTCCACACACTCTTACACATTCATGTCTGCTCAGCCCCTATCACTGATAGCTCTTCTCTCCCCCTACCAGTTTGGAGAACTGTTCTGCTCTCAGACTCCTAAGTTAGGAGGTCAGAGCAATAAAATCTAGCTTCATGGCTTGAGTTTTAGAGGTATACTCAACCTGGAGGGAAGAAGCAGAGCTGGGTATGTATTTCCTCTTGTCAAAATGAGCAGGTTCCAATCCCCTATAATAAAAAGCTTGAGATGGCTGAGAAGATGAGTCCTTAGAAATGTATATGAAGCAAGTGGGCACAGCCTTGCAGCCAGAGAATGTAAGTACTTAACTCGCTGCAATGTGTCTAGTCTGGGTCACGTAAGAAATAGCACAAGAGATGCTAGTATCCTGGATTCAGAAATTAAAAAGTTTTTTTGATTTTGAATTCATTTGTCTTTCCATAAAAAAGGGTAATCCAATTCACTGCAAAAGAGCCACTTACAGTTTAGCAAACATACTAAATACCCATCAACAAAATGTTTTCTATATAACTGAAAGATCTACTTTGCCTGAAAGGGTGCGTTTCTCTTGACTAATGGAACTATATCAGTCATCCCCAAGTAGCCACAGAATGGGTACAGTTGCATACAATTTGTTTGCTCCTGTTGGGTTCCTCTCTATGTGTCTGAAAGTGTCAAAACACCTTTAGGGGGCTTATTAGGAAGATCCTGGGGCTTACATACCTAGGTTAATTGCATAGGTTTTATACTTAGGTTCCCATCTTTGGTTTCATAAACTCAAACTGTCATATTGAGGGCTGAGCAGTTAGCTTTTGTTTCTGCATATGCTACCTTTGTTAGCATTAGTCACTGCTAAAGGAATCATCAGGCAACTACTTGGCTTTTTAGGTGAGGGAGACATTTAACACACTGCCACACTAGAAAAAAAATTTTTTCCCCTAGGGCCATGGTTTTTTTTTAAAACGATTCTTTCTAATTTGTTATTTTTTATTGTTTTCTGTGTGTGAGTTATATGCAATGCAATCCATGGGTTTAGAATTAAATTGTCAATATTCACGGTAACAATAAGAACATTAACAAGATTTTCACCAACCAACTGCAGCATTTTGCTTCATGAGGGCCGGGGCTCAAAACGAGCCTGCGTTAAATACAACTCACATGATAGTCAATGTGTTAAACAGCAAGATCTTGGATATCCCACGGTCTCTCATTTGGCTCTTTTTCTTGGTATATAAAAGCACGCACAGGGGAAAGCCTGATGGTAATCTTGACTCTGCAACCCAGAGCTGTGTGTGTTGGCCCTTTGACTTTATTTTTGCCATTTTGTAAAATGAGGCTAATATACAGCTTTAAAAGGTTATTGTAAAGCTGAAAATAATGTATACTTTAGTATCTACCCCAATATCAAAATGTGGTTCTTTCTCCATATGGTGTAAACTTTGGGTTCTTAGTAATATTTGTGAAAAGGCCACAAGAAATACCCCAAAGAACAAGCTAAAAGTTGCTGCTATCGCTAGCCTTTTCTGTAACACTTTTTTCACCTCCGGACCCTGGACCTAGGAGAGAAGTATCACGTGGAAAACAGGTCTAAAGAGCTCCAGAGAATTTCTATCCTTAGGAACACAGGGGACAAATTTAACTAGTTATCTTTGTCTTAATGCCAGTCTTAGAGACTATGTAACACAAGTGGCACAACCATCTCCCATCCACCCCGACTACCTCCCCACCCTCCCTCTCCCTGTTACGAACTAACAGAACACCAAGTCTTCATCTTAAAAAGTGCGGTAACTTTTTACATAAAATATGACAAAATAATGTGCAATTACTTTATGCAAAACCACAACAGGAACTGTACAGCTGGTCAGGTGAGCTTCAGAGCTGCATTACTTCACCAGGATCATCTTTGCTTTCTTCCACTGGGGTCTGGGGAGAAAAAAGTATGTCAGGTGGGTCTATTGGTTGCTAATGTGAGACTGAAAATTGGCCTTGCCAAGGGCTGGCAGAGGTGGCTGTGTCCAATTCTGTCTCACCTAATGCCTCTGATCCCAGCTGCAGGGAGGCTTAGCAGTGTGGAAACTGACAAAAGGCAGAGAAAAGAAACATTCCCAGGTCTGACAGGCAGAGAAGACAGACATCTGCCACAAGAACTCTTTTACAGAGTAGTGTTTACTTGCCAAAGAGAAAAGTCTGGGTTGCTTACGCGGGCTGATTTAGGAAATGGTATTGAAAGCTGAGCATATGATATGTCCTATTAGCATAACAGGGCCTAGGTCAAAGTCAGAAAGCTTTGACTCTGGGCCTGAAAATATCCTTTTCTCTGCTTCCAAACTGAAGAACTTAAAAAGAATAAAGACTCTTAAGAAAATAGGTATAAAAGATCATATGAAAGAAAGTGGGAACTCTCCCAACTTTAAGTAGAGTGTGTACATGAATAATAGAAGTAGATAAGCTACAGTAACTGTTTTTTTTTTTAATAAGAGAGTATTTGTTTCTAAAGTTACTAGAGTTGGATTTTCATGCTTAGTTTGTTTCTCTGGGGGAATACATTTCAAAGTAGGACTAGAGAACAAAGCTGAAGGTACACTTACCCCTCCTGGGGGATATTTATATCCCTTCCACATCGTTCCTGCAATGAGAAGCATCCATAAGACAACAATCATTGCGGGGCTCCTTGCTCAGCTGGTAGTGTGCACAGGGAGAGATGGGTGGTTGTGGAAGGCACGGCGTTCTATTCCTTGGTTCCTGGGAACTGAGCTGTCTTCCTCAGAGACCAGATGGTGGATGGCCCAGCATGGCAGCTCTGGCTGAGGAGCTTCGCGGTCTAGTCTAAACTGAAATGGCTACCTGTGACCATTCTTGCGGGCAAAGCTCAGACACCAATTGTGACATCAGCTCCTGTAACCCTGGGGACCCAGCCAGAGTGTGCAGGTAAGGGCTGGTTAGCTAGCTGTGTTGGGGCTAAAGAGAGTTTATCAAAAGGGCCCTGCTCTCTTAGGGACTGCATGTGGTCAGGACCTAGCTGGCATCACAGCACCTGCCAAAACGTTTACCCATTGGCTTTATGCAATCAGATGTGAAAAATGTTGCTATGCAAAAAAAACAAACACCACCACCAAAAAAAAAAAAACCCAGCCTGGATTAATTGAGAAAATTAGCTGGCTAGGCACGCTATGAACACTTAATTTTATATGCTCTTGTTAGGCTATTCAAGAAACAAAAATCTTACGTTTTATAAAATGGCACAGTTAAATCCTCATCATGCATGGTAAGCCAGTCCTTACAACTTTCCTTAGAAGGGAAGAGAAGGAAGATGGGCTGTTTGTTTTACTCATTTCATAGCTGGAGAAACTGAGGCATAGAATAGTGTAAGTCATGTGGTCACCCTCACACAGTGTGGCTGTGGCTCAGCTCAAGGGCCCAGTGCCTCCATCCACATCCCCACTCTCACAAAGGTCTGACTGCTTTGGGCCAATGCTCTCACGGACCTCCTGGGACAAATGGAGCACAGGAAACCAACCATCATGTCCTGCTCCTAGGTATAGCCGGGCCTAGGGCTTGACACCCCTACCTTCTGGGGTAGCTGCCCCCAAAAGGGTAAGCCTTAAGTCTGAGTTAAGTTTCTTTAACAAAGGGAACAGTTCAACAGGTCAGAATGAAATGGGGTGGGATGTAAAAAACCCAGGAGATGGTTTGCTAAAAGGTATGTTGCCATTAATGTTTCCTGCAGGGAGGTTGGTCTAGTAGAATGTATGTGAGAGGCTACTAAGTCCAGACGTAGAGCTGTGTGCTTGCATCCCACCTTCACCAATGAACTAGCTCGTGTGGGCTTGGGTAAATAGTTGAGGTTACTGTCACCAGTAAATCTCTGTCTACTGGTTCATTATTTTGCTTAGTTGTTGAGTTAGTATTTTACTAAATGCTAACTGTCAAGCTTTGCATTAAATACTTTACATGAATTCCCATATGTAATCTTCACAAAAATGGTAAGACATTCAGATATCTCCCATGGTACAGAAGAAGAAACTGAAGTTCAGAGAAATTAATTGAACTTTCTCAAGGTTGCAAAGCTAGTAAGTTGCAAAGTTAGGACCTGAACTCAAGTTCATGTTAACTACAGTTTCAGGATCTGCCAAAAGCAGCATTAAAAATGCTGGTCCAAAATATAGTATTTGTGAGAAAATAAATTAATAGATGGGAACAGTCTTCAAAAAGAATACCTGAGAGACATGGTTATTAACAGAGAACTCTGGCCTGCTGTCCCTAGCAGTCCCCCATATTACTTCCCCTTCCACAGTTTATTATATTGTCCAAAGGAGTAAGAACTCGCCACTGAGATTTCAGGGTCCCACCAAGTTTTCTGGAAATGGAGGAATCTAGCCCAACAGACCTGACCCATTACTCACTGTGGCAGATCTTCATCCAAAGCCTCGCTCCTCAGTCGTGCCTTGCTCTCCTGAACAGGCCACCTCTCTTTCCACTTCAGAGTTGGAGGCTGAGGCACAAAGAAAATTTAAGGGCAGAGATACCTCTACGCATCAGTCTGGTAGGTAACTGCCTCTGTGTGGTGACTGGAAGGCCCCACCAATCCCCAAAGTTCTCCTTCCTACCAGTAACCACTGACCCAGTTGGCGTGAAAACCACAAGTCAGGTACTATCTCCCGCAGGAGGGAGGGGAAAAAAAAAAAGGACATAAAAGGAGGATGTCCCCAGAGGGATGGGAAGTAGCCTGGGAAATTAACTTTGTTCCCATCACATCCTGACTTCCAATTAGTGGTGAGACCTCAACTACCTCTCCAATGTGGTCAGAAACCCCAGATGCGAGGGTGAGTCAGCACCAGGACTGACGACTAGGGATTTACAGGCAGGGCCACTACTTACCATCAGCTCTGGAAACGTGCCCATGTAACATGCAAGTCCAACAAAAAGCATCCAGCCAAGTACGATCATGATCAAAAGTAAAACAGTTTCTAAGATATGCTTGCACAGTGAGAGACTATTCACCAAGATCTTGGCAAAAGGGTGTGCTCACGAAACCCCCAGTTGGTAGAGGTCTCGCATGTCAGTTCGAGTCCTTGGTTCCCAAGGATCCGCAACTCCCTAGTGGAGAAGCTGGAGTCTACCAGGGCATTATGACATCACTGGCTCATGTGGCCCAGATTCACAAAACACCAGAGACTGCTCCTGAACCAGTAGCTGAGCAGCATACAAAGCTCTTTTTATACATTATCTTACAGCAACACTATGAGCTAGTATTATTATTAACCCCATTTTACTAACGAGAAAACTGAGGTTTAGCAAGCCTGAGTGACCAGCACTAGGGCATACAGCTGATACTCCAGACCAGGGCCAAGACATAGGGCCTCCCCTCCCACCTCAAACGCTTCCTCACCTCCACTGTCTACTCACAGTCTTCAACACTTTGGGTCAGTTCCTCTCCACTGGTTCTCTTTTCTTGGCCACTATGAAGCCACAGGTACCCCTGTCCGTTCCTCAAAAAAAACCTCCAACTGATGCTGCAGCGCCCTCCCTATCTGTCCTGTTTCTTAATTTCTTTTTATGACCAGACTTCCTAAACAAGTGGTCTGCACTCAAAGCCTTTCTTTCCAATCTACATCTCTTTTCCATGCATTCCATCCTGACTTCTAGCCCCCACCCCACTACTTAGATGCTCCCTTAGAGGTCACCAAAGATCTCTTTTGTCAAGTCTAAGAACCACATCTTGTTCCCTTTGACCTCCCTGCATTGGCACAGTGGGTCCCTTTCTCCATCCCTCCTACATACACACCTCCCTATATATTATTTTGATATCTTCTTTATTTTAAATTATGAAAATAATAGGTGCTCATTATGAAACATGAAACTATCCAAAGATATATAAAGAAAAACATAATACTCCCTCCTCCTCCCCTCAATTTCCATCCCCATGGTAACCAGTGTTACCAGTCTCGTGTGTATCTTTCTGCCAAAGACTTCTCCATGAGCCTGCAAATACCATATAGATATAGAGGGATATAGTGGGTTTTTTTCCCAGTGTTGTTTTATTAAAGGTGATCATACTAATAATACATATGCTACTATGCAACTTGCTTTTCTCCTATAACAATACATCATGGACATCCCTCTGGGTCAAGTGATAAAAATCCTGCACATTTCTTTTTTTTTGTTCTTAATAAGCTTTATTGAGGTATAACTTATATATAATAAAATTCACTCATTTTTAGTGTACAGTTGATGAGTTTTAAACAATGTGTAAATCTTGTAACTATCACAATCAGGATAGAAAAAAATTGAGATTGGAGCCAGGCACAGTGGTTCTCACCTGTAATCCCAGCACTTTGGGAGGCAGGAGGATAACTTGAGGCCAGTAGATCAAGACCAGCCTGGGCAACATAGCGAGACCCCATCTCTACAAAAAATAAAAAACTAGGCAGGTATAGTATCATGTCCCTGTAGTCCTAGCTACTCAGGAGGCTGAGGCAGAAGGATCGCTTGAGCCCAGGAGTTCGAGGTTGCAGTGAGCTATGATTGAGCCACTGCATTTCAGGCTACAAGACAAAGCAATGCTCTGCTGTTTAATAAAAAAAAAAAAAATTAGATCATCTCGAAAAGTTCCCTTGTGCTCCTTTGCAGTCAGTCACCTTCCCCTTCAACTCCGTGGCTCTTGGAAATGACTGATATGCATCTGCATTTTCTAGCACTTCATATAAATGGAATCATAAGCTTCTTTCACTTAGCATAATGCTTTCTTGATTCATCAAGGTTGTTACAGAGCAGTGTTTTGTTTTATTGAATAGTATTCCACCGTATGGACATACCAGTTTTTCAATTTACCTGTCAAAGCACATTTGCACTGTTTCTAGTTTGAGGCTATTATGAACAGAGATGTTACAAATATTTGTGTACAGTTTTTTGTGTGAATATAAGTTGTAATTTGTCTAGGGTAAATACCCAGGAGGGTGATTACTGGGTCACATGGTGCCTGTTTAAAAATTTTATCACTAGTTCTCAGCAATTTGATTTTGAGGTACCTGTGTAATTTTGTACATATTTCTTCTACCTGCAGTTTGATAAGCTTCTTGGATCTGAATTTATGGTTTTCATTAAATTGGAAAAATGTTTGGCTATTATGTCTTCAAATATTTCTTCTGTCCTCCTCTCTCCTTCTGGGACCTCCAGTACATATATTAGACCAGCTGATATTGTCTCATAGCTTGCTGAAGTTCTGTATATTTTTTCAGTCTCTTTTGTACTCTATTTTGTAGTTTCCATTTCTATTATCTTCAAGTTTACTCATCTTTTCACCTACAGTGTTTAATCTTCTATTAATCCCATACAATGTGCTTTTCATCTGATGCTTTTCATTTGATGATGTATTTTTCATCTCTAGCAGTTCAATTTGTGTTCATCTTTCATGCTTTTTCACATAATGTTTTCCTTTACCTCCTTGAGCATATTTATAAGATTTATAATAAACTTTTTAGGGACCTTGTCTGCAAATCCATCCTCTCTGTAATTTCTGGGTCTATTTTGATGGCTGATTTTTCTCTTTGTTGGGGATGATATTTCCTGCTTCTTTAACTGTCTGGTAACTTTTGGTTGGATGTAGAACACGGTGAATTTTACAGTATTGGTGGATTTTGTATTCCTTTCAATAGTGTTAGATTTTATTCTAAGATGCACTTAAATTACTCGGGATTAGTTTGATACTTCTGAGTCTAGTTTTATGCTTTATTTGTTTATTATTAAAAGAACAGTTTTTACTCTAGGGTTAATATCCCCACTATTGAGCTCTGATCCTTTTGAGCATCCTCTGTGATGCCTATTGTATTAGATCTTTCCAATCTGTGGAATGTTCTACAACTCCCAGCCCTTTGGTGGCTCTAAGAAGCATTTGGCCTACTGTTTTTAGGTGGTTCTTTCCCAGGCCTCATGAAGTTTTATCCCACATATGTGCAGACAGAATTCAACCAAAGATTCACAAGTGCCCCTGTGGAGACCTACCAAGCTCTTTTTTTATTATTATTTTTAACCCCAATCTTTTGTAATACCAAGCTCTTTCTCCATGGAGCTCCCTCTTCTCAGTACTCCATCCTGCAAACTACTGGCACTCTGGCATCCTCTGTACTTTGCTATCTTTCTCTTCAACTTGGCAAGACTCTAAGTTTGGGTAACCCCTCTCTGTGCTACAGTCTGAAAGCTGACTCTAGGCTGGGGCAATGATAGGACTCACTTTTTTCCTTTCTCTCAAAGTTGATAGTCTTGTGCTACCTCTTGTACAGGATATGAAAATTATTTCATATATTGTGTGCAATTTTCTATTCATTTATGGAAAGAAGGTAATTCCTGTGGCAGTTGATCCTTCATAGGCAGAAGCAGAAGTCTAAAATTCTTTTTTAATTCCTACATAATATTGATCTTTCTCCCAATGATATATCATATTGGTCAAGGTCCAGTCAGGAGACAGAAACCACACAGTAACCTGAAACTTTAATTTTTTTTTTTTTTTTGAGATGAGGTCTTGCTATGTTGCCCAGGATGCTCTCAAACTCCTGGGCTCAAGTGATCCTTCTGTCCCAGCCTCCCTAGTAGCTGGGGTTACAGGTGTGAGCCACTGTGCCCAACTTTGTAAGTTTAATAAAAAGATTAACTAGGAGCCAGACATTAACTATGAAAGAGGTAGAAAGCATTATATATTATAGGAATAGCATATGCAGGGAGCAGCCACTACCTCTAGGGCTGAGGCAAAGTACCCAAGGAAGAAATAAATTTGGAATAGTTCCCCCCTCCCTACTCCAGGGCTGAGATCCAAAACTCGGAGAAGTCATACCCAAATGGATGGTAGAGAAGTCTAATGAGCTGTTGCAGGCCAAACCTGGCATGCAGGGAACCACCCTCTGAGGTGCTGTGGAATTTGCTGGAAGCCTTCAAAGTGGGTTCTGTGCAGTTTACTGATCACTGTTGAGAATCCGGGGGTGTGCCAGTAGAATGTACCAGGAAGCTGCAATGTGAGATGCTAGTAGAACTCACTGGCAAACTGTTTCGGTGACACCAGTATGGAACCAGTCCACAGAGGGAACACTGAAACTTAAACAATGCTGTGATTGTTAGAAACGAAATTTCTTTGACAACTTTCTCTTAAGCATGACTAATTTTTTACTTATTAACCAGAGAAGCGGCAAGATGACAAAAAGAGTATGCCGGTTCAGACAGAACATGAAAATGGAGAGACTATATAAAATCCTTATAAAAAGAATTAGGTTAGGAAAAGTAAGAAAGATTGCAGTTTCATTTCACAAGGTCATAAAAACATGGCTGTGTAGGTTGTTACAAAGAACGTTTGCGGAAGAATGGCCTCGGATGTAGAATATGTTGTCAATGAACAATAATATATTCCACACATCCAAGAAGTATATAAGAATAAATCTGTCTGATATTTGGTGTTGAGGTAAGTTCCTTCCATACCTAGTTTTTTGAGTTTTTAATCATGAAGGGAAGTTGAATTTTATCAAATGCTTTTTCAGCATCAACCGAAATGATCATATGGTTTTTGCCTTCTGTTCAGTTGATATGATGTATCACATCAATTGATTTGTACGTGTTGAACCATTCTTGCATCCCTAGAATGAATCCCACTTGATCATGATGAATAATCTTTTTAATGTGCTGTTGAATTCGGTTTGTTAGTATTTTGTTGAGGACTGTGTCTAATATTTGGAATAAGAAGGTTTCATCCCCTAATAATATGTCTGATGGGGCTAATAATTATGAAAACAACAAAGGGTATAAACAGAGGTTAGAAGCAGAGCACTAAGACACAAGGGTTTTTTTTGTTTGTTCTTTTGGCTTTTTTTTTTTTTTTTTTTTTTTGAATCTCTCTCTGTGGCCCTGGCTAGAGTGCTGTGGTGTAAACATAGCTCACTGTAACCTCAAACTCCTGGACTCAAGTGATCCTCCTGCCTCAACCTCCTAAGTAGCTGGGACTACAGGTGCACAGTACCAGCCTGGCTCATCTTTCTATTTTTTTGTCAAGACGGGGTCCAGCTCTTGCTTAGGGTGATCTCGAACTCCTGGGCTCAAGCAATCCTCCCTCCTTGGCCTCCCAGAGTGCTAGGATTACAGGCAGGAGCCACTGCACCTGGCCTGTTATTTCTCTTTTTGATTATAGCCATCCTAGTGGATATGAAGTGATATAGCTCATTGTAGTTTTGATTTGCATTTCCCTGATAGCTAATGATGTTGAGCATCTTTCATGTGAATATTGCGCATTTGTATATCTTCTTTGGAGAAATGTCTATTCAGATTCTTTGCCCATTTTTAAATCGGGATGTTTGTCTTTTTACTGGTGAGTTGGAAGAGTTTTTAGTGTATTCTGGGTAATAGTCCCTTATCAGCTGTATGATTTGCAAATATTTTCTGATTCTGTAGGTTGTCTTTTCACTTTCTTAATGGTGTCCTTTGAACATTTTTTGTTCGTTTGGTGTTTTAGTTAACACATTTTTACTTTTGATTAGTCTATTTTTTTCTCTTTTTTTTTGAGACAGGGTCTCTCTCTCTGTTACCCGGGCTTGAGGGCAGTGGTGTCATCATAGCTCACAGCAACCTCAAACTCCTGAGCTCAAGTGATCCCCCTGCCTCAGCCTCCCAAGTAGCTGGAACTACAAAGTGTGTGCCACCATGCCTGGCTAATTTTTTCTATTTTTAGCAGAGATGGGGTCTTGTTATTGCTCATTTCCTATGTGGAAGGCTGGTCTCAAATTCCTGACTTTACGCAATCCTCCACCTCAGCCTCCTAGAGTGCTAGGATTATAGGAGTGAGCCACTGTACACAGCCAGAAACAAGTTCTAATGTTAAACAGGCAATTCTTGTGGTTTTTCTAAAGCTGCAGAGATGCAGAATATATATTTTCCCATTTCTCAGTTTGGGACATTTTTTATCCTTTTAACAAAATTAATATTTTTGTACATATATTATGGGTACTTTTATTCTATAAGACATATTCTCAAAAGTGGCATTATAGGGTCAAAGGTTTATCAGATTACTTTGCCCAAAGGTTGTAGCAAATTATACTCCCGCCAACTACACTTGAATTTCTTACGCTAGGGTCCAGGGGACTTCAGTAAGATCCACAAACGTTCCTGAACTTGGACACAAAACAGACTGTACATGTGGGCATATACATTTTCTTGGGGCAGGTATATATCTTTCAATAGATTTTTTTTTAAAAGTCTGAAACTCAGATAAGGCTGAAAACTAGTACACTACATCTTCTCCCTAAGGCTTTGGTCACCTTTCACATTCATTCTGCAATGTGAAAGCCTCTTTATATCTGGTTTACTAAATATTAATAGAACTAATACATGCATAAATTCAAGCACAGGAAATACAGAGATGAATGAAATTCAACCTCTGTCCACCTTGGCCTCAGTCTTTGGGGTCAGAAAGAGGGGTGGAAATCAATACAGTTGGGTATACCAGTACAACAAAACATCCTGGGCAAGCACTCAGGTATGAGGCAAGGAAGAACACAACATGCTTGGGGAAGAGTGAATGTTTCAGCCTGGTTAGATTATAGGATCTAATAGCACCAGCTTCATGAGATGAGAATAGCCAGACTGGAAGTCAGGAGGGAGGCTTAAAAAAAAGCTAATGTTTATTACACAGCCTTCCTCTTATAGATACCAACAGGCACAGAATTCTGATTTCCCAGGTTATCACTAATCACAAAGTTCCATCGCAATACCACACACAGCGAGAGGCAGTATAACACACAGATTAGGAACATGGTCTTTGACATTACCTTCCGCAATAATTTAACATTTCTGCAGCTTTGGCTTCCCTACCTGTAAAATGCAACCAATTATACCACATAGCCTCTATTTTGAGGTGCACATTTTTTCACATTTAGGCTCTTCTGAAATAGGTATAGTGTTAAAATCAATATAGTGTTTAATTTTGTAGTCTTCTTCTCCCCCCAAAGCTGTCATTAATACATCTCTTATTCATAAAGAATCTCAGGAACAAGGAAATAGGTAATACAACACTAAACCTCAGTTTCCTCTTCAGTAAAATGGAGATAATAATTCTACCCAGGTCATAGGGTTTTGTGCAGATTAACAGAGATAAAGCACATGAAACTCTTGGCAACGAACCTTCCGCATAGGAAATGCTAAAAACACATGGATGCTCTGGCGTAAAGTGTTCACAGTGACTAGACCAGAAGAGAACTGGCAGTTTGCTTGGAAGGACTCTTCTGTAAAAGCCTCTTTCATAAAAGGTTGAAGAACCTTGCTGCTAACCTGATATCTTTTCCTTGTTTAATAGATTTCTGGCAGGATCTATCAGACCTTGCAGCTCCCAGAAGTTCTACTGTTTCCAAGGTTTGTTATATCTGGCTGAAGTACACTAAACAGGCCTCTTATCCTTCCGCTTCTGTCTCTAATCTTTCTCCGACTTTGTCTTCCAGCTTCCACTCTTGCCCCCACACTACTGTCTCCTCACAATGCAACAGAGTTGTTCTTTTAAAACTCAGTCAGATCACATTACTCTTCCGTTTGAAACCTCCCAGTGGCTTCTTCTTTCTCTCAGAGTAAAAGCCTGAGAAAGAAAAAGGCAGGCCCTGACATCTGGGAACTGGTTTGACACAGCAAAGCCTCACTGTTATTAGAGGCTGGCCTGGTGCTCACAGCTAGGCCAGGTTATTCTTCTGTTGGACGCAAACAATCTCATAGAACACCAACATCAGACAAGGTCACTCAGACCTAAAAAGGTGAGATGCAACAAGGCCACTTCATAACTTCCTCTGAGCAGAGATGAGAATAAGGTCACTGTACAAGCCATGAAATATTAAACATCCTTCTCTGCTATTATGAGTGACTGCTACTTCTTTACCAATTATAGCTTTATCCTCACTCGAGTTTGTCCATCCCATAGATTATACTTATTGAGATACCCAGTCACAGAAAAACATCCTGTTCTATGACAGCACCCAATCCAAACTGAAGCCTGGCCTCCTTAAGCCCTCCCCCAAATTGTCCAAATCTTGTAATAGGTTCTTTATAATAGTCTCTTACTGCACTGTCCCAATGATTCACCCCCCAGAACCTGCTTCCTCACTGCAAGGAATAATAAACCCAACTCAACTTGTTTAAGTACAAGTATGTTCCTGATGGTCTCTGGCTGGAGGGAGGGCATTGACAAGCCAGAGTCCTTACAATTGTCTACAAAGTCCCACAGTGGTTCTTGGACTTCATCATGCACTGGAATCACCTGGAAGGCTTGTTAAAACAGATTGCTGGGCCCCACCCCAGAGTTCTGATTGAATAAGTCTAGGGTGGGATCTTAGAATCTGCATTTTTTTTTTTTTTTGGAGTCTCACTCTGTCCCCTTCCCTCACCTCCCCTGCTTGAGAGCAGAGGTGTCATCATAGCTCAGGGCAATGTCAAACTCCTGGGCTCAAACGATCCTCCTGCCTCAGCCTCCCTAGTAGCTGGGACCACAGGTGCAAGCCACCATGCCTAGCTAATTTTTCTATTTTTTATAGAGATGGGGTCTCACTCTTGCTCAGGCACTCCTGAGCATAAGCACTCCCACCTCAGCCTCCCAGAGTGCGAGGACTGCAGAGAATCTGCATTTCTGACAAGTTCCAGGTGATGCTGAGGCTGCAGGTCTGGGGATGGCTCTAGAAGACTCACTTCTCTAAACCACCTGTCCCTCCCCCTATTTCTCTGACCTAGCCTCCCACTTCTGCTTGCTCACCTCTTTCTTATCTACTGCAGCCACACTGGCCTCCTAGCTGTGTTGGGCCTCCCTGAGCACACACCTGTCTTAGGGCTCTGCTTTGGCTGCCCTCTAATTTGGAACACTTACTCCTTCACCTATCAGTGAGACCTACCCAATCTCCTTACCCTGTCTTTTAAGAATTTATTCTCCACAACACTTAATCTTCTAACATGCTGTATAATTTACTTGTTTATCACATTGTTTTGCTCTCTCTCTCTACTAATAAAAGAATGA
The DNA here is from genome assembly GCF_000956105.1 of Propithecus coquereli. Classification (NCBI taxonomy): domain Eukaryota; kingdom Metazoa; phylum Chordata; class Mammalia; order Primates; family Indriidae; genus Propithecus; species Propithecus coquereli. Next base: position 1,560,459 of record NW_012150174.1, read on the forward strand.
AAACCTTAAGACGGCAGCTAATTTTGCCTATTTTAATCACTGCTGTATCCTCAGACCTAGAATAACAGCTGGCAAATAGCAGATGCTCAACAAAAGTTTTGTGAATGAATAAACTCTCCTTCCAGCCTTTTCCTCTCTTCAACTGTTGTCACAGCAGCCCTGCCTTTGGATCTTCCTATAAATACAATCACCCTCCTTGCTGCCCAACCTCTTCGCAATTACAATACCCAGCTCCTGCGACTTTTCAGCTTCTGTAGCTCAAGCCAAGGATACAGAGCAGGTAAGTAACTCACAAGTCAAGGAGACCAAACACCACCAGAAAATTACTATATCCTCCATCTCGTCTCCGCCTTCCTTCTCCAGATGACCTATCCATCAGTCTCAATCCTCTCCTTTCGAACTCTGCTTTTCACCTTTTTCCTCTTTCAACCACCAACATGGTTGAAAAAAAGAAAAAGGAAAAAAAAGTGCAACTCCCCCCACCCCGCCCCGTGCCGCGCCACCCTGATGCGACCGTCCTATTCTCTGATGAGGCTCCTCCTGACTTGTTTTCCCTTTCTACTCCCTGAAATTTTGCTTTTGAAGTTCCATTACCTCATTGCTCCTAAATCCAACTACAATTTTTGGTCTTGATCTTTTCTGATACTCCGCTGAATTTAACACATTCTTCCAGCAACTCTCTTCAAAAATACCGCGTGTTGCTTCTACCTCCTTTACTGCTTCTACTCCGGTCTTTCCTGTTCTCGTCACAGATGTCCCCAAGTTTCCTTCCAGCAAGCTGGGTCTGGCCGCGCTCTCGTCACTCACTTGCTCCCCGTTCGCGCTGCATGGGCAGCCTGACCCGGCAGGAGCGAGGGCTGAGCCTGGGGCCGAAATTTCGAGTCTGGGAAAGGGCGGGGCCTTGGAGCGCTAAGAAGTTTGGTCCTCGGCGGCTTCCATCCTGCAGCCGGTCCGGAAGAAGGTCTGGTGGCTGGGGTCGTGGGACGGCTGGAGATGGAGTTCGACTGCGAGAGTCTGAGACGGCTGCTCGGCAAGGTGCGGGCAGCCAGCTTTGGCGGGTCTGGAGCCGTGGGGTCTGAGGCGGGTGTCTCCGCCCATGGCCGCGTTGCCTCCTTTTTGCGTTTTGTCTTGGGGCTTGGAGTGGGGGCGGGCTGATATGAAGCCGGCTGTGACCGCCGGCCCCCGGGAAGCCGCGGGCATCACAGGCCACGTCCTACTTGTGGAGGGCCTGGGCTCTAGCTCCGCCTGCAACTCAGAGGTCCCCCAGCCTCCATCCACCCTGTGTGAGTCCTTCTCACACCACCAGCTTCACTGACTCAAACAGGTCCCAGCATACACTGTCCCTGTAACCACGCCTTTCTCTCTGCTGAAAGCCCCCTCCCCGCCCCCCCCCTCCTTTTTTTCCCTTGAATTGCAGAGCTCATCCTATGTAAGACCCAACTCAGAGTCACTCCCTGGAAGATTCAGTTACTGCCTTCTGTTTTCAAAAATACCAGTTTTCACACTAATTATTTATTCACAAACTTTATTCCTGCTGTGAACCCTTTTGACTACAGAGACTGCTTTTATATTCCTTCACCTTCTAGCACTATGCTTGACAACAACGTAGGTGATAAATAACTGTGCAGTGAATGAAAGACCTGAGTGGGTTTAGGAATGAAGGCAGTTTGAAGGCTCAGGAGAGATCTTCTTAATGTTGAAAGGTTGAGGAGTGGGAGGGCTGACCCAGAAATCTGACCGACATTTCTGAGGCCTGACTAGTGCGGGTTTCCAGGTTAGAAGGGGATTCTCCACCAGTGTACGGTCTGAGGAAATCCCTTTTCACCAGTTTTCTAGTTAAGCGACTCTTAATAGTTCTTAAGACTTCATGCGGAAACCGTGCTTTCTGCCATTTTTGTTGGACTTGTCTGTATCTGTCTTTGTTGGGAGAGCTTGCACACCTATGGGAGGTTTTGAAGATTAAAGTTGTTTATGTAATTGACTTGAATGATTTTATCTACTGTGACAAGCGTAGATCTTGTAGGAAGAGAAGTATCATCATGTTTAGGATTACTACCCTTTCTGTCTCCTCTTCAGAGAACATGAAATTAAAAGAACCATTCTATCAAGTTTTAATGTGGGGACGATGATGGATTATCCAATGAGAAAAATTGCTAAAGTCGCCAGTAGAAAAAAGACTACAACATAACTTTGGTGGAACTGGGATGAAGGAAAAAGAAGCGAGACAAATAGTTTTCTCAAGGGTGAGAGCAGAATAGTAGAGGAATGTTTTTTTTATTATCAGTGCATAGCATAGAGTCTGGCACAGAGGTCCTTAATAAGTATTTGCTGGATGTATAAATTAAAACTAACCAGAAACAAGTCCAGCAAATATTTCTGAGGTCCTTAGCCCTTGTACTAGGCAAATAATATAATAGCTTAACTTATAGAAATAATTTTAGTGCAGAAAACTCTGTAGAGAAGTGAATAGGACATTGAAAAATCAAGCAACTGTATGGAGAAAGTGAAAAATCTTACTAAAAACAAAACCTAAATAAATAGATATCCCAACTTCATGGATGACTCTTCTCCCAAGATTGATCTATAGGGTCAATGCAATTCCAATCAAAATTCTAGGCCGGGCGCAGTGGCTCACGCCTGTAATCCTAGCTCCCTGGGAGGCCGAGGCAGGCGGATTGTTTGAGCTCAGGAGTTCGAAACCAGCCTGAGCAAGAGCGAGACCCCGTCTCTACTAAAAATAGAAAGAAATTAATTGGACAACTAAAAATATATAGAAAAAATTAGCCGGGCATGGTGGCACATGCCTGTAGTCCCAGCTACCCGGGAGGCTGAGGCAGGAGGATCGCTTGAGCCCAGGAGTGTGAGGTTGCTGTGAGCTAGGCTGACGCCATGGCACTCACTCTAGCCCGGGCAAAAGAGTGAGACTCTGTCTCAAAAAAAAAAAAAAAAAAATTCTAACAGGTTCTTTTGGAAACTTTTCAAACTGATCGTAAAATTCATTTAGAAGGGCAGAAGACCAAGAATAATCTTGACATTATTACAGAAAAAGAATAGATGTGGGGACTTGCTCTACCAAATGTCAATACTAGCCAGGTGAGGCAACTCACACCTGTAGTCCCAGCTACTCAGGAGGCTGAGGGGGGAAAATTGCTTGAGCCCAGGAGTTTGAGACCAGCCTGAGCAACACAAGGAGACCCTGTCTCTAAAAAAAAAAAAAAAAGTCTATGGTAATTAAGGTTTAGTGTGATACTGGTATAGGATAGACAAATTAACCAATGATTCTAACCAAAAGGCTTAGAATCATATTCATACATGTTTGGAAACACAAAATAAAATAGAAGAAATATTGCAAATGACTATGGAAAGGAGAATACAAAGACAGATGATTATCCATATGGGAAAACAATGAAATTATATCCTTACCTTACACCAAACATAAAAATTCCTAGTTGATTACAGACCTAAGTGCAAAAGACAACTTTAAAACTTATGGAGATAAATGTTATGGACTCAGAATATGTAAACATTTTTAAACAAGACACGAAGAAGAGACTGATAAACTCAACTACATTAAAATTAAGAACATTTATATGTCAAGGGACACCATGATGAGAGTAGAGAGACAAGATACAGACTTAGGTTATCTGTAACACACATAACTGACAAATTGGTATCCAGAATATATAAGGCATGCCTACACATCAATATTAAAACTAATAAATAGAAAATTGGGAAAAATACATGAATAAGCATTTAAAAAAAAGAAAAAATATGAAAGTTTTTTCAATCCATTAGTAATCATGGAAAAGGAAATTAAGACATGCTCAACACCATTTTCCCTCACTAGATTGGCTTTATGTCTGTTTTATTCTTTCAACAATGTTTTGTAGTTTTCAGAGTCTTCAGTCTTGTGCCTTGTTAAATTTATTTCTATATATTTTATTCGTTTTGATGCTATTGTAAATGCAATTGTTTTCTCAATTTTATTTTCATAATAGACTCTTAATACACTTTTTTTCCTTTCATATAATCTTCACCACAAGTCTAGGAGGTGGGTATTATTTCTTTTTGCAGATGAGAAAATAAGTTCAAAGAATTTAAATGATTTTGCCCACAAGGCAGCCAAGTTAGTGTTTCTGGGAGGACATCTGGATAAATGAGGAGGCAGTTCACTCAACCGAGTGCAAACCCTTGCATGCTCTTGTTTTGCCTTTGAAACCCAGGATGCGGTACCAGGAAGGTGGGAGAGGAAAATCAAGATGTCTCAAGTGAATAAGCTATTCGAGATTGTGTGAGAGGGGTTATTCATTCTACCCTATCTCTTAATCCTTTAGGAGGTATTTGGAGGCAGTTCGATTTAGTGATTAAAGGTCTAGGTCCTGGGTTTGGGCTCTTGCTTTGCTATTTAACTTGCTAACTGACTGAGCAAGTTACTTTGATTTTCTAGCTTTTGTTTTCTTCTGCAAAGTAGAGCAGTTGTAAGCCCTCCCTGCCTCATAGGGTTGTTCAAAAGATTAAATCAAATATTCTATTCATGTTTGTAAAGCTCAGAGCCCAGGGCCTAGCACTTAATAAATGTTCAGTTAAGTGTTATCTGTTGCTCATAGCTTTATTCTTACTCCATGCTCATTTTTCTCTTTTCAGTACAAGTTCAGGGATCTAACTGTGGAAGAACTAAAGAATGTAAATGTATTTTTCCCACATTTTAGATATTCCATGGACACCTACGGTAAGAACTATATCTTCTAGTTTTTGCTGCATTATTTGAACCATAATTAGTCTAGAGAGCTGCAAAATCATAATTTCTTACTTCTCTCCTTTGTCCTCTAATTTTGAGCTATACTTTGTGACCTGTGATTTCTGAGGAAATTTAAATTAATACAATATAGATTGTATTAGTTTTCTATTGCTGTGTAACAAATTACCACAAACTTAGTGGCTTCAAAAAAAAATTTACCATGTTATAGTTTTGTAGACTAGAAGTCTAACACAAATTTCTGTAGCTTAGAAGTTTAACTGGAAATTCAACTTGGCTAATCGCTTCTTGGCCTTTGGGCTAAGATCACGTGTAGAAATTCGACTTGGCTAAAATCAAGATGTCAACAGGTCTTTGTTACCGGAGGCTCTAGGGGATAATCTGTTTCCTGGCCTCTTTCAGTTTCTAGAGGTCACCCACATTCCTTGGCTCTTGGTCTTTCTCTGTCTTCAAAGCCAACAGTTTTGCGTATCTCTAAGGTTCTTCTGTTGTTAGAGCTCCCTCTGACTACAGCTGGGAAAGGTTCTCTGATTTTAAGAACCAATGTGATTAGATTAGACGCACCCCAACAATGTAGGATAATTTCCCCATCTCAGGATCCTTAATTTAATCACATCTAAAAAGTCCCTTTGCCAAGTAAGGTGACATATTCACAGGTTCCAAGGATTAGGGTATGTACATCTTTGGAGGACCTTTATTATGCCTACCGCATAGATGGTTGATTCTAAATTATTAATAACAAAGTTTTAGTTATCCTACTCACTTAATAGAGAGGATCTGGTTATCTAAGAAAGACTTTATTATCTTTCAAAAGTTTCTGACTACAACTTGTGGTTAGAAATACATTTTATATCATGATCCCATATGCACATAACTAAAATACTATGACCACTCTGGCATTTTTTCTCTTTTGTTCTATCTAGTTCCATCCACTCCATTTAAAAACAAATGCTAGTTGAGACTCGCTAAATAGATTTTAGGACCCAAGAATTAGTCAAAACTCACAGTTTTGAGAAACTTTATTAGACATGTATATGTTTTAAATTTGAATTATTTTGGGTTAAGAAAATGTATCTAATTCAGATTTATGTAGTAGACAT
>NW_012150174.1:1566714-1576877 GCF_000956105.1 Propithecus coquereli
GGCTAATTTCTTTCTATTTTTGGTAGAGACGGGGTCTCGCTCTTGCTCAAGCTGGTCTCGAACTCCTGAGCTCAAGCAATCCTCCCGCCTCGGCCTCCCAGAGTGCTAGGATTACAGGCGTGAGCCACCGCGCCCGGCCTATGTTGTATTATTGTCTTCATTTTGCAGACAAACTGAGGCTCAGAGAATTTAATTAACTTGCTCAAGATTACATAGCTAGTGAAGGATGGAGTTGGAGTTTATACCCATGTGTGCGTTGCACTGTTTGAATACTGCTTATTTTCATACGATGTCTGTCTTCATATAGATTTGATGCTTTTGTTGTACCAATTCTTATTCTTACTTCCCTCTGTCTAGAGAAAGCTCTGGTGCCATTAAACTCTCAAACTATAGAATTAATATTGGCTATGTACACTTTTTCTTGGAGACAATGATAGTCATGCATAGTAATCACTTCTATGTTGGCTTTTTAAATAATTTGGTTGGATACTGCATGTTCACATTTACAGTTTCTTTACCACATTTCTGGGTTATTCTCTATCCCTGAGGAACAATCCCTTTCCACTCCTTTTTTCATTTTAGTTTTTGCCATGGAGTGGTCCCTTAATCCATTGTTACCTTTTACTCATATAGTTTATACTTATGTACACTCTTGGCCCTTGGGTTTTCTATGTCAGCCTGTGCTATAGTCTGAATTTTTGTGTCCCCCTAAATTCATATGTTGAAATCCTAACTCACACAGTGATGGTATTAGAAGGTGGGGACTTTAGGAGGCTCTTTGGCACAGCCCTCATGAATAGGATTAGTGCTCTTATTAAAGAGGCCTGAGAGAGACCCCTTGCTCCTTCCACCTTACTCCTACCACCATGTGAGGATACAATGAAAAGATGACTGTCTGTGAGGCAGGAAATGGGTCCTCACCAGACACCAGATCTGCTAGCATCTTGATCTTAGACTTCCAAGCCTCCAGAACTGTGAGAAATAAATTTCCATTATTTATAAACCACTCAGCCTATAGTGTTCTGTTATAACAGCCTGAGTAGACTAAGACAGCCTCTTCTTCTTTCCCCTTTCTAATAGGTTATCAAATCTATTTAGAATTTTTTCTTCCTCTACTTAAATGGCATAGTTACTGAGGTACTAAAGGACTACATTCCAAAGTAGTGTGATTGTTTGAAACCAGAGGTAGTGATTTCTGTATTTAGTCCTGAGATTAGGGCATTGATTCTGCATCAGTGCGTCCCAGTTATTGATAACAAAATTGAAATTTCAGAGATATAAATGTTGAAAAAAGGTTGAGAATAGTGGAGTTAGAGAAACCAAACAAGATAATTGTTGATCTTTTTAAAAGGTTGCTTCAAAAAAAGCTAATCTCCTAGTGCCACTTGGTGTTTAAAACAAAACAAAAAAGCTAACAGTTTTTCTTCTGATTATAAAAGTGATTATAACTGATTTGTTACATGTGACAACTATTTAATAATATCTCCACATTTTATAGTATTTTACTTCTTAAGGATTTTCACATTATCTCATTTGATCTTTATGACAACTTTGTAAAGCAGTCTTACTGTATTTTATAGATGATGAAATTGAAGATTAAAGAGATTAAAGTAACCAAAAGTCACATGCCTCTAAATGGGGAAAGTGGGCCTAGAACTTGGGATTTCAGTATTCAAGTCCTATGTGATTTCAACTACCTTCACTGCTTTTTAAGTAAACAGCAGCTAGTAATTTCCTCTTGTTGACAGATTTACTGATTTCTAGATTATGTTATTTAGAGATTACGTGTGTGTACTTATGTGTGTTCTGCACATATATGCACACTTACGTATGTTACTACAATTCTTTCTACTTCTAATTGCACATTTTGGGGCTTTTTTTCTCCTTCCAGTTTTTAAAGATAGTTCCCAGAAAGACCTGCTGAATTTTACTGGCACTATTCCTGTAATGTATCAGGGTAAGTGTGGAAGTTGAGAAAATGTGGAAGTTTTCTAAAAGAGCAGTTCATTTAATAAGAACTTACATTTGTTTATGCTATAACATTCTCAAAGTATTTTCACATATATATCATCCATACAGAACCTGACTTGATCTGGCAGGATGCTGTTCGAGTCAAGGAAGGCCTAGGTTAATGTCAACAGATTCAATTCAATTCAATAGATACTCGTTGTCAACCATGTACCCACTACTCTGGTAGGTTCTAGGGCGCAAAGGAGAGTAAGACAGATATAGACTTCCTCTTGGGGAGAGTTATCTCTGTTTTCCATAGCAAAGTGTAGGGATCCCACCTTTTTCTTCATGACATCTGTGTTTTATTCCCCTCTTTTTCCCTGTGTATGATGTAGCATTATCTCCATTCCATAGGTGAAACTGAGTCTTAGCCTGGTCTGCTTTGCCTGAGGCCACACAGGTAGTCTTAAACTAACACTTCAAACTCTAATAGGAAAGTTGTAAAACACGGGGGTCATTAAAGCTCAAAGAAAGGAACACATTTTAGGGTGACCTAAGGGGTTAAAATAGGTAAGTGTTTGCCCAAAAAGAAAGAAAAAGACACTAACCTATTCTATACTTAACTTTTCCTGTTTATCCAGACCTACTTGCTCCTGTGTTCTATAAGGATGAACATTTCAGATAGGTATCATAGAAGGTTGCTTATGTATAGTAAGATTTAAAGAACACAGTGACTCTTTGGTTCCAAAATATTTCTCTGAAGTGATGCTCGAAATTCTACCATTACAATTAGAAATTCATTCTTTTAAAATGCAAATAATCCCAGGAATAATAATATCAAAAATCACCAATATACAGTGGTGTGCTTGTGGGAAATTTTCAGTAAATATTTGTTGAATGATTTAGTTTGTTTGATTACTGACTGAAGGGCTTAGGGGTAAATGAGCATTTGAAAGAGGAGGTGACGGGGAGGAGCCAAGATGGCGGACGAGAAAAGCCGCCAGTCAGCGTGTCTCTGCAAAAAAGACAGATTTTAGAAGAAAGTGAAAAAAATAAACTAGCAGAAAAACATAGATCGGATGAGGGTCGGAAGGAAGGGTGCCTGAAACTACAGGAGACTCCACGGGAAGACGTTGCGGAGGAGAACTGGAAGGAGAAAGGTCCCGAGAGGCTTGGAGTCCAGCGACAAGGGTAGGTGGAGCAGATAACTTCCACCTCCCTTGCATCTTGGACTCCTGGTGGGCTCCTGAGCGGTTGGAGAGACCTGCCATCACCAGCCCAGAGACCGCTGCCGCCAGTGAGTGGTGGCCTCTTGCGGACTCAGCGCCGGCCTCTCAGCTCCCTCGGGGCACCTCTCTGTGCACAGACCCTAGCCTATCGGCAGATGCCATAATGCTCCATTCTCTCCTTCCCCTTGCCTACCTGTGGGTGCCCAGAGAGACAATTTAGCCATCACACGGAGGCATCTCCAAAGAACGGGACCTTTCATTTTGGGGCCCTACAGCAGACTGAGGGGTACTCAGACTGTGAGCTCCCTACCCGCCAGCCCTCCCAGGTGCTGCTTGCCTGGTGACTCCAGGAGAGCGGGACAAATCCCAAGGTGGAGTGAAATCGATCCAGCTTGGGCACCCTGTAGGTGATTCGAGACCAGCACCCCTCCCCCTGGCAGGGTCAGGGATTGATCTCCAGGGCCCAGTGGACAGGCCTTCAGACCACACCCTGTACACCCAGGTCACGGTTGCACTGCCCTGGGGCACAGAAGGGATATCTGTGAAAGAGCCTACTGAGGAATGTATGCCTTTGGGGCAGATCAGCATGCCTGAGTGGCAACCCTCCTCCCAAAAGAGGACTGTGCACCCAGCTCGGGCTGCGATCCTGGGTTCCTGGGTAGGGAACCTCCCGGCCCACGTCACAGCCAGGGGAGATCCATTGGCCTGAGGTCCTGCCTGCTGGCAGAGGCCTGGGAGAGACCACAGAGTGGGGGAGGGTGGAGGGGAGCGAGACCTGCTCCAGAGCGCGGGTCTCAGACAGCCCCACCCCCCACACGCAGACTTTTCAGCTGAGTGGAGCCATTTCAGCCCCTCCTAGCAGCTTTGCACTGAAGCAAAGAACAGACCTTTGACCCCTGCTAATAGCAGTTGTGGAGCCTGAGGGCAGGCTTACCCAACCCAGCCCCATCCAGACTCACTCCCTGTCCTACCCCCACTGAGGTGGAGAATAAGGACACACCTGGAAGTCCCAGGGCCCCACCCACCACCCGAAGCACAAGAGGGCCTCTCCAGAGGAACAAGAGCTGGTTACAGGACCCAAAAACAGCACTGCAGCTCGCTCCTCCCAGCAAGTGCCACCTACTGACAGGGAGGTCATTCTGCACACCCTTTTACTGCATCTACTGATTCATCATAAAGGGTGTGGTCAAATCTCACCCACAAACACAACCTACTGGCTCAGAGACTAAACAGGGCGTGTCATCATCCAAACGAAAATCTAAAGGCAAGAAGGAACAACTGATGCAGATAGGAAGGAACCAGTGAAAGAACTCTGGAAGTATGAAGAATCAAATGGAAAGCACACCCCCAAAGAGGAACAACGGCTCTCTAGCAATGGGCATTAACCAAACTCAGAACACTAAAATGACAGAAGAATTTCAAACATGGATTGTAAGAAAACTCAATGATATTCAAGAAAAAATGGATGACCAACACAAAGAAACCACAAAAAAATCCAGGACTTGGAAGAAAAATTCACTAAAGAAATTGAAATATTAAAGAAAAATCAAACCAATCTCCTGGAAATGAAGGACTTATTCAGGGAACTACAAAACACAGTAGAAAGCCTCAAGAACAGGGTAGATCAAAGAGAAGAAAGAATCTCAGAGATTGAAGACAACTCCTTCCAATTGAATAAGTCAGTCACAGAGATCAAGCAGAAAATTAAGAGAAAAGAAAGAAGCCTACAAGAAATGTGGGATTATGTGAAAAAACTGAACCTGAGGGTGATGGGGATTCCCGAAGGTGAAGAAGAAAACCTCAAGGGCTGGATAAGCTATTTGAAGAATTAATAGAGGAGAATTTCCCAGGCTTTGCTAAAAATCTAGATATACAGGTACAAGAAGCTCAACAGACCCCAGGCAGATTCAATACAAATAGGAAGATGTCACGACATGCAGTCATCAGATTGACCAAAATATCCACTAAAGAGGCCCTTCTACAAGCTGTAAGACGAAAGAAACATGTACAAAGGAAAGCCCATCAGAATAATGCCAGACTACGCAACTGAAAGAGGAGGTATACTGAAAAGAGGGTTGAGAAGGATCTGGAAACCAATTAGGGAGAAAAGAGTGGAGCTTGCTGTCTCTTAGAAAGGGTTTAGCTTGTACAGTGGGAATACATTGCCCAGAAGACACCAGGAAGCTGCATTTTGGGGGACTCCTTTTAAAGTATAATAAGTGCTTCTTTGTGGTAGCTCCTAGATCATCACAAACCCTCCTTAATTTTTCCCCCTTCCCCTCCAATGATGACTTGTTGCTAGAGGTGCACTCACGTTTTATTCTGCCTCTGTGTATTTCCCACCATGACACCTTTTGGCACTGGTAGGCACTCAGGAGATGCATAGAAATTCAGATTATTTTTATGCATAGAAATCTGGTTGGAGATGAAAGCAGCTAGCCATGTATTCCATGTAGAGATTGTGGAATCAGGTGGGCAGAACAGTGATAGAGTAGATTTTTCTTTTCCTTCCTTGTTCCTCCCCAACCAAATTCTCAGACTGCTTTCTGACTGCCTAGAGAACTTACTCAGACCTATTCCTCCATTACTTGTATTTCGCATTTATCTTGGTTGGATGTTAGAAAGAAAGGTAAAGGAGGAAACTGGAGGAAACTGATTAAGGTAATTCATTCTGAGGGATGAAGGACAATTCTTACCCACCCTAATGATTTCAAGAGTAGTCACATATTAACAGAGGAGCTTATGAATTTAAATGAACTACTGCTTAGTAGCATTTCAGCTTCTGGGGCAGTGTGGTGAGATAACATCAGGGCAGAAAGGTTATCTTAATACCATCGGTTAGATGCCCTTTGTTGGCACTCTGCCTGTCCTGCAGCCGTTGAGCTACGTCATTGATTCTTATGCTCGGGCCTTCCCCAAGGTAGTAATACTGACCGCAGTACCTTTTTTTTCAGTACACTTTTCTTTTTTTTTTTTTCCTTTGCTTTTGACTAGAATTATATTAACTCATTGTGAATGCACACTAGTTATTTCCTGCCGATCAGAAGGTCAGAATGTATTAACTTTCTCGTCTGTAAAATGGGCCAATAATAGAGCCTACCTTAAAGTTGGAAGTATAAATGAATTACAGTAAGTAAAGCTCTTCGCATAGTGCCTGGCACATAGTAAGTACTCAGTAAATGTTGGCTATTATTTGTCTGCCTTTATTACTCTCTTTAAGTTAACTAGTTTTATTAGTAAAATGATAGTATATCCTCATGCTAAAAAATTTAAACAGTTGGGAAGGGATGAGGTTAAGCCTGTATCTAACCTCCCACCCAGTCCTATTTCCCAGCTGAAACTTCCGTTAATATTTCCTTATGAATACCTGCCAAAATTTTCTGTATTGTTTCTTACCCATCCAGATTATGTTAAAGTCATGATGACATTTTTTTCCTCACACACCTATTCTTTAGAGATACGTATCATCTTAATAAGATCACACCTATCTAAATTTTATTTACATCTAACTTAAATTACATTCTTATGATATAATTACTTTAAATCTGAGGACTCTGCATCAGGAATTCTGACTCTTCAGCAATGAATTACTAAAACCTAGATGGGCGCGTTGGGAGGAAGGGCATTTGCTGATGTGAAGGAGGGAAGGAAGAAGAGACTAGAGAATACCAGCAGTGAAATCTTACCAGTTAGGCACGGGCATCAGGGTCACCAGGTGTTTCACCAGGCATGGGCTGTTAAAGTACATGAACACTGCTGGGGCGGGGCATTAATCGATCAGAGGAAACTTTAAGTAGACATTTCTTTCCTTTTCTTTAATGTGTAATGATTAATAGAAGTAGTAGCTCCATCAGAGTTTGGGCTACCACTCTAGCAATATTAGTAAACATTAAAAAAAATTTTTAGATGGCCTAGAACAGTGGCTTTCAAATGTTTCAACCGTGACCTACAACAAGAAATACTTTTATATTGTTAGCTAGTATGTGTATATGTGTGTATGTATATAACTGAAATACCATACTACCTGTCACGCATTCTATTTTTTATTTAATTCCATTTAAAAATATTTGCAACCCATGAAACTAATTTTATGGCCCATTTATTGTGACAAACAGTTGAAAAACACTAGTTTAGAGTATACCACATATTAGACAGTAATTTCTGGGGGAATGTCATGGAGTGTCTTGGTACCTGTTGGTCACTTTGTGGTGATGTGATTACATGACTTAGTAGTCATAGGGTTATCTATGGACCACCAGCTGTGGGGCGTGCCCATACATGTATTGTAAATACTCAGACAAAAGCAGAAAAGGAGTATGGTTCTGAGAATGGCCAATATAAAATCGGTAGACCCATAGGTATTAGAGACACTTCGATAATATATTAATTTTCAATACTGGTTGTACATTATTAGCATTACATAGGAAGTTTTTAAAAAATGTCCAGACTCATCCCATTGAAGCTTTGGGGGTATGGCCAGGATATTGATGTATGAAATTCCTTAAGTGTTTCTAATGTGCAGACACAGCTATCGTGCTTAGGGGAAGACGAAGCAAGATGAAAAAAGTAGCTGTCAGAGGAAGCAGGATTTCCTTAGTAAGAAAAGGACTGTAGTGAAAAAGAGAACTATTTATTTTTTATATCTGGCCTATTTCCAAAATAGGTGTGAGGTAAAAATTACCCTTCATAGTATGTACTTACCATGTCTTGTACTGTTCTAAGCATTTTACATATATTAACTAATTTCATCACAGCTAGATGAGATTAGGAGCTATTATTTTATAACGGAAGGAATTGAGGCACAGGGTAGGTAAGTATCTTGCCTAAAGTCATATGGCTGGCAATGTGTGGAACTGGGATTTGAACCTAGATATTCTTGCTCCTGAGTGGCTATGTCCTTAAGTAGAGTGAAAGACATGCAATAAGACTATGAAAGCAGGAATAAATATCAAGAGCTATAATAGAACAGCTAAAGTAACTTACCACATTTCTGGTTTAAAGTTAGGTGTTTTTGTTTGTTTGTTTGTTTGTTTGTTTGGGTTTTTTAATTTATTTTTTTTTAAGACAGGGCCTCGCTCTGTCACCCAGTCTAGAGTGCAGTGGGGTCATCATAGCTCACTGCATCCTTGAGCTCGTGGGCTCAAGAGATCCTCTTGCCTCAATCTCCCGAGTAGCTGGGACTACAGGGGTGTATCACCATGCCTGGTTATTTTTTCTATTTTTTGTAGAGACGGGGTCTTGCTATGTTGTTCAGGATGATCTCAAAGTCCTGGCCTCAAGCAGTCCTTCCCCTTGGGCCTCCCGAAGTGCTAGGATTACAGGTGTGAGCTACTGTGCCAGGCCCCTAGGTTTATATTAAGTTTAGTTTGGGGCTTCCTGGCAACCAAGGCAGTCAAAGATTTTGGCTCTTGGTAGGCATGGACATATATTGTTAAAATTGGAGGAGCATACATTCAAGTTCCTATCTTAGCTCTGTTCTCAAGAATAATAGTTTTTTGACCTTGAAGTTGTCATGTACAGAGCCTACTTTCTCTTCCATAGAATGAGGATACTGAAGTGCTTCCAAAAAGTACTGTTTCTTTTAGTGTTTAAAAAGATACATAGATCATTTGCATCAAAATCTTCTGGAGTGTGTATGTGTGAGTGTAGGTATGTGTAAAACTGTTTAAAATGCAGATTTGGGGGCCCCATCTCACATCTACTAAGTCTCAATCTCTGAAGGTGAGTCTCAGGATTGGCATGTGTTTACGTTCTTCAGGTAATTCTGATATACACTAAAATTTAAGAATCACCAGACAGGTGATTGTTAAGGTTATTTTCAGCTCTAAGTTCAATGTCTGTATGTGTGTTATAGTATCTGTAATTATTGACCTTCTTCAGGGCAGGTATAAAACTCAGTTTGGTTCATTCTCTCATTTTTCATTTGTTTGCTCATTCTTATTTATATAAGAAACTTTTATTAAGCACCTAGTATGTTAGGCACTATACTTGATGCTGAGGATATAGAAATGAATTAGACATAATCCTATCTAGAAGTTTACAGTGTTAAAAGGAAAATAGATCTGTAAGAACATAACTTCAGTGTAGAGTAAGCAAAAAAATGTAGGTATCAACTACCTTTCAGGGAAGGTACAATGCTTGCGTAGGGCAAAAAGAACTACATAGAGAAGATGCTGTGTTCCAAACTTCTGGCACAGTAGTCTCTGTAAATATTTATTGAATTGAATTGGATAAGTTGATGATTGTCTTAATTAAGCTTACTCAAGTGTTATACTGGTGTTCTATTAGGAACATATTTCCAATGTGAATGTGAATTAAATGGGGGAAATAGGCTTTGTTTTACATCAATCCTTTATATATAAACTTGACTAGACTACATGTTTCTTAAAATGCCACCAAGCTATATCATAAATAGAATTTACATCCTTCATTATTGTTTGAAGATGTGTTTATTTTGTCTCACATAGGTAATACATACAACATACCGATTCGTTTGTGGATTTTGGATTCTCACCCTTTTGCTCCCCCCATTTGCTTCTTGAAGCCGACTGCAAATATGGGAATCTCAGTTGGAAAACATGTGGATGCTCAAGGCAGAATATACTTGCCCTATCTCCAAAACTGGAGCCATGTAGGCCCAATTTCAATTTTCTTCAAAAACCTTTTACTGTATTTTTCTGAATATTTAGCTTTGATTCTGATGGTACAAATAAGTATAATACTGCATTTTCTTTCAATGATATTCTTCATAGAGTATTTGAAAATAGTTTGAAATTGAGCTCTGTAGGGTCACCCAAGTCCCAGAACCCTAATGACAACAGCCTGTACAAAACTGCTTTTTCCAGATTTGGGAGCCAACTGTTGTTTCCTCTCTCTCTTTTTATAGTCACTTGACACTTGAGAAAGTACATGAAAAGTTACTAACAAGAGATAAGGGCATTATTTCCTAGTCCCTCCCTATTAAAGAGTCTTATGTTTCATTTT
>NW_012150174.1:1588027-1590399 GCF_000956105.1 Propithecus coquereli
GCCTATCCTTATACATATTATATCAATTTACCCACATACTAATACACATGTAGGATAATTTCTATGAATGAGACTGGATTAAAGGAGTTATTAAATTTAAATTTAACAATATTTTAAAATTTTGATAGAAATTACCAAATTATCCCTGATATCAATTATGCCAGTTTATTTTCACACCCATGTTGTATGAGAATACCTGTTTTCCCACAACTACTGTTAAACTCTTGGATCTTTGTGTGTTATAAATGAAAATGATAACTCATAGTTTTCTTTGCATTTTCCTTATGAGTGTGGTTAACAATAGTAAAATTAATAGCTACAATTTAGAGAGGACTACCATACCCCAGGCCTGTGTCACATAATTAATCCTCCCAACCACATGAAATAAGGCTGAGTTCAGTGACTTTCCCAGTGTTACATAGTTAATAAATAGTATAGCAGGGTTGTTTTCTTAACTGTTTCTCTTTCTGCCTGATAATCTGATAGATCCATGGATACTTTTGCCCCTGCATCCTAAGAGAGATCCTCAGGTCTCCTACTTTGGGGAGAGACCTTCCACAGAGGAAAACTGACTCTTAGGAGTTTCCATGGTATTAATACTATTTACAGTCAGCCCATCATGCCACCTAGGGAGCCATTTTTAGACATTTAGAATATTTTCCATGAGATCTCTGGGGAGGGTCCCAGATGATAATAGGATTTGTGTTCAGATTTGTAGCTATAATGGTATCTTTTTTTTTTTTTTTTTAACTTTTATATGCACTGGGAAACCAAAAAATTTATGTGACCCGTTTTATTGTGGTATTTGTTTCACTGCCGTGGTCTGGAATCAAACTGGCAATATCTCCGAGGTATGCCTGTACAGTCATGTTCTGAGGAACTGGCGTTTAGGACTTCAATATAGAAGTTTGGGGACACAATTCAGCCATAACTGCACAATATAAATATTTTTCTGGACTTACAGAGGACTGCCCATGGTAGGCATTCAGAACACAGTAGGAAATAGCCTTGCCGACCGTTTTCCATTGCAGCATCATGATGAGAGGCAGTAGGAGAGACCTGCCAAAACTGTGAGCTTATTCCCTGCTGCTGTGGGGCCGGGATCTTCTGAGCCTGTGCTGCCTCCAGTCTTGTTCAGCAAATAAATGAGCTGTCTTCCCTTTGGGTTTGGAATGCTTTTTTTGTAGGAAAGGAGTATCAAATACTGAACAGCTCAGAGAGAAACAGGTGTGTATGGGCTGTGGGCACTTGGCTCTGTTTACATGTGTGAGTGTTTTCTGGAACACCCCATCCAGGCCCGTTGAGGAGCTCTCACCAGCTGAAGGAAAAACTACCAATTTGGTATCCTTTTTTTTTTTAAAAGAGAAAGTTGGCATTAGTTTTGACTTTCATGCTAGAAATAAGGTGCTAAGATAGACCCAAAGATCACTCTAAACTCTTCCAGAATGAAAATTATGACATCAAAATGGAAACATGAAGTTAACGGCAATAGCAAACTTACTGAGTGCACCAAGCCATCTTTATTAGTCACCCTATCAGTAGAAACCTGCGATCTGTGACTTCTGAGTTAAGTGCTATTAGATCTCAGTTTTCAGTAGTCAGGGCTAAAGGATCACATTATTCAAGTTCATAATAATTTCTTGCTTGCATGTTACTTTTATTTCTATTGTGTTACTTTTCCTTCTGAAGACAGCACATGAGGCCTGTGTATTCTCCTTTAGCCCTCATTTTTGAATGAATTTATTGAGTAACTGGCTATGCCCAGTGTAATGCTGTTCTTTTTCTTATTGTACTATACAGGGAATAGCGGACAGGCTGGTCCTCTTAGACCTTTCAGAAGGAAATAAAGGAGGGACGATGGACCTTGACATCTTCAGTCTGCCTAATGTGGAGATCAGCAAAGGTCTGCTTATTCTGCTTAGGTGTTTGCCTTATTTGCTCTTGTTTTTGAGTCCCAGAATTTAAATGCTAAAAAGCACCTCGAAGTCCAAGTCCCTCATTTTACATATTGGGAAACTAAGATTCAAATAAGTTAAATGACTTTCCCAAAGTCATATAGAGATTGCAACCGATTATATCAACAAGATTAAATAAGCAAATAACATTCAGAATCATACATATTGGTCAGAAGAAGTTATTCTTTTTCTTTGATTTATACCTCAAGATAAATTTGTTTTCTCTGATTGCTTCCTTTCTCAGAATATATTGGTTAAAAGCACTGGTTACAGAGTTCAAAAGATGGAAGTTTGCATCTTAGCTCTGCCACATTATAGCTCTGACATTTGTCAGATTATATAAGTTCAGTTTTCTCATCTGTAAAATGAGAATAGTACCTACCTCTTGGTATATAGCAAAGTGCTAAGCCAAGATTA
>NW_012150174.1:1590449-1591962 GCF_000956105.1 Propithecus coquereli
TAAAATTATCTTTTTATTTTAAGGATTACTTTTCTTGTATAATTACTTTCTTTTAGGATCATAATTTCTTAGTTGATATTTTACACTAGTTTAGGATTATTTTTTTGTCAGTCCTTTTTACTAGATCTTCCCTATATACATTGTTTACAGAAAGGCTTAAATCCCCTTCTAGAAAGGTTCAAAAGACCTGCCCACCTCCCTCCAGGGCACAGTATCATAGTAACAGCATGTCTCGTGTCGTTTGAGAAATGTAGCCAAGAATAGAATAGCTGTCTCTCTATAAGTTTATTTGGTGGCTGGCATTAGTTCTTGTTTTCTATTTAAATTTGATTGTTTTGCCATTCAAATTCTTCTTTTCCCATTTAAGACTCACATATATTTTAGAGGTAGGTTCTACTTCAGCAGATAATTACATTATATCCAGGGAGCTAGAAAACTTTTAAAGCTGGCTGCTTAGAACCTTATATGCTAACTTTTGTCATAATATAATTTCATTTTCTCCACCCTCCATCTGAATACACTATAACCTATTAATTGGAACTTGAGTTGTTTTCAGTTCTTTTGTTACTAAATAAAATGCTAGTAAAATATTACTTTATAAGTTGCTTATTTTCTCATCTGAAGTTTTTGGGGGAGGTGTCCATAATCTCAAAAATAGTACTAGGGAGTCAGAGGGCATGAAAGGTTTTTATGGTACTTATTACATATTGCTAGATTGCTCTTTAGAAAGACAGAACTCATTTATGCTGCTAATAACATGCACATCACCCTGATTTTTGACATCCCTAGCAGTACTTTTATTAATTTTATTTGTAATTATTTGTCAATTTTTGGTAAGCACAGGAAGGCACCTTAAAGTCATGTCCTTTAACTGTTAGCAGAGTCTCACTGTCGTTATTTGTGAACTGTCTGGGTGGAAAATTTTTTCCATTTTTCTTTTTAAATGTTAATATTTTAATAAAAGGTACAGTATTCAAATAATGCAACAATAATAACAGTCATAATAGTGGCAGTAGTAGTGGTGGTGATAGTAGCAGCAATCACTAACCTTTACTGAATGCTTGCTAGGTGCTGGGCCCTTGTATAAACACTTTACTCATTTTTACAACAACCTTGTTGCTTAGGTACTGTTATTATTGCCATTTTACAGATGAAGGAAGCAAGATATAGGGAAGTTACCCAACTTGCCCAAAGTGACACTGTTAATACATGGTGGAGCCAGGATTTGAAGACAGGTAATCTGTTTACCAGAGCCTGTATTGTAGATCCTTGCAACTCAAAGTGTGGCTTTCGGATCAGCAGCATTGGCATCACCTGAGATCTTGTTAGCAATGCATAATTCCAGCCCTCACCCCACACCTACTGAAGCAAAATATGGATTTCAATAAAATCCCTGGTGATCCATATGCTTCACTGATCCATTAAGTGGTGATCCATTAAAGCTTGAAAAGCTCTACTCTAAACCACTATATTATACTAATTATTATTATTGATGAACATTTTGGCATTTCTC
>NW_012150174.1:1594917-1601409 GCF_000956105.1 Propithecus coquereli
ATATTAGTAGACATATTTATGTAGGTAAATGCCATATTTGGGGATATAGGGTTGAAAATATTTTACTAGCTGCCTGCATGTGGTGGCTCACACCTATAATTCCAGCACTTTTGGAGGCCGAGGCAGCAGGATCATTTGAGGCCAGGAGCTGAAGACCAGCCTGGGCCACATGGTGAGACTAGCTGGATGTAGTGGCACATGCCTGTAGTCTCAGATACTTGGGAGGCTGAGGCAGGAGGATCACTTGAGCCCAGGAGTCCAAAGCTGCAGTGACCTATGATCAGGCCACTGCACTCCAGCCTGGGTGGCAGAGCAAGACCCCATCTAAAAATAAAAGATATTTTACGAGGGAAGCATGATACAAGAAAATAATAAAATGGGAGGCCATTGAACTAGAGTAAACACATTTTCTAAAGCCTTTCTACCAGGTTTATAAGGTCAGATTTAAGGTGAGATTTATAACATGCCATAGTTGTTTGGCTCTCCTTTGCCTTAGGTCCCCTATATTCCTTGACTATATTTTCCAAATAATACAGAAAGACATACAGTCTCACTGTACTAAGGAACAGTGGCCAGAAAAGTTGAAATCATACCTATCAGTTACACAAATTGGGTGTAATAGTTTTAGTAAGCCTCTGGATCCCTGTAGGATACCATGAGTTCATTTTCCTTCTTTGGAAAGAGTACTGTAGTTGCTTTAATAAACCTTTTGTAGGCCTCATGTAGAAGATTCCTTGGGGAACTGGATATATTCTCTTGTGCCTGTCATTTTCAGGTACTGAAGTTCTGAAGGGATCTCATAACTCTTCCAAATCACTTTAGGAGACTCTTTAGTACATGGACCCTAGAGGTTGAGAGGCCATTTAGGACCTGAGGAAATTGTTTCTTCCTATGTGCCTCATTAACCTTCAATAATTATTGCTTTAGGTAACTGAAAGAATGGAATCCTTGGAATAGATGTATAGTGCATGGTGCTTGCCACCAAGTAGAGACTCAGTAATAATCTGCTGAATGTCGAATGAGTGTATATCATCTTGGGGCAACTTTCATGTTCTCCTTATTTTTTTCAATTTTAATTTTTAAAAAATATGTTAACCTCTTATTAATTTTGGTTATACATTTCTGATAGCATTTAATTACTATTACATGAAGTAATCTTAAATGTAATGTTAACTAACTTCTCATAAATATATTCTATGATATGGAGAAGTATGTTAATAATTTTGGGAATTAAAGCTTATTTGGAAATTTTTGTAATGCCCCATCATGACATGCCTGGATGATTGCAGCTGACTTATCATCCTAGAGTTGTACTTTGCCCCATTTGAATTTTCTTAAATAGTTAATGTAACATTTTGGGTAGAGATATACATACATGCATATATAAGCATGCAAATATGCAGACATATACATATACGCATGCACAAACAGTTATGCTTGTGTATGAATAGACTGAATGTGGAGACTAAGAAACAGTAGTTGCTTCAAGAGTCAGACTGGGGGAACTGGTTCTGCACTTGTTTTTTACACAGAACAGTATGTGTGTATATATATATTTAAATTCCTTTTTTTATTGTGCTCGAATACACATAAAATTTACCATTAGTAACTTTAAGTTCTAATTCACAGTGTACTGTGTATATTTAATACATTCACAGTGTTGTACAGCCATCACGACTATCTAATTTCCAGAACATTTCATTACTATGCTAATAAGTGGGGAAGTTCAGATTTGAACTAGCTAGTCTCATTCTGAAGCCCTCAATTCTAACCCTTTTACTATACTATGCAATATATAGGATAGTGACAATGTCTTGTTCACTGTTGATTTCTTAGTGCCTAACACAACTACCTGTGACATGAACAGGACTTTAGTAGGGTTTTATTGAATTAATTATTAATGAATGAACTTTTATTATGATCCTTAACCTTGTAATTTATACCATAGCTTTACATAATCATGCTTAAGGTTCTTCCTAATTCTCTTTATAAATGTATAATCTTCTTCCCCTTATTAAATCACCAACTTCTAAGGGAAGACTTGAAAAGGAAGAGTCAGATAAAAATTATGAGTGCCTTCCAGGTACAAAGAACTTAGTTACCTGTGGGGCAGTGCTTACCAAACCTGGCTATGCATCAGAATTATCTGAGGGGTTGCACTCCTGGGAGCTATTTCCTCTTATCTATTTACATTAAATCTCTGAACGGGGGATAATCCACATTTTTATCCTTAAGTACCCAGCCTAGCATTTAAGAACTGCTACAGGGGATTGATAGAAACGGAAGACTCTACTTGGTCAGAAGCAGCTTAAAGTTTAGATGAAAAGACACACACAAGATGTAAACAGTAATGCATGACCAGAAAGTAAGGAAGAAGTATGTGATTAATTGCCAAGAGAATGGTTCAGATAGTGAAGACTCTTGGAGTTGAGTGGAGACAGAATACTTTTAGCCAAGTAAGATTGAGATAGATGCTGCATCTTTTGGGATTGGGGAAATTTGGACTGGCAGAAAGGTGGGGGAAATGTACCAATTGCTAAGTGATGAGATCTTAGAGGGAGAAAGATGAGTAAGGCACAAACAATCCTGGCTCTCACAGAGCTCATAGTGTTAGATCCAGAGCCAAGAGAGAGAGAGAGAGAGAGAGAGAGACAGAGAGACAGAGAGAGAGAGACACATGAAGGCTCATGTGTTCTGGCGTCATCCTTATCAGGAGAGCTAGGGAGGGATAAACTTTGTTTCTATCGGGGAGGGAGGGGGAAAGGAATGCCGGCTGCAGCTGTCTGTTAGACAAATTCCAGGGACTCTCCAAACTCCTGCGGCTATTGTTTTACAAGCCTAAGTTTTACATTAACTACATTCGGTCCTACACATACTTTTCGGGTTCCCACTTGGAACAAACCTAACACATAGTATGTCTGATGTAGTAGACAGTTAAGCAGCTATTTATCAAACATGGCAAGTGCAGTGAGAAACATTACAGATGGAAAGACTTTGAGCAAAAGCCAGTATCAAGAAAATGAGAAAAATATCCTAGGGAATGAATATAGACCAGTTCAGCTTGAGCCACAGGTTTATGTCGGAGAATATTAAGACATACTGGCTTCTAAACTCAAAGGAAGAGATTAAAAGGCTTGGGAGCTTGGTAAGAATATTTTATGGAGTAGGAAGCCTTTCTTGTACTTTTGAAATCATATTAGACATCTACTACTCTGATTACTCCCAAGTGAAACTTGAGGGTGAGGGCATTTCTATCATTCAAAGTAGAGGAAGCTAAAGGAGGAAAAGAAAAGAAAAATAAGCAAGATAGCTTGGGGTCCAAATTGTAGAGTTGTAAATTAAACTGTTTGCTGATATTTAATAATATGGACAGGCCACCTAACCTCTCCAGGTAACCATTTCCTATCTTTATGAGGATGTAGGACTAAGTTCCTAAGTGTGGCATAGTGTTTAATAGCACTCTGAAGCCAAACTGCATGGGCTTAAATTCTGGCTCTTATCTGAACCAGCTCTATGACTTTGAGTAAGTTACTTAACTTCTCTGTGCCTCAGATTCCTTACCTGTAAAATGGGGATGATATCCCATTTTGTATTGTGGATTACATTAAGTGAGTAAATATATGGAAAGCACTCAGAAGAGTACCTGGCACACAGGGATATGGAAGTGTTAACTGTATCCCTTCCAGTTCTCATGTATTCCAAGTCTTGAGGTTTTGACTCATCACCAGCTATTCACTCTGAACTCTGGAACACAGGAATTACTTAAGAGGACTCATGAAGAACCATAATTAAAACCCCGAACTCAGTTTTTAGATCTACCATCACCACAACTGTGTCATAATATCAACTAAAATTGGATAATGCATTTCTCAGTGGACACATTGTACAGGTGTTTCTTTCTGAAACTTGTATAGAAAGATGGCCTTAGAGGCTTAATTAAGAATACAGACCCAGGCACAGTGGCACACACCTGTAGTCCCAGCTACTTGGGAGGCTGAGTCCAGCCTGGGCAACATAGTCAGACCCCATCTCTTAAAAACAACAATAAAAAAAAACAACAAATACACACACACACACACACACACACACACACACACATACACACACATACATATATACATACACACACACCATGGAATCTACTCACTGTCTCCCTGGGATGCTAAAGTTCATTCATTAATGTTGACTGGATTGATGCCATTCTAGTTAACTTTACTGTTTTTTTTTTGTTTCTGATGCAGATAACATCTGGCCACTGTTTTGGCATGTACTTACTTACAGTAACACACTGTGAGGTAGAGAGTCATATAGTTGTAAATAGCATACATGTGCTTGAGGATCAGAGGAGTGAATGCCAGAGAGGAGCTTTTCCTAAGTCATAACAATTGCTTGCCTGTAAGTCCAACTGAAAGAAGTTACCCAAGGACAGCTGGGCTTTAGCATAAGAAAAACTCAGTTAAAAATGAGCCAAGGGGCCGG
Source organism: Propithecus coquereli (assembly GCF_000956105.1). Classification (NCBI taxonomy): domain Eukaryota; kingdom Metazoa; phylum Chordata; class Mammalia; order Primates; family Indriidae; genus Propithecus; species Propithecus coquereli. Next base: position 1,599,397 of record NW_012150174.1, read on the forward strand.
GCGCTGTGGCTCACGCCTGTAATCCTAGCACTCTGGGAGGCCGAGGCGGGCGGATTGTTTGAGCTCAGAAGTTCGAGACCAGCCTGAGCAAGAGCGAGACCCCATCTCTACTAAAAATAGAAAGAAATTAGCCGAACAACTAAAAATAGAAAAAATTACCCAGGCAGGGTGGCACGTGCCTGTAGTCCCAGCTACTCGGGAGGCTGAGGCAGGAGGATTGCTTGAGCCCAGGAGTCTGAGGTTGCTGTGAGCTAGGCTGACGCCATGGCACTCACTCTAGCCCAGGCAACACAGTGAGACTCTGTCTCAAAAAAAAAAAAAAAAAAATGAGCCAAGGTATTTTTTTCACTTAGACATTTTCAAGCCAGATTTTTCCTCTTTGGAGTAGAACCCTTAATAAAACAGATTTTTTTAAAGCAGCACTACTCTGCTTAGAGAGTCCAAAGTAATTGGCCTGGAGTTGTGCTTACCAGCCTTCTTCCTACTTCTTCCCACTCTTCCCAGATGGCCTCTGAGTCACTTTCAAGGACCCTAGGACCCTAAACTCACGGTTTAGAAATCAGTGGTGTAATTGATTGTAGGTTCATTTTACCTATATTATTTTTTTCCCTTAGAAAGTGTGAAGTACAGCTGGGCACAGTGGCTCATGCCTGTAATCCTAGCACTTTGGGAGGCTAAGGTGGGAGGATCACTTGAGACCAGGAGTTTGAGACCAGCCTGAATAACATAGAGAGACCCCTATCTCTACAAAAATTTTTTTTTAAAAAATTAGCCAGGCATGGTGGTGGTTGCCTATAGTCCCAGCTACTTGGGAGGCTGAGGAAGGAGGATTGCTTGGGCCCGGGAGTTTCAGGTTGCAGTGAGCTGTGATGATGCCACTCTACTCTAGCCTGGATGACAGGGCAAGACCCTGTCTAAAAACAAAATAAATAAAAAATTGTGAATTACATTAAAAAATTCAATTTGGGGGGGGTGGTAAAAAAACAAAGAAAAAAAAACCTCAATTTTTGTTTATAGGTTCTGGTTCCTGTAATTTATTTTATCTTTATTGCTATCTTTCCCCCTTAGGATATACTCTTGGACTTCACTCTCTTTCTAAAGGCAAATCTCAGCAATTTTTGTATACTTTTGTGCATATAGAATTGATCTGGGGGGCAAGTATGCCTAAAAAACCTCTCTTCTTCTAGAAAAGGAAAACCTTTATATCAAGAACTAGAACTTGATTAAAGCCTGTATCTTGAGCTCAGACTGTTTCTTTTTATTCATTAGATTTGTCTGCCTCTGCTCATTCCAAGGTGGTGATCTTCACAGTCAACTCTTTGGGTAGTTCTCAGTCCTATCTTGATGTGGTGCAGAGCAATGTGGATATGTTCAGAGCCCTTGTCCCAGTTCTGGGACATTATAGTCAACACAGTGTCCTGCTAGTTGCATCTCAACCAGGTAAAAGGCTTTATTTTAAATTGATTTGATGGTCTGGTGCATCAGTAGAATTGTCATTATTGATAAAAGCCATAAAACTAGATTATAAAGGGACGGCTAGAATATTCAGTAAAATTGCCCTTATAATGAACAATGTAGTATCTCCATATCCTCTCAACCAGTTACTTCTTATGACTGGCATTAACTAGAAGTTATAACTTAAAATTTTTTATGAAATGTGATATTATGTTCCAGGTTGTTAGCCATATCTTCCTCAGTGAGAAAATATTTAAACCCCTAAGAGAAAAATGCAATGTCTTATATGAAATATATTTTGTTAACTCTGAAGTATCATAAAATGTTAGTGAGCATGCCAGGGCACATTTTTAACATTTTGTAATTTGCAAATTGTTTTGGAACTGTTTTACTCTAAAAAGAAATATTTTCAAAGAGTTAGTTGGTACTGAACTCAAATTGTAAACAGATTTTTTTTAAATGTTTCCAATATAGGGGTATGGTATGCATTTCATTTGTTTTTTTCTGTAGTAATTAGTTGAGGAACATTGGTCTCTTTAATTCCTAATATTCTTTTGG
>NW_012150174.1:1601825-1665155 GCF_000956105.1 Propithecus coquereli
GCTTGAGCCCAGGAGTTTCAGGTTGCAGTGAGCTGTGATGATGCCACTCTACTCTACTCTAGCCTTGTTATATTTAACAAAGTTATATAAAATCTTGTTGAAGCCTGGTTAGTGTTTTTAATGTACATTAAAAATATGTTATGCTTCAGTGCATTTAGGACCTAAGAAAAGTATATAGAAGCTCTAATATACTTATTATAAATATTTTGTGAGCTAGGCTAGAAATATATTTTTTAATCTTTACATTTTCACCTTGTATGCAATATTTAGTGGAAATCATGACCTATGTGACATGGAAACTGAGTGCATTTCCTGTAAATCAAGTGATTGGAATTGGATGCAATCTGGATTCACAGAGATTACAATATATTATCACGAATGTTTTGAAGGCACAGACTTCAGGCAAAGAAGTATGGGTTATTGGTGAGCAGGGAGAAGACAAAGGTAAGAATTACATTTATATTAGTTATATTGATAACGTAAATCAACAGTAGTTGTGACATTTAGACATATCTGGGAACTCCAGAATTGTGGGCCCTGTTGGCTTTTTTGCACCTTTGAGTGCCTTCCATATAGCAGGTCCCGTACTGTGAGTCTATTCTTCATATGTGTCATTTTCATTGCAATTATTTTTCCGTAAGTTTAAGATTAGACAAGACTCCTTAGTCAGGTTTTATATTTTTTAATTGAATTTTAGAGTCCAGGATTAATTTAAAAGTTTAAGTTTCCAGAACAATAACATTAAATTAAACCCTAAAGCATATACAGAATTATCTCCTTTACTCTCCCCACCCTTCAACCTTGCTTACCTAAGTTCAGACTTTCTCCCTAGATATGTGCCCCCTGTCTCTCACCTATTTAAACAGAATTTTCGCTCTCTGTTTCTCCTTGTGACCTTTTTTACCAGCCATTTGCTCTCTTCCTACCACAAAAAGCGTTCGGTTCTCTGTATTAGAAAGCTCCTTTTCCTATTTCAAAAGAATGCTTTCCCTATTTGACTTGAGAATTTCTTCCTTTATTCCTTTGTTTCTCCCTTGCTATAAAGCCAGGTTGGTCAGGTGATAAAAGTGCTGTTTACTCTCATTTTATTCATTTTTGTTCATTTAAACAAGTATTAATATATGATCTACAATAAAGGTGTAGGATATTATTTAAGTGCCAAAGTGAGTAGTATAGATTACGGTACTGAGATACTTATGAGTGAGCATTTAACATGGGTTAAAATGACTAGAGAAAATTATATAAAAGCCACCTTTGAACTGGAATTTGGAAGAATGAATGGGATTTGAATAGATAGCTAAGAGTGGGAAAGACATTCCAGGAATAGGAAATCAGAAACAGGCAAAGGCATATAGTTAAGTGTGGCATGTTCGTGGGATTAAAAAAAATACATACTAGTTGTAGCAAAGGGTTTCAACCAGATAAGCTTGATTGAAATCACATTTTGGAGATCCCTTGAATACCCGATCAAAGAGTTGAAAAGTGATTCTCAGGCAGAGGGGAAACACGAGGATGATATGTTGAAAGGGTAATTTGGGAGAAGTTAATCACTACTTCATCATTTGAAGTACATTACTTTATTCAGTATGTAGGTGCTGTGAGGTAGAGCATGATGTAGAAAATAACCTCTCTGCCTGTGACAGGGGTGATAATTCAATTGGAGAATTGGAGAACGATCATGCACATTAAAAAGTTAAATAGATGTCAAACCATACTGCCACAAAGCAAATTGTATTCTCAAAACTATTTTCTTGGAATTTAAAGCTTTGTATATGCTTTGATGCCATTAAAACAAACAAAATATTAATAGTGGTGATGTCTGGATTAGAGGTAGTTTTTAAAAATTTGTACTTCGTATAAAATATGTAGTATTTATATAATTTTTAGGAAAATTATTTTAATAAAATACAGCAGTATTTTAAATCTGTATAAATCTGCCCTGGCTACCTAGAAATTTCAAGTGTTAAAACGAGTCAAGCTATAGAATAAACCCTTAAAAAACCTGACAGTGTTATTGAGCAGAAATACTTTTCAGGCTCCAAATGTTCCTTGACACTAAACACTAAATAATAGGACCCCAGGCAAGGGTAGAAAACAAGAACTTGCAGCAGATATATTAGAGTAATGAATATCTAGGGTTTTAAACAAACCCAAGACCCAACATGGACCTAACCCTCTGGTGCATGTTGACCTCTTGCTTGCCTGGTTATTGCAAATCTCCCAGTTTGCTCTTTCCCCTCTAGACTACCTTGTACATGATGTGAAATTAAAAGTAATATTAGCCAAAACTTACGTAGTATTTACTGTATGTTCTCACTTATCAGTTCCATCTTCCTAAAATATATTCCTCTTTTCAAAATCTTTCAGGAGCTTCCTCTCACCAAACCATGAAATTTCTTTGCTTGGTACTCAGCGAGCCCCCAAATAAAGCCTGAATCTTCTTTCTCCATTATAGTTATGGAGGTAGCTGTGTTATTAGAGAGCTGGAAAGGACCATCTATTACATTTTGCTTTAGGGAGCGAGCAGTGGATGCAGGGATGATCAGAGTGACCTGCCTAGGAGCCTATAGGTTTTGGGTCAAAGAAGGACTGGAACCTAGATCTTGTGCCTCCCAAGCTCACCCCACAGGGACCTTTACCCACTTCATGTACCTCCCCTATAATCCCTTCCTCCTCTCTGCCATCATATTTAAATTTCATCCTTCAAGGTCTAAGTTGAGCCCCGTTATGCAATGAAAGTTTTCCTGATCATATCACTCCATAGTGATTTCTTCATTTCTTTGGGCTAAAAGCTATTTAAATCTGTATGATAATAACTACATATTGTCTTATGATGTTTCTTCTTTTGTTGTACTGCTACTTGTTCTTACCCAACCAGATTTTTGTGTGTGCACCTTCTCCTTATTGAAAGTATAAATTATTAAGCTGTTCTTTTAGCTGAAAAAGTAGTACTTTCGCATTGAAAAAAATTAAATAGTACAAAAAAAAAAAAGTCTCCCTTCTATGCCAGATGCTCTATCCCTTTCCCTAGGGGCAATCCCTTTTCCTAGGGGCAATCACAGTTACCAGTTTCTTATATAATACAATCCTCCAGAAATACTCTGTGCATAGGCAAGCACATATGTGAAAGAGACATCATGCATCATTTTCCACCTTCCCTTTTATTTACCATTATGACTTGGAAATGAATGCATAATAACATATACATATCTCACTCATTCTTTTTAACTACTGGATACACCATAATTTATTTAACCAGTCCCTCTAATAAGTTACAAATTTCGAGGAACAGTTGATGTATAATAAATATTGAATAAGAACATTTTGAAATATGGTTGTATTTTTCAAATCATAAAGAGAAAATAAAGGATAGTGTGACTTGATAAATATGTCCCTTACCCTGACCCTAACCTAGTATATCTGGGTGAAGGAAGAAAACAATTTGATAGCATTTAATTGTGAGCTCTTCAGACAGGAACACTTTAAAATCTACCAAAAAGCAGTTCGTGTTTGATTAAATGACCTTTTATCTCAAATGTAGGAGTTTGTTTTCAGAAACATTAATTGGGCACCTGCTTTGCTCAGTAAACACTGTGCTGGCTGCTGTTGGAAAATATATAGATGTGTAAGAACTTGATGTAGGAAATGACTAGAAGGCAGTATGGACTTATTAAGGTCCAAGAGAAGTAGAATAAAAGCACAGGGAAGAGATGTGGTAATTCTGTCTTGAGGTCTCAAATGGGAACTAAAGATAGAGAGATGCAGGTACATGTGAACTGGCATCACTTAACTATACTGTTATGTAATATTTGACATAGATAATGTGTGTACAAGTTTTAAAACATAGTAATTGGACAAATATTCATGAATCCATACTCAATCAAGAACATTACCAATACCACTAAGGCTACCTATGTACTTCTCCCCAATCTATCTCCCTGTCTGCCATCTAGAGATACCATCAGATTACTTTTTATCCTGTCTTCTACTCTTGCTGCAAAGACAAATTATATCCATCGATAGGTAGGTGTTCTTACTTACCTTGGCCCTAAAACCAGAAATGGATTATAAGCTCCCTCTGCTGGTTTCATTGTAGACACCAACTGGATATATTTTTTCATAAGTGACACCATCACAGTAATAGTAATAATAATTTTTTTATTGAGTACCTACTATGTATATTAAATACTTTGCATATCTCATTTAAATTTTACAAACAACCTGTGAGGGAGATGGTAGTTTTCCAAATTTATAGATAAGGAAACTTAAGGCTCAATGAAATTAAGTAATTTTCCCAAGGTTACCTATCTAATAAGGGCAGAACTGAGATCTGAACGTTGGTCTAACCCTAAATCTGTGTTCTTTCTTGCTGTCACTTAATTTATCTAAGGCATTTCGTACAGTGTCTGGCATAGAGTAAACATTCAGCAAATGGCAGCTGTTATTACAGTGATCAGCAAGATGGTGATGAATAGAAAATTGGTGGAAGGACATGTAAAACTATGCATTGAAGTAAAGCAACATTAGGATTTGGAAACAGTTATAAGAATAGCGGTTGTGTACGTGAAATTACTCTCTTCAGGTATTTCAGACAAACGACAACTCCAGCCTGGGGAGGAATCACATAGCATATAAGCCCTTTAGGCTCTATTTCCTGCTTCCCACCCCAGCTTCATTTTCTGCCATACTACCAGGCATTCTGTGCTAGTCAGGTGGTTGATCTGCAGTTTCCTGAATGGTTTATGCACTCTTCCTAGGCCTCCTTGCCTTAGCACCTGCTGCTTCCTTTTCCTGAACACTCATTCACTTGGCTAACTGCTGCGTACTCTCAGGACGGGGCTTGAGTGCCACCTTTCCTGGGAAGCCTTCCTTAATTCTCCAGGTTAAGCAAATTTATGCATCTGTTATAACCATTATTACACTTATAATTACCTGTCTGCTCCACCAGACAGTAAGCTCCTAGAGCTTGCAGTGGCCTCAGTAAATGTGTTTTGGCATGAACAAATGATCCTGACACCATCTTGTTGTAACCAAAGATCATTCATTATGCCACACCAAATTAGATGGTTAGCAGAATATAAGCTTTGCAGTTGCTATTTTCAGTTGTGATACTGCAATCATATATAAACTACAGATAACCCCTTCAAGAGACGTTTTAGAAATCCAAGGGCTGGACCTCAGAACAGAGTGTTAGATCATCTGCTTTGGGCATGGGGTGGGTGTTATATGTAGTAGAAAAGAGCTAGTAAATGGAATTTTTCATTAAAATTTTTGGAGCCAGAGGATTGCTGTTATTTAGTGGAAGCAAGGATCAGGATTGATTAGGTATAATATTGAAATGGCTAAAGTAAGATGGATATACATTTAGGAAGTTTGAAGGGCTGGGCAGTAAACAAACAAAAAATGAAATAATTAAGTCCATCTAAACTTTTTTGAAAATTCTATCCTAGTGTTCTATAGCACTGTACAGTGGCTATAATTAACAGCAATTTATTGTATATTTTCAAGTAGCTGGAAGAGTGGATTTTGAATGTTTTCAACACAAAGAAATAAGTGAGGTGATGGATATGCTAATTAACCTGATTTGATCATTACACAATGTATACATGTATCGGAATATCACACTGTACCCCATATATATGTACAATTACTATATGTCAATTAAAAATAATAAAAGTACAAAAAAGTTTTGAGGATTAAAATTCTAATGACTGTGTCACAAGCAAATTTGAATACAGTGAAGCTTTCTTTCTGTGAACATTCTTTTCTTATGGCTCTTTTAAGTCAGGACTCAGAGGAAAGATGTGAGCGCTCTCTCTCTCCATATATATATAAAAAATGGCAGCAATACTCATAATTTTCAGATTTTTTTGGCATCCTTTGTCTTTTCTTATACAAACCTTGCTATTATTCATCTTTCCAAGGTCTGTAAATGCTGTATTTCAGTAGCAGACATTTCCCCCAATTTTTTATTTATTGTGAATATACTAATAGCAGATTTTTAAAGAAAATAATCTATGTATCACCCTTCTATCCATATAAAACATTTTAAAAATCCTCGATTTGTCCACATGTATTTATATTTTTCATGTAACAGTTTTGGGGTTTTTTGTTTTTCATGTAACAGTTTTTGATTTTGCTATTTTTTTACTGACATAAAAACTTTTAAAACTTTCCCATGTTTTTCAACTTAATGCTGCACGTATGTTTTCCTCTTTGTTATCAAATATAATTATAAATTGGGTGTGAGGTTAGTTCTGTATTATCTTCTGTGTACCCAACACCATGGTACAGAATATGTGTAAGAAGACACAAAAGAATACATGGTCCCTGCACCCTGGAAGCTGGTAGTCAGTTTGGGGAGAGGAGACATCTGGATACATATGATATCTTTTGTTGCGGACACATAACTAAATGGCCTGATTTTGAATGTAGCATAGAATTCTTATATCTTAAACATAAGATATTCTTATATAGCCAAATGTATTATTGCTTTGCTACCCAAACACATAGATTTGTACCATGAGAAACGTCAATTTAGGTGTGGTATAAATATCCAGTTTGTGCATATAGCTTTGAATTTTTGAATTTTTTTTTTTTTATAAATGGTGTGGTGAGAGGAAATGGGTAACCCAGATGATGCTTTTAGAAAACTGGATGCTGCCTCTCTCACAGCTATGGAAATTCTAGCCCAAAATAGGTGACCAAATTATCCTTCACCTGAAATCAGTCTCAGTGCAGTTCCCAGCAGAACAAATGCCAAGTGTTTGCAGCATTTGGGAATCTATTACATGTGGTCTGGTAAGGAAAGAAAGCTTTCTATTTAAACAGTGAAATGGCCCTTATAGAACTGTTATTGATGAGAAAGACCATGTAAGGAGGCTGCAAGTAGACTTTAGGGATCATGTTTTTTGGGAATTGTAGTTTGAAAGTCTTTTTCACCCCAGGCAATTGGTATAGCACATTTCAGGGCCTTTGGTGGAAAACTATAACTGTTGCTAGAAGGTACCCTTGACTGCTAAATATCATTTATCACATCTTAATCCTAATAGAGTCATTGGCAAAACATAACTAATTGTTCATTTAATTTTTAGTACCTGCATGGGGTGGCCAAGAAGTAATGAGTCATAACTCTCAGGTGCAGCTATTCAACAGGTAACACTGAATGTAAATTTGCATTTATCCAACTGAAAATCATATATTTCATAGCTAACATAACAGCTATATACACAGCAAATACTTACCAGGCTTCTGTAAACAAAACTAGCTATTATGGACAAATCCAAAAGTATAAGGGAGCAGTGTTTTATATTTTTTGATTTCTTATCTGAAGGTAGATCTGAGTGCTTTGCAGACTTTTTCAGATAACACCATTGACATTTAAAGGGTAGAACATGTTCCTTATTTACAGACTTGATTTACTGCTCCTGTATCTAAACATCTAAGGATAATAACAGTTTTCTTACAGTGGAAGAGAATATGTCCATACCACTTAAAAATGAGTACGTATTAATCACACATAAATACATTTGGAAATCAGTCTAATATGAAAGGATAAGCCATATTATATGTTCAGGGGGAAAAATGTAATGAAGAGATCCTTGTATTATTCAGAGGCTTTCCAGGGGACTGTGCCCCATAAGTTAGACTCTATACATTATATATTTTCATGTCATTTGTTGTTTCACCACCACATAATAACAGATATTCCTGAAGTCTGAGTGGTGGTGATTTTTAGCTTTTTAAACGTTCAGCTTATAGTTTGTGGAATATAACAACTAGAAAGAATATTCTTTTTCTTATTGAGAAGAGTAGTGTGTGGTATAATTCATTCTAATCTGATTATATAATCTTACATTTGTAGTTTTTAAAAGGAAGAAATTTAAATGTTTATATAATTATTTATAAAAATAATATATGCTTATTATAAAACTTCAAATACTACAGATATCTATAAAGTAGAAAGTAAAAAACTGAGATAATTCCATCTCCTAGAGACAACCACTGTTAACAGTTTAGTGTCCACATGTATATTTCTAAAAATATTTTTTCCTACTTGAGAGGCTGACGTAGGAGGATTGCTTGAGCCTAGGAGTTTGAGGCCAGCCTGGGCAACATAGCAAGACCCTGTCTCTGAAAAAAATTTCAATGCTTCTACAAATATATCATTATTATTTTTTGTTATTTTTCTAATAGACTTATGCTATTCACATTATCTTGTAACTTGATTTGTTGCCTTAATGATAAATCTTGTACATCTTTCTATATTGTACATGTAAATCTATCTTACTCTTAAGAGCTACATGGTACTACATTTGGTAGTGATTTATTCAACCATTCCTCTTTTGATGAGTTGTTTCCAAATACAGCAAACATGCTTATTATGTTTATCTTTGCACACTTGAGCATATTGCTGTAGGATAAATTCCTAAAAGAGGAATTTCTAAATGAGATGTTGGCAAATCTTTTTCCTAAAAGATCATTTTACACTCTCAACAGCAGTTATGGGAATGCCTGTTTATAGTTTCTCCAAAATTAGTTATCAGTCTTTTTAATCTTTGTTAATTTTTATAGGCAAAATGGGGGTATTTGTTTTAATTAATAGTTAAATATTAATGGCAGTGAGCATCTTTTTATGTTTATTAGGCCATTTGTATTTTCTCTCTGTGAACTTGCCTATCTGACATCTTAAGAAAAGTTTAATCATTAGATTATCTGTAGGCTTTCCTAACAATTGCTGTGTAACTCTTATTTCTGTGTCATAAAAATATCTAATTAATACCTTAAACAGAATGTAAAATTAAATGTGCATATTTTGTGCATTTTCTGAGATCATGTTTTTTTGTAACCTAGAGCCATGGAACTGTTAAGGGTAAAAGGCCAAAGATCCTGGTCTGTTGGACTATCAGTAGCTGACCTGGTTGACAGTATTGTAAACAACAAAAAGAAAGTGCACTCTGTATCAATTTTAGCAAAGGTAATTGTTATTCTCATTCTCTCGTATTATAAATACAAAACCAGCAAAATTGCTGTTCACACTCTAACCCAGGCGTTTTCAATGTCGCCAGCTTTTGGAGTAACGTGGGAACAGGCAGTCTGGTCTAAGCCCTACTGTGCTTGGCTATGGAAAGTCTGGATTTCTACCAGGTTGCCTTCTCACCCTCGTGCTTTTTGAGAATCTCCAAATAGAGTTTATATAGCCATAAACTTCTTCTGGTTGTCATTTATCACCTCAGCCAGCCAAGTCACCCCAGACTGATGTGCCAGAAAGACAAATATTGCATATTCTCACTCATATGTGGGAGCTTAAAAAAAAAAGAAGTTGATTTCATGGAGGTAGAGAGTAGAATGGTGGTTACCAGAGGCTGGGAAGGGGGCAGGGAGGATGAAAAGAGGTTAGTTAATGGATATAAAAATACAGTTAGATAGAAGGAATGAGTTCTAGTGTTCAGTAACATAGTAGGGTGACTATAGTTATAAGTAAGTTATTGTATATTTCAAAATAGCTAGAAGAGACAATTTGTAATGTTCTCACACAAGGAATGGTGTTGGAGGTGGTAATATCTCAGTTACCTTGATCTGATCGTTATACATCATATGCATGTATCAGAATATCACACGTACCCCATAAATATGTAGTTATTATGTATCAACTTAAGAAACAGAGAGTACTGTATTTGTGCCCAGAGACCACGCGATGCCCCTCCCTAGGAAATCTACTCTGACCATCTTTTTTCTTAGCTCCCAACCTGCTACCCACATTGCAGGGAGCTAGCTTACCTCCCCACAGAGGGAGTATCTTTGACCAGGTTCCTCTCATCTTTCAAAAATTTTCTGAAATAATAACTTGAGTTCACAAAAATAAATGAACAAATTTTTTTAAAAATTCAACTTGTATTACTTTGTACTAGAACTAGAAAAGGAAGAAAATGTGCATTTTAATGATATTAACTTCTTTGCAGTGATTTATCTCTATTTTAATCCCTATTTTTCTCATTTCAGGGATATTATGATATAAATAATGAAGTGTTTCTAAGTTTGCCTTGCATCCTTGGAACCAATGGGGTATCTGAAGTCATCAAAACCACAGTGAAAGAAGATACACTGACTGAGAAACTCCAAAATAGTGCATCCTCAATCCATGGTCTCCAACAGCAGTTAAAGCTTTGATTCTCAAGTGCAGTTGCCTGAAAGGAAACGTCATTTAATTTTGCCCACATATATAGGTTTGAGAACTTCTGTATCTTATCACTTATCCTTACAAACTGCTTGGTTAAGGTAGATGTTTCTTGGTTAGCTTTGTGATTTCAATCCTTAAGGAGTTAGATAAGGAGGGGAAAATCTAATTTTCTTTGGTGTTCTTGAGATATCTATACTGTTCTTTAAACCTACAGCAGGGTAAAAATTCATCTGCAATGTGCATCATTTTAAATTGTGTATCCTAATTAGCCAGGCATGGTGGTGCATGCCTATAGTCCCAGGTACTCGGGAGGCTGAGGCTGGAGGATCTCTTGAGCCCAGGAGTTGGTTATAGTGAGCTATGATGGCACCTTTACACTCCAGCCTGGGTGCAACAGAGCAAGACCCTGTCTCTTAAAAAACAAACAAACAAAAACTCCATATCCTAAACTAAAAGCTCTTTCAGCACCTTGGGAATATTTTGAAAGTAATACATCTTTAAAATAAATTACTCTTTGACTTTTATAATAAACATGATAATCTCAAGGCCCAATATGGATTTACAAAATCTGTGTTAGGTATACAAAGATCCAAGCTTTTAAAGTATTAATGTTTCTTTTGCAAAATATAGTTGGTAGTAATGGTAAAGCATTTTATTTTCCTTCTTCAAATTCCTTAGCTGCCAAAAAATAGAGAAAAATTTTATCTGCACTTTAAAATGGTAAAAGGGAAAGGAATTTTTTAAATATATGTAGAAAAAGTATAATTTCCAGTGGGACTTCCTGTCTGAAATTTTCTGTAACATTTTCTTGGACTATATAAGAATCTCCAACATCTCATGAACTTACTGTGATATTAGTAGAACCATAGAGAAATGTGTATTTTTAATGAAAATGGATTATGAATGAAAGCCAAGCAGTTTACTTTACAGCCAAAATATGAGACTTTGATGAAAACCACTGGTCTTAAGGGGGAGAGGCTGTATGAACTGATGGTTCTGAGCAAATCCTTTAACCTCTCCTAAAGAAATGATTCAGAGTACATACACTTTGGTGATGGGTCAAGAGCAATATTTTCAGATGTGAAAGACAGTTGTGTGTCACAATAGTAATATGCTAATAGTAACAGCTAACATCAACACTTCTTATACACCAGACAGTGTGATGAGCACTTTACTATTTTACTGAATCCTCACAATAACCCATAGAGGTAGGAGTATTATCATTATTTTATAAAAGGAAATTGAGTTTTAGTGCCCAAGAACTCATGGCTATTAAGGGGCACTTATCCATACAACTTCTTTTTCTAGGCATTAAAAGACGGAAGAGGCCTAACAGCCAAAATAGTTGTCACAAGACCCTAAAGTTGGAGTCCTATACACTAAGAAAGGATTACTTCCATTCTGCTGTAGGGGCTTCCTTTTTTTTTTTTAAACATAGTTTTTAGAGGGCTGGGTGCGGTGGCTCACGCCTGTAATCCTAGCTCTCTGGGAGGCCGAGGCGGGCGAATTGTTTGAGCTCAGGAGTTCGAAACCAGCCTGAGCAAGAGTGAGACCCCGTCTCTACTAAAAATAGAAGGAAATTAATCGGACAACTAAAAATATATAGAAAAAATTAGCCGGGCATGGTGGCGCATGCCTGTAGTCCCAGCTACCTGGGAGGCTGAGGCAGGAGGATCGCTTGAGCCCAGGAGTTTGAGGTTGCTGTGAGCTAGGATGACGCCACGGGACTCTAGCCCGGGCAACACAGTGAGACTCTGTCTCAAAAAAAAAAAAAAAAAAAAAGAATTCACTACGTTAATTATAAAAGGAACATGTCAATATAACAAATACTTACTGAGCACCTACTGTTATTCCACATACTGTGTTAGAATCTGAGTATTCAAAGATGAATAATCATCCTTGGCCTCTGGAAGGCCACATATAGAAGTAATTGCCTATATCAGATATTTCCTTGAGTGTTAAGTATTAGCAATCATGTTGTAAGTCCTATGTATAAGTTAAGCGCACCACAACCACCTCACTAGGATTTGGTGACAATTTGACATTCACAAGGCTTCTATTAACTTTCTTTCACATTTATTTTTCCAAAATCATGTAGTGCCTGTTCTCGTTACGATTTTTAGTGGGGCTTGGATTAAATGCTTTCTTGATGTTATAGCAGAAGATAAATTTTTATTTTCCAATTTACATTGTTTTCGTTAAATATCAAGAATAATGAATAAAATAAACTTTGATTTTAAAATCACCAGGTGATGCTTGATTTATTAAGTGGAAGAAAATTTATTCCGATTAAGGAGGAAAATTTTTTCATATAATTAATACGGCACCCAGGATATTTAGATATTTTGTTTTAAGTGGCTTAAGTGCAAAGATATTTTATCAATTGTTTTCAAAACTTTTAAAATTGATTTTTAGCAAGAAAAATTTTTAAACAATGGTTACCTGGCACTCCTCCAATTCATAAAAGCAGAGTTGCTCTAATTAAAGGTACTCCTGATTAAGCTGTGGCTTTAAGAACAGTTTGAAAGCCACATTGCTTTTAAGTGACATAAAACAGCAGGGGCAGTGGAAGGATAGACTGACCTCTGTCAGACTGACTGGAGCTGTATGTTTAACTAATGTAAGGTTATCCAAAACTAACGGTACCTATTGGGATAGCCTTTATTTGTGTGTGTATTGGCAACAATTTACAATGATGCTTCCACATACTCTTAATTAGGCCCTCTATTTATGTGACCTTCACTTAGATGCCAACTTAGAAGGGAATCAATACACAGCCTTGTTCTCGTTAGCACTATACTAAAACCATCCAAACTATCATACTTTTACATCATCAAACCCAAGCTTTACAATACCTTGAATGACACTGTGCCTATGTAAAACTGGCAGTGATGTAGAATTAAAGATGACTAATATAAGTCACCATGAAGAACTTTTTTGGGAAGTAGAAATTCGATTAAGATCGAGTACCTATTTTTGCATTGTACAAGACCATGAAGATCTGAAGATAAGTCTGCCCCGAAGAACTCGGGACTTTGGCAGTGTACAGGCTAGTACACAAACAGCGCAAAGTAGTATGCAGCTTGTATTGTTATTTATGTCTGGGCACAGAGAAGAAATTCTGACTTAGGGAAAGATATCCTGGAGAAGAAATTACTGTCTGGCTTCCTGAGAAATGAGGGCTCTACACTTTGCCCTTGCGAACAAAGTACGAAGGACTTTTAAACTTTACATCACCAATAACAACCAAAAACAAACACACCTGATAATCAGAGAAACCCTGGGCATCATCTAATGCAAGCCTCTCATTTTAGAGTTGTAAAGAACTTAAGCGCGAGCTAGAAGTACGCGTGCCTACTATTATCACAAGGGCGAGTCAGTGGCAGAACAGTTCTTGGCCAGTTCGGTGGCCTCCCACTTGATGAATCAGTCATTAAGACAAGCCCTTCGTGCTTCCTCCCCTCCCTCAGCTGCTTCCTTAAGACTAAAGGCGACTGTAACTATGAAATACCTGCCAATCTTATACCGGCCCAGAGTTTCGACCTTCGGAACAGGCTTGCCCTCATCTTTGAGACCCGCCTCGTCCTTCCGAATCCGGCACATTAGGGGTGTGGGTGTGGGTGTGGGTCGTTCGGAACCCACCCCACGCAGGGCCTCAGCCCCACACGCGTCCCACCCTTCTCGGCAGGATGGCGGCCTCGGAAGTGACGAAAAGGAAGCGGAAGTGCTGTCGTGGTGCAGATTTCCTGTTGCTTGAGGCGGGGGGGTGGGAGGCTGGCCGCTTGGTGTGCGATTGTGTGGGGCGGCCTAGGGCAGCCCTGGAGTGGCTGACCCTCTGCCTGCAGGGACGAGAGTCTCGAGGCGGCCGTCATGGCGGTGTCGGAGAGCCAGCTCAAGAAAATGGTGTCCAAGGTGAGGCTGCGACGCGCTCACTCCCCGAGCGCACCCACTGCTCCCTTCGGCGCTTGGCCCTGCCCAGCCCAGCTATCCTCCTGGGCTAGCGGAAAGCCCCTGTGCGGTCTTCAGCCGCCTGCGCGGCCCTTCTCCCCGAGGCTCCTGTCGCCTTGTGCTGGAATCGCTGATGCCCGGGCAGGGAAGGTGGAGGGCGGCTACAGTCAACAAAGGCGCGGAGCGGAGGCCGCCTGCCACCTGCAGCCGCTCGCCCTCCTTTCTTCTGGAGAGTTTGGATCTGTCTGTGGGGCAGTATAGTTCTCTCTTAGTTTTTATAAACACAAAGAGGGGGCTGTACTTAGTTCTTGATATGAGGCAATCCTCCTCCACTCCTATCCTAACCTAGGGATCCTGTTCGCCCTTCCCTTGCCGGCTCCCGGAAACTGGCCTTTTCAGTTTTGTATTCCCCAGGCAGCTCAACACCCGACCCTTGGGAAACCGGTAACTATTGGTTGAATTGGCTCAATTATAAGCAAAAAACGTCCAGAGAAGCTGAAGCTAAAATGTCAGTCCCTCCCTACCCCAGTTGAATTAAATAGAATTCCATTACTATTTCAGGGGTTTGCTAAGAGTAACTACTATTAAGTGTATGCTTTTTGTAACGCGCATTTATTTGCTTTGAGCTTAATTTACAATCTTCACAGCTCAGGACCGGTGTATTATTTTTAAAAAAACAGGCATTTTGTATTTTAAAGCCGTGATTTATTTTGTAATTACTTAAAACGTGGCACCTGACACCAGAGTGGAATGGCTTTTGTTATGTTTTGTTGTAATTTACCAAACCTAATTAGAATAAAATACATGTAACGTGATTTGAGAGTTGAGACTTCTTCAGTTCAGCATGTTAGCTTTGGATACTTTTGTCAATGGTAGCAATACACAGTTTAAGCTGTTTTTAACTTCTAATAAAACATACCATTATGTATAAAACTTTTTTTATATAGATTTTTTTTAGTAAAATCGTCCCTATAGTCCTTGATTGAAGAGTGAATAACCTCTAAAGAAAGCTTTTCAAAAGAAAGCTTCTCTTGATTGTCTAACCATATCTTCTAGGCGTCTTGATCTTTTGATAAGGTAGTTATCCTTAATTATACAGGAGGTTTTGGGGAGCTGTAGAAGATTGTGACCCAGGTAAAGGTCTATGTTGTAACATTTTTATATAAGTTTTTGAAAAAAACAGCATATTGTTTTACATACTACGCAATTGAAGAGTTATCTGTTCCATGATATCTTTGATCTTTAAATTGATTCCATGATCATTAAGATTTATTACTCAATATATATGTATTTATATAAAGGACAGGAATATCCAAATATTAATTTATTTTTCAAATCCTTATTAAATTTCCTAAGCGTCCTCTAGAGCAGTGGTCCCTGACCTTTTTGGCACCAGGGATCGGTTTTGTGGAAGACAGTGGCCGGGAGGGGGAGCTCAGGCAGTGATGCCAGCAATGGGGAACGGTTGTAAATACAGATGAAGCTCTGCTCCACCGCTGGCACACACCCAGTTCCTAAGTTTCAAGGAAGACAATTTTTCCACGGGCCGGGGTGGAGGGTGGGGCAGGGCAGGCGGAGCTCAGGTGGTGATGCACACGGGTTCCTAATAGGCCACGGACAGTAGGGACTGCGACTCTAGAGAAACCTGCCATCAAAGACTAAGGCATCTTTAGAAGATATTTTATTCCTCCACCTTCCTTCCCCACCACCCAACCTCTTTTTACCCTAAAAACAAAAAAGGAGATAGTGGAGAGGTGGGAGAGGGCATCCTACCATCTTTTGGTTTTTGTACCAATATCTGGGAAACTAACACTCTTTTACGTGATTATGACAGTTCTGAGCATCAGCATCTCTTCTCTGCAGCCTATGAATAGATAGGAGAGGAATAGTATGTGGGATAATAGGAGCAGTTTGTGGTGTTCCTTCCTCCTAAGGGAGGGCTAGCTTGGAGTGCTATCCTCTCTTTTGGTTGTGGTCTGTAGAAATTGTTAGCCAGGACCCTGGACGCATGGTGGGGGTGAAGGTCATTGTCCTTTACCCTTAATATGATTGTGGGATCTCCACACCCATTGTGGTACCCTGGGCCACCTGCCTTGACTTACGGTTTTTTTTATATTATTACTGATGTTTTTTTTCCTTTGAGCATTATCTTAGCTTCCATCTTAAACATACCTTTTAGTTTAACACTCTTCTCTGTCATCATTTTAACAAATTACAGAGGTATATTAATACAGTGTTAGTCTATCTTTCTTTACACAAATAACTTTACACTCCAGACTTTTCATACAGATTACTACCTGTATTCTTACATGGTATATCTACAACTTTTCTATAGGTGGAATCACTGCCAAATGGGTAGAAGAGAGTTGACCCATTAAAGATTGCTATATACCTCACACTGTTTTAGGTTCTAGGTATACAACAGTGAACAATCAAACAAAAAACTCTATACTTCTGGAATTTAAAATCTCGTAGAAGGCAGTAAACAAATAAGTTCATTTAGTAGTATGTTAGAAAGGGATAAATGCTTTAGAGAAAAGTAAAGCAGGAAAGAGAATTAGAGAGCACTGGGCAGGGGTAATATGGGATGGGTCCCAATTACATCAGATAGTAAAGGAACGTCTTTCTGAAAAGACTTATTTGAGCTCATCTGAAAGAGGTGAAGAAGCAATCTGGGTTAAGAACATTCCATGAGGAAGGAAAAAAAAAAATGGAAAGGCTGTGAAGACAAGTTTGTTGTGCATGATAGTGGAACAACAGAGGAGGGCTAGGGCGACTAGACTGGAGTGAGCAAGGGGGAAAGTGGTGGTGTGGGCCTAGACATTGAGCATGAGTGGTGTTGGGAGATTCTGGAGGGCCTTACACGCCATTGTAAGGGCCTTGGCATTTACTTGGGTTATGATGGGAAACCATTGCTCTGTTTTAACGTTAACAGTATTACTCTAGCTGCTGTGTTGAGATTATACTGTAGGGGGTTAAGAATGGAGGCAGAGACAGCATCAGAAGGCTGTTGCAGTAATCTAGATGAGAGGTGCTGGTGGCTTAAACCAGGATTGTAGCTCTGGAGATAGTAAGAAGTGATCAGATTCTGAATATAATTTGAAGGTAAAGCTAACAGGATTTTCTGACATGTTTGCTGTGGATGTGAAGAAAAGTGGCATCAAGGATGATTTTAAGGCTTTTGGCCTGAGCAGCTGGAAGGACGTGTGTGTGTGTGTGTGTGTGTGTGTGTGTGTGTGTGTGTGTGTGTGTATGTGAAAGACGTTAGGAGGAGTAAATTTAGGGGGAAGATGAGGAGTTCAGTTTCGGTCATGTTCAATTTGACATTCATTAGAAATGCAAGTGGAAATGTCAAATTGGTAATTGGATATACATTTTGTGGAATTCAGAGAAGAGATTCAGACTGGAAAATTTTAATTGGGAGTTATCAGCATATAAATGGTATTTAAAACCATGAGAGATCATCAAAGGAGTGAGTTTAGATAGAAGAGGACCAAGGACTGAGCCCTGAGGCTCAATAATGATTGGTTAGAAGAAGAGAAAAACCCAGCAAAGAGACTGAGAAGGCATAGCACAGACAGGAGGAACACAAGTGTTGATGTCCTGGAAATCAAATGAGGAACTTTTTTGAGGTTTTTTTTTGTCTAGCCTTGCTCTGTCGCTACAGTGCAGTGGCTTAATCATAGCTCACTGTAATGTAACATCAAATTCATGGGTTCAAGCAATCCTCCTGCTTCAGCCTTCCAAATAGCTCGGACTACAGGCGCGTGCCAGCACACCTGGCTAATTTTTACATTTTTTTGTAGAGATGGGATTGCACTTGTTGCCCAGGCTGGTTTTGAACTCCAGGCCTCAAGCGATCCTCCTGCCTCAGCCTCCCAAGTGCTGGGATTATAGGTGTAAGCCACTGTGCCTAGCCAAGAATATGTTGTAAGATGAAAGACTCAATTTGGTCAAATACTGCTGATAGGTTAAGTAAGATGAGGACTGACCATTGCATACTATGTGGCAGTTATTGGTGACTTTGATGAGCAATTTCAGTGAAGTGGTGGGTACTAAAGCCTGTTTGGAGTGAATTTAAAGAGAATGGGTCTAAACATGGAGCTTCAGTGGTTGCTAACGTCACCCAGATATTTTGTGCTTTCTGATGGAAAAATATCATATGTGAAATGATCTTGCCAAAGAGAAAGGAGGAAAAAAATATTAAAACGTTTTTTTAAAATCATGAAGAAGGTCATAACTTCTAGATCCAACTACTAATTCACAGGAACATATACATTAAACTATGCCAAGGGGATGCAATTACCAAATTCCAAGCCATGGGAGCCTCTTTAGGACAAATGAACAGATTTCTTCAAAGAATAAATTCTGAGGGATAAAAATAAAGATGAGCCCATCAGTTGAGTGTTTGTCAGCTGAAACTAGATGAATAAAATGTGGTATATCCAAATAATATTATTCAGCAGTAAAAAGGTGTGAAATTCTGATACACACCACAACATAGATGAACCTTGAAAACATGCTAAGTGAAAGAAGTTAGTCATAAAGGACCACATATTGTAGGAATAGGCAAATCTATAGAGACAGTAGACGAGTGGTAGGGTGAAGGCAGGGGTGGTTGGAATGGGGGTGATTGCTAAAGGGTGTGGGTTTCTTTTGGTGATCATGAAAGCATTGTAAAATTGATTGTCTTGGTTGCACAGCTATGAATGTACTAAAAACTATTGAACTGTACCTTCTAAATGTATGAATTATATGTATGTAAATTATATCTCAAAACTATAAAAAATGAGAAAATTTATAAAAGAGAAAGCCATTTTAACAAATTGCAACGTGTGAACTTGGATCCTGATTCAAACTAAAAAAAAAAATGACATGAGATTGGATATTTAATGATATTAAAGAAATAGTGATTATTTTAGTATGATAGTATTATGAGTGTTTAAAGTTCTTTTAATGATAGATACTGAGATATTTATGTGTGATAGAATGTAATGATTTGTTTCAGAATAATACAAGAGGAGGGAAAAGTGAATGAAGTTATAGAATAAATAAATAAAAGAAGAATAAATAAAATTGGCCACGAGTTGATTATTGTTCAAGTTGCATATAAGGTGTTCATTTTCTGTCTACTTTTAGATATGTTTGAAATTTTCCATGATAAAAAGTTGTAAGAAGAGCATAGGAAGAGAGCAATCAAAGGCAGCAAATGTAGGTAGTTTCGTGGTGGTAGCTAGAGGGGCAGGGGAGTTCAGGAACATGTTCGTTTGTTTAAATAAGATGGGGAAAAATAAGAATATGTTTGTATGCTAATAGGACTAATCCCATAGTATGGAAAAATTGGTGCTGCAGGACAAAAGAGGACAAGAAATTCTCAAGAGATACCTTTGAGTAGACTGGGATTTATTTCTTAATTTTCCTTGTATTTTCTTCCTTATTGTCTATCACTGTCTTTTTATGTTGGTTTCTTTGGCTTTATATTCTTATTTTTCTATTGAATGTTTTGTTTTTGCCTTCACATTTTTTATCCAAGAGTTCTTTCTTCTTCGAATATTCTTGTTTCATGGGTACAGTATCATTTTTTTTTTCTTTGAAGTTATGAATGCTAATTCTTTTAGAAATTTTCTTCTGTTCCTTACATAACCCCTCTGTTACTTGTTAGTTCTTTCTTTTCTGTTGATTTTGCCCTCTGGCTTGTGTATTGGAGTCTTTCTTATTGAAATAGCTGACTGCTCCTTTTTAAGAGAGAAGCACTAACAGCTGGTTGAAAGGTTTATGCGTGGATGGAGCTTGTCACCTAGTGAGCGTCAGTGTATTGTGATCAGATGAGGGTCCCTGATCTTATCGCCTGCCAGGAGCGTGTAAGCCAGGTTGCTAGTTATCCTGGCGTGGAGTTGTACAAGGTAGTGTGAAAAATACAATACAGCAAATGATACATAACAAAATAGTTGATATTGACAATGAATGCTGCAGTTTGATGGGAAGGGAGATAATTATAGGCTAACAGGAAGTCTGGAGAAGGATTCATTAAGAAGAGGGAGAGAGTTATAGGCTAGGTCTTCAAGAATGATGGCCATTTGAGGCAGGGAACTGTGGCTCACACCAGTCATGCTAGTGCTTTGGGAAGCTGACACAGGAGGATTGCTGGAGGCCACGTGTTCAAAACCAGCGTGGGCAACATAGCAAGACCCAGTCTCTGCAAAAAATTTTTTAAATTAGCTGAACGTGGTGGTGCCTGTCTGTAGTCCTTGCTATTCATTTAGCTAGGATCATACTACTGCACTTCAGCCTAGGTGACAGAGCAAGACCCTATCTCTAAAAAAAATAAAAAATACACTGAAACTTATTTTTTAAAAAAAGATTTGATTTAGTGGTGGGCCCTTTAAGTTGGACAGAAGAGCTAAAATGGAGGTGAGTAGCTTAAGTAAAGGGTTCAAATAGGTGGCAGGAGAGAAAGCTATTGAAGTTCTTTCCAGCTTTTATTAATGATAAGGATTAGTGAACCACTGTATTTTTAAGAAGAGTGCTATAAAGAATATAAGATTTTAGGAAAATTAATCTAGCAGTAAAATACGTGTGTTGGTTTTAAACTAAATTTTCATGTGATTTTGCTTTTCAGTACAAATACAGAGACCTAACTGTACGTGAAACTGTCAATGTTATTACTCTATACAAAGATCTCAAACCTGTATTGGATTTATATGGTGAGTTTATGTAATAAAAATGCTAATTACTGTGCTTTGAGTTTATTCTTTTTGTTAATGATTGTAGTTTTTCCATTTTCCTTTTAAGTTTATTGGTTTTTCAGTTGTAGGACTGAACCTCCACCTAATAAAAGTGTTGGGGGATAGGAAATTGTAAGCTCTAGTACTAACATCCTATATTTCTTTAATTCTTTCAAGTTTTTTAAAAAAATGTTCTAATATAGAACTATGCATTTAGACCTAGCAGGAGATGTTAAAGACAGTTTAGTTCATTTCCCAAAGTGCTATCCCTAGATCCCTGTTGTGAAGAATGTTGTTGGGGTTGGGAAGTGGAGGCAGAATTCTGTGGTTAAGTTTAAACAGTTATGAATTAAAATTAAATGGGATTCATTGCACCAAGATTTCTCAGAGCCTTTAATATGCTAATGTGTTATATATCATCAAGAGGAGACAGAATATATTGGACAGTATATTCTAAGGTTATTTAACTACTGAATCCCCCTCCCCTGATAGCATCTGTTTATATTCTCAGAAACATATTTGGAAAACTGTACTGTGGACTGTCCCTTTCGTTTTGTAAATGAGGAAAATATTTTTTAATGTGGTCTTTAATTCTGTAGGGTAGGTAGGTGGCAGTTTGTCTCTAGTTTTTACCGAGACAAAATAAAGTTGGGATTTGTATATGAAATGACAATACCTGGACTTCTCCTTTTTTTTAAATAATCTTTTCTGTCCCCACCTAATCCTAACATAATTTCTTCAACCCTGTCTCCTTGAAAACACCTAATGTGCCAGGGCCAAGGGAAAACCCGTGTTGCTTCCTATCCATTATGAGACCCTTGGCTCTGAAGGCAAGGAACTGAATTTTGTAGCTAAGACTTTGTAAATTTCACTCACCCCTATGGCTTTGAAAACATTAGGAACCTGGTGAAGAGAGGAGGGGGGCAACAGAGGGGCAATCAGTTCTGTTATTTCCTGGACAATAAAGACATGAATCCAAAGTCCTCTTAAAAACCTAGGGCACAATGCCCCCTCATTTTGACCCACCTTGTTTCTGTCCACATACCGTACTATGGTATTTTGAACTACAAAAAACTTGATGTTGCCAAAATTAAAGTCTGTTTTAAAATGGCTTCTATGGGGAGAAAAATGACTGGGGCTAGAACTTTACTATAAGTGTCTAGTTTTTATTCATTTTAAAAGAATATATATATTGACCAAAACTGACAAAGACTCCAACATCATCAAACATATCTTGTATAGCTTCATAATAGTTTCATATGGCAGGACCAAGTATAAACCATTGTTATCAAAATGCTTTTAGATGGCCAGGCATGGTGGTTCATGCCTATAATCCTAGCACTTTGGGAGGCCAAGCCGGGAGGATTTCTTGAGGCCAGGAGTTTGAGACCAGCCTGAGCAAGAGCAAGACCCCATCTCTACAAAAAATAAAAATTAGCCAGGCATGGTGGCATGCACCTGTAGTCTCAAGCTACTCAAGATGCTGAGGCAGGAGGATTGCTGCAGCCCAGAAATATGAGATTACAGTGAGCTCTGATGATGCCAGTGCACTCTAGCCTGGGCGGTAGAGTGAGACCTTGTCTCAACAACAACAAAAATGCTTTTAGAGTAAACAAAGTCCCAAATTTATATAAGGTGTTTTTTTAAAAAAAAATGCACAAAATCAGAATAAATTGTACAGTTTACAATTGTTAATGGTAGTAAAAGAACCCGGGTCAACAATTTTACTGAGGTGTCACTTAACAGCAGGGATATCGTCTGAAAAATGCATCTCATTGTGAGGACATCGTACAGAGTGTATAATACTTACATAAACCTAGATGGTATAGCCTACAATACACCCAGGATGTACAGCATGTTACTGTACTAAGTAGTGCAGGCAGTTGTAACACAATGGTGTTTGTGTATCTAAACATAGAAAAGATACAGTAAAAAATGGTATTATAATCTTATGGGACTGCTGTCATGTTTGCAATCTGTAATTGACCAAAACGTCATTATGCGGTGCATGACTGTAGTTCTGTGTTCTTGCACTACACATTACAGCCTTTTCCCTATGTGATACAGTGTTAATTCCAAATCATTGTTACAAATAATAGCAGTCCGGGTAATACAAAGTATGTGCCTTAATTAAATTGATTGCCCAATTAGGGCACATTTTAAAATTATAGAAGTAAGTAGGCAATTATTTTGTGTATTAGGGCACATATACAATTATAGATAAATTATAGATAGAAAAAGTGTGTGGCATGAGAGATTGATATTACAAGAAAACATCTATCTTTAAGTATGAAAACATTTCTTTTTTTATTTTTAATACTGACTACTCAGGAGACTGAGGTGGGAGGATCACTTGAGCCCAGGAGTTCAAGTCCAGACTGGGCAATGTAACAAGACCCCCATCTCTAAAAAATAAAAATAAAGATAAAATTGTGGTTTAATACTACATTGGGATTGAGAATGACAGTGAGGATAAACATCTGGGGATTTCTAAAATATAATAATATTCAGTTAACATTTAATATGGTCTTGTTTTTTTTTTTTTTTTTTTTTGAGACAGAGTCTCACTGTGTTGCCCGGGCTAGAGTGCCGTGGCGTCATCCTAGCTCACAGCAACCTCAAACTCCTGGGCTCAAGCGATCCTCCTACCTCAGCCTCCCAAGTAGCTGGGACTACAGGCATGCGCCACCATGCCCAGCTAATTTTTTCTATATATTTTTAGTTGTCCAATTAATTTCTTTCTAATTTTAGTAGAGATGGGGGTCTCGCTCTTGCTCAGGCTGGTTCCGAACTCCTGAGCTCAAACAATCCACCCGCCTCGGCCTCCCAGAGAGCTAGGATTACAGGCGTGAGCCACCGCGCCCGGCCAATATGGTCTTGTTTCATAGTGATTTTTGAATAGTTTTTATAATCATATTAGTTGAGAACCAGAAGCTCATATATACTGGGATTGTAGCACTCACATTCATTTTTCCAAGTACTACAGTCACACACCATATAACATTTAGGTCAGTGACAGCATATATGATGGTGGTCCCAGAAGATTATAATAGATTTGAAAATCTATCACCTAGTGACATATGTAGCTGTCATAACATTGCATGACAACACATTACCTTTTCTATATTTGTATACACAAATACTTATCATTGTATTATAACAGCCTCCAGTATTCACTATGGTAACATATAGAACAGGTTTGTAGCCTAGGAGCAACAGACTAAACCATATAGCCTAAGTATGACTGTAATTAAAGCATCTTTTCTTTACTCATTCAACAGCTGATCCCATTGAGTGAATCAACAAGTATTCTTTGTTATTGGGCAGAATGGATGATACATTAACAAGTGAGCCCATTCAAGGATAATAATGACTTTTAACCAATGTTTCTGAAAGAATAACTTACATGGGGCCTCTCTAAAAATGCTTATGATTAAATCATTGTTTTCCTTTCAGTTTTTAATGATGGCAGTTCCAGGGAATTAATGAACCTCACTGGAACAATTCCTGTGCCTTATAGAGGTAAATGGCTTGTGTTATTTATGTTTCCAGTATAGATGCATTTTGATTATATAATAAATAAGTTGCCAAAGAGTTACAAGTAAATTAAACCTACTCTCTCATGGCTTTTTCATGATAATACAGAGATTTTTACTTCTATTCTAATCGAACTTTGTTTGGCAGCAGCACCTACCATTTTCAGTTTTTTGAAAGTTCCTTACCAAGATGTATCAACAAATAAGTGCCTAAGTACACTGAGGGAATTTAATGTGTCACAGAATCAGAGAATCTTAGAACTAGAAAGGGTTCTTAGTTGCCTCCTCGTTCAGCCTACCACGCCATTCAGACTTCTGACAGTGGAAACCTAAGATAGAAGCTTTAAAGTCAGGACAGAGTTAGGTTTGAGTTCTCACACTGTTATCTTACCAGTTTGGTAGCATGTTATAGATAAGCATCTGTAACATTTGGATAAGAGTACCTAACTCAGGGGAAATGAGAATTCATGGAGATAATGTATGTGAAGGACTTGGCACAGAGCCTTGTATATAATAATCAGACAATTAAATATAGCTATTATTTATGGTTATGATGTTGGTGATAATGCTGATGATAATTACATCTCTTTCAGCCAGTCATCCACCCTCTGCTGAAATACTTACAGTGATAGGATTCAGTTTCATAAGAGACCATTTTGTTTTTATACAGCTCTGTTTGTTAATTATTCCTTGTGACTAAGGCCTATGGCCCTGTAACTTACCCATTGATTTCACACAGTACCTGCTATGCATGAGGCAATAGGGATAGGGGTTATAGATACAAAGGTTAATAAAGGATGTACCCTTTCTGGAGGAACTACCAGTAATAGGGGAAGCAGAAGGAATAAATAGATATTTACACTATTGTATAGCTGCTATAGAATGATAATATGAAAAGGTGCTATGAGATTACAGAGGAGAATAAGGTCACATGGGACTATCACAGAGGAAGTGACATTTGAGCTTGCTGTTAAAGGATGAGTCAACCATTCATGACAGGATGCATGTTCCAGGCAGAGGGAAAAACACTTAATTGAGCATCAGCATTGTATAAAGCAAGTATGATAAATTTTGGGACAACTGAGAGAAATTCAATATTACTGACTTTGCCTTTGCCCTCAGGAAGTAAATTCTGGTGAGGGAAATAGGTATGGGGAGGGTGTGTGTATAAACCTTCTCTGTTCCCTCAGCCATTCTTCATAGGGTGGAGTCCACAAGCCTAAGTTATTCTGGGAAATTCTTTATTTTCATAAATCAAAGAATCCTGGGTGGTGGAAATATGTTTTATGTATCGGCATATATTCTATTGGTGCTTTTCTTATTGTTCATTGTAGAAGTGATTTGTGTTAAAAAAAATCCAAAGTCCCACAAATATCTGATGTCTTTAGGTGAAATTTATATATACATACTTATATGTAGTGACACTGTTTCTAAGGGGAAAAAAATGTATCTGAATTATGTTAGGTGATTCAAATAGTTATTTGGGACATTGGTCTTTGAGCAGAGTAAGAAAAGGCTATGATTTATGTTTAATCTATTAAATGTATTGCATCTTTTGAAACACTGTTTAATTTGACGATGTATAGTCAGATTTCTCAGCTGAGACAGATGTTATTACATAAAGCAAAGAGAAGGGGATGACAAGATTGATTCTGAATAACTACCACTGAAAATGTCATATGCATTGATGACACTGTGGACACCAATCAACATATTTGACAGTTGGATTGGGTTTTGTAGTCTGGCTTTTGGCAAAGGAATTTCAAGTCTAGCTTATTGTACCACTTTTCTGATACGGCACCTTAATCCATGTTCTTCCTTCCTTCTGTTTCTCTTGCCAGCAAGTGTTATTAACTGAAATGACCAGTCAAGTAGCAAATAATAGATTGAGTCAAAAGATAATTCATAAAGAATGTTTTATAGCAGCAAGCAGGCACCGGCATAGTACTGATCAGTTAGCTTCTTTGTACTGCTGATATGTTTTACAAACTAAAAATTTAAGAAACTGATCTTAAATAGAACTTTGAAACATAAAATATTTGTTGTGATTTTTTAAGTGTTGCTTAGTTGTAGCTCTCTCTTCCTTACCTATTAAGGTATTAATTGAAAAATAATAAAACTAGAGTAACAAGTTTCTCTTTCTTTCTCAGGTAATACATATAATATTCCAATATGCCTATGGCTGCTGGACACATACCCATATAATCCCCCTATCTGTTTTGTTAAGCCTACTAGTTCAATGACTATTAAAACAGGAAAGCATGTTGACGCAAATGGGAAGATATATCTTCCTTATCTACATGAATGGAAACATGTAAGTATCAATGGTGTTTTGTGAATTAGGTGTATTTT
Source organism: Propithecus coquereli (assembly GCF_000956105.1). NCBI lineage: Eukaryota > Metazoa > Chordata > Mammalia > Primates > Indriidae > Propithecus > Propithecus coquereli. Next base: position 1,628,567 of record NW_012150174.1, read on the forward strand.
ATATATTTTGCTCTCTAGCCCCTGCTTTTTGTTAACACTCAAGGAAGATTCTAAGGAAAGATAAGTTCAGGTAATGGACTGATCACTCAGTTGAGGGTAATTAGAAAAGGCTCTCTAAAAATATCTTAGATTTATATAGAGCTTTGTAATTTACAAAATACTCATATTCACTTTTATTTGCTAGAGTTGAACCTTTAAAAATAGACAGAATTCACATAGTGGGAAATGCATTTAAAAAGTAGTATCCCAGTGGTGGGAGATATATTTGTAGAACTCAAATCTCATTACTCAAAGCATTCCTGTCAAGAATAATAGAAGGGAACTTCTTTTCCTGCCTTTGATGATGTAACTGTGGCAGACTACTGTTCCTGTCTAAAATAACTAGAAAAGGCAGAGAAAATACAAACAATACCTGTTGGTAGGCTTTGGAAAGCTCTTGAGGCAGTTAAGACTTAAAGGGCCAAGATTCTATAGAGAAGGGACTAGCAAAGAGATGAGCCAACGTTCTGCCAAAAACTTTTCCTCGGGGGTATTTACTGATTCTTGATGCAGGGTGAGAGACTGAGAATGTGGGCAGAGGGCCTTAGCTAAGAGGCAGGGAAGCCTGCAGATTTCCAGTAATCTCACAGGGCTGAAAAAACAAAAGTCTCTGTTCTATCTACCAAGGTAGCCAAGACTTTTAAGATCCGAGATTTGGGAGAAAAAGAAGCCACACAGAAGTACATCAGATACTCTGAGTTTCCCTACCTTAAGAGATACGCTGAGTTCCTAAGCTTCAAAGACAAGCTGCTAAAATGCTAAACAGCTGCTGAAAAACACAGCCAAATTTTCAGCAGTCTCAGGTTGAAGAGGAAATTGGTATTCAGAACCTTATCAAGGAGAAGGGGTAAAAGTAAACACCCTAAGATCTTAGTTGGCACCAATGGAGGAATACTCTCAGGAGGGGGAATACAGAGAGATATAATGAGCCTTACAAAAACCCAGCCTTGAGTCAGCTCAGTCCCTAATTTTACTAAGTTGATTCTCACTGTATCTGTCTGCCACAGGATAGGGTGAACCCTTGCTGGAGGGAGATAATGTATAGATGCTCTATAATTTTTCATGAACAATGTCCAGCATACAGTTTAAAATTATTGAGCTGGGCATGGTGGCTCATGCCTATAATTCCAGCACTTTGGAAAGCTAAGGTGGAAGATCGCTTGAGGCCAGAAGTTTGAGACCAGCCTGAGCAACTTAGTGAGACCCCGTCTCTACAAAAAATTGGCTGAACATGGTGGCACACGCCTGTAGTCCCAGCTGCTGAGGAGGCTGAGGCAAGACGATTGCTTGAGCCCAGGAGTTTGAGGTTGCAGTGAGCTATGATGATGCCACTGCACTCTAACCTGGATAACAGAGTGGGGCCCTGTCTCAGAAAAATAAAAACAAAGGCCTTAAATAATACTGTGACTGCCGCTTCTTTCCATCCTTAAATTTGTACCAGTATATTTAAATTGTCCATTGGCAATAAAATAGGTTTTGGTTAGCTCTGTAGAATCAAAGGAAGGACAGTATCATCTGAATTTTGCGATATGCTGCTTTGACTAGTGCTGTTCTTATATACATGAAGCAAGAGCCTTGTTGCAAGTAATGATTAAAACCACCTAACTATTAAAATAAGTTTATTAAATGGAATTTTTATGATTGAGGTCCTACAAAGAATATTGTCAAGCTGAGCTGAAAACTGATGAGAAATGGCCAAACTTTTCCTTTTTGCTGAAAAATGATTCTGTAGCTGACTTGAATTTGTTTTCATTTTTTTTAGCCACAGTCAGACTTATTGGGGCTTATTCAAGTCATGATTGTGGTATTTGGAGATGAACCTCCAGTCTTCTCTCGTCCTACTACTTCAGCATCCTATCCACCATACCAGGCAACAGGGCCACCAAATAGTAAGTAGAATCAAGATTTGATTTTAAAGCTCATGTAAACAAAGTCTTACAAAAATTATTTTTAATGACTTCACTTTGCTTTTTAGCGTATCAAGTTAGTGAATTTTTTGGAGGTATTCTGAGGCCCCTCATCTGCATGTACAGATTCCCACCAAAGACTGGCATTTGGGCTTCCATTTGTGGGTAGAAATCTATGTATGGGTGTGTTGGATTTCAAAATGAGGAAGAAAGAATGCTGGAATAGAGCTAGAATTTTTTAAATTATGTATGCTTCGGAATAGCCTCATTTGATCAGCTTGTGAGCAGATATGACTTGAAAGGTAGTCTGACCTTTCCTTTCCCTTTGCAGCTCCAGGATCAATGTTATAGATAAGGTTAATTATAAGATCAACTAAATCATTCACATTCTAGCTATTCTGGGTATACACAATTGGACATCTAGCTCCCAGCTTTCTTCTCTTTAGTACAGCCAATTCATGATTTTACCTTGTGTGGAATGGCAGGGGCATGGAGACAATATCAATTCTCCCCTAATTAATATATATTATCTCTATATTTTTGAGTAATTCTTACTGATACTTTAAAATCACCCTGAATAATTTAGAGTTGGTTGTACTTACTTATTTTGACTTGACTAAATCTGTATTGATTTGATTGTGTTTTGAGCTGTGATTGTTTTTTGTAAATTTTATTCAAGATTATAAGTAACCAAACTTATTTATCTTATAAGACAAACTACGTGAGCTTTCATTTTTTCTTCTGCTGAAAATTGTACTATTCCTTTTTAACCGTTCTTTCTTGAGGAACATCTTGACTTACAAGCTGAATGGGAATCTGGCAGAAGGAACTTTTTGAACCTATTTCCCTTTCCTTCCCTACCTTCCCAGAATAAGTTTGATTCTAGGATTAGCATCTCTTTTAGTAAAAACACTGGTGATTCTTTTGGAACAGAAATTTGTCTTCATCTTATTAAATTCTGTTGACTCTAGTGCCCAGAGTACAGAACCTTGCTTAAGTCTTTCCTAGTCTCATTACTTTTGTGTATTTGCTCAGATAATATATAGTCAGTGACCACTTAGGACAAAGTTAATCCTTTTCAGAAATTTAGGTATTCTCCTAAACATTTTTTTCCTAAATTTCTTCTAGTTTTACATAGACATTGGAAGTGCAGTATTCTGAAAAGAGATCACACTGTTGTCACTATTGCTGTTCAATTTTGTACTCACTGTAAGTCACCTTAAACACCATAGAGCAAATTTAAGTAAATTACTGAGACCAATTTATTGCCCATCCATTCCCATTTTAATACATTTCATACATTTAGCCAACATACTACATTCTTAAATATAACTAAAGAAATGAAGGCTTGAATTCCACTCTCCCATACACCAAGGAATAATCCAGAAGTTTGGATACATACTTAAATAAATATTATCTTACAGTTGAAAAATTGTACATTTCGGCCAGGTATGGTGGCTCATGCCTGTAATCCTAACACTTTGGGAGGCCAAGGCAGGAGGATTTCTCAGGGCCAGGAGTTAGAGACCAGCCTGAGCAACAGCAAGACCCTATCCCTACAAAAATAAAAAATAGAAAAATTAGCCAGGTACAGTGGCGTGCACCTGTAGTCCTAGCTAATTGGGAGGCTGAGGCAGAAGGACCGCTTGAACCCAGGAGTTAGAGGTTGCAGTGAGCTATGATGACACAACTGCACTCTAGCTGGGGTGGCAGAGTGTGACTCTATCCCCTCCCCCCACGAAAAAGAAAAAAATATATATACATTTCTATTATTATTATCATGACTCAAAATATTTTTGACCTCTTAGGATGGCTTCTGAGCTAGCTGAGTCACATTAAAAAACAGTTGTAGGCTGGGTGTGGTGGCTCACGCCTGTAATCCTAGCACTCTGGGAGGCCGAGGCGGGAGGATCACTTGAGGTCAAGAGTTCAAGACCAGCCTCAGCAAAAGTGAGACCCCGTCTCTACTAAAAATAGAAAGAAATTAGCCAGGCAACTAAAAATAGGACAAAAAAAAAAAAATTAGCTGGGTGTGGTGGCGTACACCTGTAGTCCCAGCTACTCGGACAGCCGAGGCTGGAGGATTGTTTGAGCCCAGGAGTTTGAGGTTGCTGTGAGGTAGGCTGATGCCACAGCACTCTAGCCCAGGCAACAGAGCAAGACTCTGTCTGAAAAAAAAAAAAACAAAAAGCCAAACAGTTGTTGTTATACCTCATTTTTTGACAACTAACAGTAATAATCAGCATTTATTGAGTGGTAATTATGAGTCACAGCTAAGTACTTCATATAACATTCTCATGTAATCCTCACAGTAACCCCGTGTGTTAGGTATACATGTTGTGTCCCATTTTATTCTAGCTCTAAAATTACTTCACCCTGTTATCTGCTTCCTTGATGGTCTTGGAGCCAAAAGAATTTGTTGTTTCCCAAAATTAAAACTTGGAGGCTTTAGTGGAATGATTAGCTTTTCAGAATCTTAGAAATAAAAAAATTGCTTATAATTATGAGGAAATTGCTTATAACTGTGAGGTGGTGGTTTGTATGTATGAGAGAGAAACTAGCATGGGAGGGTGGTAATTGACTGTGTATATTCCTGACACTTAATAGTGACCTCATCTTTTCATAAGGATGTTCATAAAGATCAACTGTGCTTTGTTCCTGGGAAGAAACAGTGTTTTATGGAATCTAACAGTTGTGAGATTTTGAGAGTGTTTTTCCTTTCTGAATATTATTATTAAACATCCTAGCTTCATCATACTTAAGAAATTTACTTATGACATCTATAGATTCATCCTAACAAGAAGACTGTGAACACTGGTGTTTGGAGATGTATGCTCAGCAATGGTGGTAAAGGCTTCTAAGGCCCTTTTTGATCTGAGCCCAGCATACTTCTCCCACCCACTTGCATTCTGTGCTCTAGAAGGCACCGCCTCTCTTGCCTTCAAACCTTCATGTATCAATCCTCTACTAGATCACGTTTGTTTATCCCTGCCTCCTAGATTTAGATTAGCTCCCTTTCCTGGATGATCTCATATAAAGCACTTAACTTACCCTTACCCTGTACTTACACTGTCCATAGCACTTATCACTCTTCATTATTTCTTGCTTGTTTATCTCCCCAGCTAAACTCTAAGCAACTGAGGCCAAGGATTCTTTTTTTCTTTTCTTTTTTTTTATTTTTTTGGTCAACAAATCCCAGGTTCCTGTCACATAGCAGGTACTAAAATATGTATTAATTGCATTAAGGGCTAATTCATCATTGTATTCAGTGAAAAAAAGTTTCACTGATTCCGAGAACAAGTACAGTTAAGGCCAAAATTAACTTCTTTTCATTTTCTTCCTCTATTGATTAGCCTCTTGGCACCATTGATCTTAGTTCTATGCCATTAGTGTTCTCTTTGAAGAATATATAAAGCATTCTTTAAGCTTACTGAATTGTAATCTTTTTTCTCCCTAGTATTTCTGGGCTTTTGTTTTATATTTTTAACCTGTCTAGATGAATATAAGCTTTGTATAGGACTTCTCATGGTAATTTGAAGTCTTTTAAAGTCCTCAAACAAGGCAACAAAACCAGCTGTGCTAATTGGTCAACATAGTCCTAAAAGAAATATCAAAAGATTTTTTAGATATAATAAAGAGGTCACTTTCTAAGAAACTGACCTTGGACCAAAAAGGCCAGAATTACTTTCTCTAAATTCCAAATTAAACCAGCTCTTGTCTCAGGTTATTGACTCTTTGAGAACTTTTACTGCTGACCAGGTTGACCAGTTCGCCAGATTGTTGGGATTGTCATGAGTGTTGTCGTGACTCATGTTTAATGATTTGAGAATATGTGAAGGTGGGGTGTTTTGTTTTGGTGCTGAGCTTTGGATTCTTTAACTGTATAAAATTTTGCGGTGGTTTGACAGTGTGGTGTATCTTATTCAATAGCCGACTTACTCAGGACTATGCATATTATTTTTAAAACGTTAAAAAATTGTTTTTAGCTTCCTACATGCCAGGCATGCCAAGTGGAATCTCTGCATACCCATCTGGATACCCTCCCAATCCCAGGTAATGAAAAACTATCTTTTGAATAATTTTATTAGAAATTCTACTATTAGATCTAGAATCAAAATAATTTGCTATCTAGGGCATTAAAATAAATTTAGTTGCAATTTAATGGAAGATAAAACCTGGTTTATTAGTATAATTTTACAGTATGTGAATATAGTTTGAAATTTTTTTCCAATCTAGAGAAATGCAGCTCCATTTTCTTGACAGAGAGGAAAGGGATGGGGTTGGTAATGACAATTATCTTTATTGGTTTGGGACTTTGAAATCCTTGCTACTTCCCTTTTAAGAACTTTGTGTATCCAATGTAGATAGCTGAAAAGTTAATGGAATACTACTGATAATGAATTCAGCCAAGGAGAAAAATATTTTTATACTCTTAAAAAAAATCCCCACCTTATCTTTTCTTTAAATTACAGGGAACCATTTAATGGTTCATACCATGTGGTCAGACTTGTCCCATATTTATTTATTCAGTTCATAGAGTACATGTACTATCAATCTTTATTATCCATTTAGTAATAACACTACATGGGTAAATTAACAGTGAAATCAGTCTATAGATAACATGCACTAAAAAGTCAATGAGAAATAATTATTTAACCTATGTTTGAAACAGGTACATGTGTCAGTGGTAATCTAGAAGTACTTTCCAAAGGTGGTCGTTGGACCAACTTAAAATGCACGATTGGCATATACTGATGCCAAGATGAGATTTCTAGCTGCTCTAACAATTGACAAGAAAATTTTAACTCTGCTAACCCTTCTTAGCTTCATATAACCAAATCATAATCCTCACAGATAAATGCTGCCAGATTTCCTGAATACCTGTCATAGATAAATATGTATATGTACATATATAATATCCAAGATCTTGAATGTTAATTTAGCAAACTTATTTCTTTTCTGGGCCTTTCTTAATTTCAGAGACCAGCTTTAAAAGGTGGTAAGCATTCTGTCACTTTAGATAGGTAAAGCAGAGACTAGAAGAACATCTGCAAGGGACAATAGAGAAAGATTTCTATGATAGTAATATGTAAGCAGGTTATAAGTTTTAGTTTTCTTGAGGCCCTAAATTTTCTGATTAAGTTCTAGAACTGGGATCCTGTCTGAAGCCTTAAAATTGCAAGCCTTTATAATTAGAAATTGCTAGTAAAGAGGAACTTTGGATATAGAGGGAATTATTATTGAAGGTACAATTAGGAAATGGACTTCTGAACAGTAAAGCCATTTAAAAGAGACTTGTAGGTAAAAACGAAAGCTGAAAATACTGACAGAAATGTAAATCTTACTTACTTGTCTTAGATAACCATAAAAGTGTCCCAGAGATATAATGCTTTTTTCCTTTAAAATCTTTACTCTCAAAACATAAGATGAGTTGTTAAAAGGTAACTGTTTAAATTGCCATCTGTATCTTTCTGTATATAAAAGGTCTTGGCAGAAGAGCCTCAGAACCTTTCTCTTCTCCTTTCATCCCAAAGTAGAATTAATAAATCAGTGCCTCAAGAAGATTCTTATCTTAAAACTTTTATGATGATAGTCTCTTGTTGCTGTAAAAAGTTGGACGAGATGATTTTTAAGTTTACGTCCAAATCTTAAGATCTTTCAGAAGTTTTTTGTGGCACCTGCAGCATGTACACAAGGAAACTAAAAGGTGTATCAGAGTGATTGTTCCGGTTTTGGTATATATACTACCAAGCACGTATTAAGATTATTAGGAAACAGTTGCTGATACCAGAAAGACAGAAAATGGTAAGTGCTGTAATGAATAAACAGAACTCTAAAGGAGAGGTCACATCTGGTTTGGAGGTGAGAGCTTAGAGATAACTTCTTAGCTGAAAGAGCTGGTTTATGAAGATGACCTTAAAAAAAAAAATTAGAGATTAAGGGAGCAGCAAAGAGTAATGACAGTTTATAACCGAGAAAAAACTCACAAGTTAGCAAGTCCAGCTCACTCATTTTATGTGAGCAAAGGTGCAAAAGCCAAAAAAATTCCAGGATAGAATAGGGAATACTCTAGTATGGCTGGAAAAAATAGGGTTATGGGTAGGAGAATTGAAGAGATTAAAGGTACAACTTTCAATAGGTACTCCAGATCTCCCAAAACTTTCCCTAATCTCTAACTGATACTGATTTTCCACTGTTTATCTCCTGAACTTTTATTTAGCATTTGTTATTTTCTTCTGTCAGGATTGTTTACAGGGATATTGCCTTGTTTTAATTAATAGCTTTCATGGGGGAGAGATGGATTTATATCTTAGTTCCTACCTCAAGCATGTAGAAACAGTACCTTGAATACAATAAATAGTAAATTTTGAAGAGGTACATAAAGAAACAGGAACATAAGAGTACAGGAAAATTCTTTTTAAAAACACTTAGGTCAAAAAGCTCTTTGACTCCCACTGCTTCACTTGACCAATAAAAAAAAAAAAAGCTCTTTGAAAAAGATTTGCTACATAGCACAAATTGATTAATAATCTACAAAGATCAGAAATTATACTACCCAATTATTTGTTAAGAAAAATTATTAACCTTGAAGATGGAGAATAACCATGAAGAGGAAATTGAACAAACTAAATAAACAGAGAGTTCTCTGAAGTTAATATCTGTAGGCCTAGAAGAGTTTTATACCAAGTTACTGAAAAATTCAGCAATATGATCACAGATTGTCTTTGAAAAGGTATGCAAAATGGGATAAACTCCAGAAAAGAGCAGTTATCCCAGTTTTCAAAAAAGTAGATTCAGATATTTTAGTAAGATAGATGGTATTTCCTTATAAGATTATAGCATTGATTACTAAAGAGACTAGAAACAGAAGTACTGTTCAGTAGCTTGCAGCATGTGTCCACTATAAATAAAAATGCTTGAGATTTTTCCTTTTTGATTTTGCTTTTAAACTGATAGATAAGAGAGTACCATGATTACATTGACTATTCAGCAAGTCACATATAAAATTTTTTGTTGGGGACAAGTTATAAACTGTGAGCTGGTAGTACAAACAAGAGAGTCTTCAAACCACTGCACTGAAAAAAGTATTACTGACCATGAACTTGGAAAGAGCTTTTGCTCCAGGGCTGTGGGCTATTTCTTTTTAATCAGTAATTTTAATGGACTTACAGAAGGCACGTTGATCAGAATTGCAGATATCGTAAACCGGACAATTGTAGCTAAAGTAGAATTAATCAAGATTTATTGTCCAACTAATAGGAAGCTAGTAATCATCCTATTTTACTTTTTTTCTGTATTATAAGGGAAACACTGATAAACTAGTGAATATTCACAGGAAAATGGTTAGATACGAAAATCATGTCCTGTGAAGGATGGCTGAAGAAATTAAGAACATTTAACCTGAAGAAGAGAAGACTAAGGAAAAATGTTAGAAGTTTTCAAATAGTTGAGTGTTTGGAGTCTTTAGATATTCGAGTAATCTTCCAAAATGCAAATTTAGAACTATTATTTAGAAGTTATATTAAAATGATGTTTAGTGTTCAGTAGAGAAAGGTGACCATTTGTCAGGTATGCTGTAAATGATATTTATAGATAGGAGGTTTTTGGATAGGAGATTAGAGGACAATACCTCTCAGGAAAGTTCCTTCTGGCATTGATATGAATGTATGAATAACACAAATTATTCATAGAGTGAGAAGAAAGTTTTTTTTAAATTACTTAAGGAGAAGTATTTTCAGATTAGATATTTGTAAAGGTTACCAACGAGCCACAGGTGAAAATTAAATAGTATCATTTCCCTACAGACTAGTAAATCCAGTGTCATTAATGGAATTTCCATAGAACTTTACTTGAACAAATACCTGTAACTCTAAAACTATAAATTCAATAACTGGTAAAACAGCCATGTATCAAGCTTAAATTCCTGGATGGGGTCCTTAAAAATACTGTAGTGTTGGGTCATCTTAATGTTTAATGTTTTTTGTTCTTTTCTTTAGTGGTTACCCAGGTTGTCCTTACCCACCTGGTGGTCCATATCCTGCCACAACAAGTTCCCAGTACCCTTCCCAGCCTCCTGTGACCACTGTTGGTAAGTACCCTTGAAAAATTTGTGTTTCTCCACACAAACAAAGTCAGAGTCTCCTGTTGTGAAAAGTGCATTTCACTTTTATTTGTGAAATTTTAGCATTCTCCTTTTTCTTAGAGGAAAAACTGATGGTCAATATTCTATAATCTGAAGCTTAAAGTAAGTGATTTATCATCATATAAATGAGCCTTCTACCAGGGCATAAAAATAAATCTGATCAACTGTTGTCACTCTTTCCTGTTTATTATATGTATTCATTGGCGAACCTTGTATGTATTGAGCTATCGGCAGATACCTAGATTTTCCTCACCTGACTATATCTAAAAACGTGATCATCTTTAGGAGAAGAAAGCAGCATGATTTAATATGAATGGGTCAAGTACGACAAATTATTGTAGTTTCTACTTTTTTGTGTTATTTATTAGGGTTGCCTGAAATATAATTTTCTTCAACTAAGAAAATCAAAGCAATAAGAGAACTTTTATAGACTCCCACCCCCATTTATACCTACCTCCCAACCTGTACCACTGTATCTGTCTTCTCCCTGTTACCACACCTCAGCTATCTTTGCTTCAGTCTAAAACTGGTTTCTCCACTAGATTTTATCCCCTCTAACTTATTATTCAGGGGCATCATGTCAGCAGTTCTCCCCTCTTCATTATCAAGTTTTGTTCTCTACTGGATTGCTCTTATCAGCACACAAAAACATGCCCTAAAATAAGCGTAAAGACTCCACCTCTTAAACCAATGGAAAGAAATCCCACACTCATGGATTGGAAGAATTAATATTGTTAAATGACCATAATACCCAAAGAAATCTATAGATTAGGTGCAATCCCTATCAAAATACCAATATCATTTTTCACATAAATAGAAAAAAACAGTCCTAAAATTCATATGGAACCAAAAAAGATGCCAAATAGCCAAAGCACTCCTGAGCAAAAAGAATAAAACTGGAGGTATCACACTGCCTGGCTTCAAAATATATTACAAGGCTACAGTTATATTATTAGAATAAAAACATATAAATCAATGGAACAGAATAGAGAACCCAGAGATACACCCACTTATTTACAGTCAGCTGATTTTTAACAAAGGCACCAAGAACATACACTGAGGAAAAGACACCCTCTTCAATAAATGGTGCTGGGAAAACTGGATTTCCATATACAGAAGAATGAAACTGAACCCCTATTTTGTACCATATACAAAAATCAACACAAGATGGATTAAAGACTTAAGTGTAAAGTCTGGAACTATAAAACTACTGTAGGAAAACATAGGGGAAGTGCTTCAGTATATTGACCTAGGCAGAGATTTTATGGCTAAGACCTCAAAAGCACAGGCAACAAAAATAGCAGAGGGGTGGAGTGTAGTCAGAAAAAAATAGATAGGTAAAAAACAAAAACCGACAGGGCACGATGGCTCACACCTATAATCCTAGCACTCTGGGAGGCCGAGGCTGGAGGATTGCTGGAGGTCTGGAGTTTGAGATTGCCGTGAGCTAGGCTGATGCCATGGCACTCTAGCCCGGGCAACAGAGCAAGACTCTGTCTCAAAAAATAAAATAAATAAAATCATAAAATAAAAGAAGATAATAAATAAAATATAAATGAAGTAATAGAGATTGCATTCATTATAGCAACCTGTTCTGAAAAGGTGGTAAAGAAGGCTGAGGATGGATGCAGATCTTGGGACTTTAAACATCTCCTTCTGACTCCTGTCTCAGTGTAGGTTTTGAAAAGCATTTAAAAGAAAATCAGATAATTTATTTTGTCATCTCATTTTACAGCTTTTTTGTTACCTAGATCTGTAGTCCCCAACCCCTAGGCTATGGCCTGGTACCGGTCCATGGCCGGTTAGGAAATAGCCCATGCATCACCACCTGAGCTCCACGTCACCCCCACACACACACCTACCCCACTCCACCTCACCCTGGTCCGTGGAAAAATTCCTTCATGAAACTGGTCCCTGGTGCCAAAAAGGTTGGGGACCACTGACCTAGATAAACAGCCTCCAGCCTAACCTGACTTAAAACCATCCCTTCATGAGATTGGAGCTCACCAAGGGCATTGAGTAAGGTAGTAAATGTAGTTGTTGAATAATGAAAAACCAGTTGTAGGTGGTCTGGTGCTTCTCAATCAGGTCTGAGCAATTTTAGTGATATTTTAATGAACTTACTGTCACATAAAAGAGGGAAAAGTTATATTTCGTAACTTAAATTCTTCCCAGAAGTCATTGTAAGTGCAGGGGTGTTTTTTGGATATCATCTTTGCAAATGATTATCAAACATTTTCTACTGGAAGACCAATGGCAAAAGATAGGGAACTTGGACAACTTTCCTTAAATTTTTGTCCATTGCCAGCATATTTACCAATAAGAGCATCAGAATGAAGGTAAACTTTCTTTTCTTGATACCTGAGGATAAAACTTAAATTTTAAAAAATTAAAAACTTAAATTTTAAAATTGAAATTTCTGTTTTCTCCAAGTTAAAAAGCATATGTTTCTTAAGAGCAAAACATTTTTGTTAGAACTAGGCATATAACTTTCACCAAGTTGGCATTGCCAAAACTATAAGAGAACTTGAATTCTGACTTTAAAACTATTAGACTACCACCAAATTATAGAGAATAAGTTGGAGACAACATTAATACTTGTTTGTGTTCTCTTAATAGCAGATTCCAGAAGAAAGCAGAAGCAGGTTTGGGTATGTGGTCATCCGTGCATCTTCTGGGCTGACACACACATGCTGTGTACTTTTAATAGTTTTTTGGGGTTTTTTGTGTGTTTTTGTTTTTGACACTGGAAAAGATTTATCTGGTCATTTGTCCCATATCCCACTTGGATTTTTATTTTTATTTTTTTTGGCAACAGCATCTCACTCTCTTGGCCAGGCTTTAGTGTGCAGTGGTGTCATCATAGCTCAGTGCAACCTCAAACTCCTGATCGCAAAGTGATTTCTGTCTGCCTCAGCCTTCCAAAGTGCTGTGATTACAGATGTAAGCCACTGTACCTGGCCTGGAGTATATTTTTAAAACAAAACACAAAAACACTATCATTTTGTTTTAGCTACAGCCATTCAGCATATGCAAACCAAAATCATGCTTTTAAAATGGATTTTACACATACAAAAGAAAACTAATTTCTACAAAACCTCAAAACCAGAGCTCTTGAAGACTTTTTCCATAGTCTAGCCTATGTTGAAAAGTTACTTATGTGTGATCTTGAATTTGTTAATTCATCCTTACTTTGGTAATAAGTGAGTAATGAAGGAACAAACCTATTCACACAGCAAAAACAACAAAAAAAAAATCTAACTGGTAATAGGCATTGGAACTTAAAGATCCTTTTTCCTGTTACTGTAGGAGCAAAAGAAAAACTGTTTTGTCCATGAATATATATCTTCTTAACCAGTTTCATATATTTAATCCCAAAAAAAGAGTGGGTATGAGCACAAGGGGAAGCATTATGAAGTTTCTTAACCACCACTACCACCCCACCTTTGTCAAAAAAAGAAGAGGTTTAAAAGAATTTAGCAATTTCTTAATCCTGGTGCCAGCAGAGTATAAAAGTTCTCTTTTGAAGGATGACTTAGTTCACGAGGCTATGTAGATAATTGTAGTGGATTTATAACTCTGAATCCTAGACTTTAGGCCTTTAACATACATACAGTGTGAATTTTGATTAGTTGCAGTTTAATAATAGCAGCATTGAAGAATGGGTGCTTATCCCCAGTTAAAGCCAATTCCTACCACAGAATTTTTCTTGGTAAAACTTCCTAAGTACTGCATATTTCAGCCTCTGAGTTTAATAATGTAATTTTAAGATTTTGTTTATAACAATCATGTATCTCACACAGGTCTGAGACTTGCTAAAAAAAATCATAAGCAAGGATCAGAAACAGTTAAGTTTGGAAGGGTACTGTTAACAGACATTTGAGAAACCAGTTTTGTCATTGTAGAAGTCTTGTTTAAAATGTAGAAGTGGAAAACCATGTAAATGCTGCAACTGAGTGATTTTGTTTCTGTATTTTTCATTCTTTGGTCCATATTTAATATTAGATAAAGAGAAAGGAAGAACTGAAGAAAAATAAGAAAGCTTGCCTGTTAACATTCCTTTGACGATAAAAGCTAGTAAACATGACAAGGTTTCTTGACTGTCTTGTCCACTGCTGTTCTTCCTTCTCTGCCCATGCTGGATTAATGAGTCTCGCTTACAGAAACGCCCTTTCAGGATGTGGCACCCCAGGCACCCCGCTCACATGGGTGCACTAGTGCATACTTGCTTGTGTGTGGGTTTGGGTGCCTCTTCTCCACAATCTTTCACAGACTTCCTTTCACAGACTGCGTTATCTTTAGGGTAAGTGGCATTTCCCTCCAATGTTGGGCAGTCAGTCATGAGTGAAATTTAAATACTGAAAGTTTGCTCTGCTAAACATTAAAGGCTTTTTTTTGCCGTGGAAATCTGAAATAATGATAGATTTGAAAGCTTAAAAGAAGCCATTAACATAATTTAACAATGGATTTTTAAATTTTAATAAATGAAAGGTAGGAAAAGCTGATTCATTTAACTTCCTGTGGTTATTCCTATAGATTACCTCTAATGTGATAGAGGCTTAAATTATTCTCTTTCACAAAATGATAATTTTAAGGAATGACTTTGATTCTGACCCATTTTTTTAAGGATGGAATTTTAACTCTCCTTCAGAGTTTTTGGCCTTTTTGCTTATGCCTGCCAGGTAGCATCTTGTATCTGTTATGACTTATTATGATAGTCGAATGATTTTGTCACACTATTTCTTTTTTGAAGTAGTTATTTTTTGGTGTCTTATTTTAATGAGGCCCATACCTACTCCACTCTTGAAAACTTGAATCTTTATGTAAAGTAATTTAAACCTTATTTTGTAACATGTGTTTATTTTCAAGAAGTATAAAGTATACTGCTGGTGTATATCTTTAAACTTTTTCTTATTGATTGTGGTTATAGAAATTTTCTATAGCTTAAGTAAAGAATGTTGCTTTTTTTTTTTTGACAGAGACAGAATCTCACTCTTGCCCAGGCTGAAGTGCAGTGGCATGATTGTAGCTCACTGCAATCTTAAACTCCTGGGCTCAAGTGATCCTCCCACCTCAGCCTACCAAGTAGCTAGGACTACAGGCACATGCCACCATGCCTGGCTATTTTGTTTTTTAAGAAATGGGGTCTTGCCGTGTTGCCCAGGCTGGTCTCAAACTCCTGGCCTCAAATGATCGGCCCACCTTGCCTCCCAAAGTGCTGTGACTACAGGCATGAGCTACCATGCCCGGTCTGACATCACAATTTAAAGCAATTTAAAAGATAAATTGAGGCTCCCTGCTTTGTTTGAAAGAAAAGTTCCATAGCCTGCACATAAACTGGCAGTAGTATTAGAAGCTTACATATTTGTAGACTATAAAGGCCTTTTGTAAACATATGATGAATTTGCAGGGTGTGCACTTAATAGCACAAATCAAAATTCCTTTGCTCATATAGTTGTTGGAAATGTTGCTCCAACTTCAGAGATTGACCTAATTTTTTTGTTGTTTATTATGAGAGAGAATAACCCTCAGATGAGCTTGATCCAGTTTCTGAGTAGATGGTCAGTAAACTGGGATTACTTAGGCTCCATAGTTTGCTGTGTAGCACAAATGCCAGACCAAGGACCATTATGTGGGCCTGAGTAAGTCAAGTCCAAAAGTAAAAATGCTGGCAAGTGATTCACTTTTGCTAGTTAGGGGTGAGATTAGAAAAATTACTGTTCAGTCATATATTTTCCTTTGGCGTTATCATGGATTCTCTCTCTAATATAAAGTAGCTTCTTTTGAGTTCTACAAAGCAGTGATCATCAGTAAGTACTGTTAGGATATAAATAAAACTGATTGTGTTAAGTGTTTAGACAGGGCTTTAAATCAGGTAGTGTATACCAGTGCACTTCGAAGATCCTGGCCTAAATTTATTCAATGAATTTTCGGATCCATTGAGTAGAGTATTGATTTCCTAATACTGGAAAATTGTGTCTTATTAAGTTGGAGATCAGATCCTACCTGACATTTAAATGAGATTTTGCTTAGGACTGTTTCTCAAAGTCTGTTTTACTTGTTCAATTGCTGATCTGGAATTGTAGAAGGGCACTTCTGAAATCTGACTCTGCCTGGGTAAAGATCACTGGGTGGGGACTTTTGAGGTATGGAGTTCGCCACAAACTCTTCTTAATCCAAGACTTGTTATAGCAGGGATAGAGAATATTCCGTTTTCTAAGACATCTGAGAAAAAAATTGTTTGAAAAGTGATAACTAGATGAGAATCTTCACCAAAACCTTTTTTCTTATTTGTTTACCTAAAGTCTCCTAAAATGGCAAGGTTCATTGAATTTCAAACTTTTAATGGGTTTTCCTTTATTGACTTTGAAAAAATGTTTCTCTTGATTTCATACTTCAGATCTTAATAACAATTCTTCTCTTCTTTTTAGAAAGTAGATAGAATAAATTTAGATATACTTCATAATAAGGTCTGTGTGAGATAGAGGTAAAACTAGGTCTAATCTTAGCATTTCTAGCTTCCTCAGGTGAACTGCGACCTTTACAGGCCAGGCGACTGCTACCTGGGCTTGGTTCCCAATTTGACTGTTAATGACTTTGGCTGGAGAGTCTTGGGAAGGACTTATTTGGTGGTGTTAACTCCTGAAGGGGCTTAGCCCTGAATTATTGGTGGCTGCTCCAGCAGAACTGTTGGAATAAATCAAAGCAGTAGATAGTACTGAAACCACAGCGTTAAATGTTTTACTCTATTATTCACTTTTCAACCCCCTTTCCAACCACACCCCTTCAAAGTAAAAGAAATTTAGAAGTTTGGTTTTCTGATTTTCAGATAGATATTTTTTAGTTCTTTCATTTTAGTTAATATCACCTTACCATTTATTTTGAAGCTCTTATATATTTATAAACAATTTCAATAATTACCTTCTTCTACATTCCAGCAGAAGGTGAGAGGAAAGAAGATTCCAAAAAACCACGTCCTAAGGACATAAAACCATCTGGGCCCCTGGGATTGCTTTTCTCTAGGACTCCTCCTAGAAGATAACTAATTCTGTTGGTTTGAGGAAATCATTACGCAATAGTTTGCCACTTATATGTTTAGTATTTTAGCTGCATAAGGATTGTACAGTACTTTTCTTCATAAAAGGTTTTTAAATTAATACAGTAAGAACTGTTAAGAAAACAGATTCTAGTTTTCCTGGTGTTTGGAGAATTAATTTTATTTACTGGAGAAAAAATCATTGGCAGAGATGAGTTTTAACCATAATTTAATAGTAGAGAGAAGATGGGATCTGATATTCAAGAGCATTAAACTCTTTTTATTAGTTTAGAATGGCTTAAACAGTTTGTTGATGGGAGAAGTATAGCTGGTTATGGAAAAAAGAATCATCTAGCACCACAGTGCCCAACCCACAGGCCATGGACTGGTACGCATCTGTGGCCTGTTAGGAACCGGACTGTCCAGCAGGAGCGGAACGGTGGATGAGCAAGTGAAGCTTCATCTGTATTTACAGAGCTCCCCCTCACTTGCATCACCGTCTGAGCTATGCCTTCCCCCCCCATCCCCATCTAGGGAAAAATTGTCTTCCATGAAACCAGTCCCTGGTGCCAAAAAGGTTGGGAACTGCTGATCTAGCAGGTAGAGCACCCAGGTAATTTGCAAGGCCTTCAGAAGTTTGCCTTTCATAGATTGCAATTAGCATAATTTAAATGTAGCAAATGTAGACCATAAATTTAAGAATGAGATTGGGATGGTGGTGACAAGGCTAGCAAATACAAGTTTATAGTAGCATCTGGCTGAAAAATAACATCACAGATGGATTTCAGCAGTGTTTCCTAACCTTTTTTTCATTATCACCCTCCTAAGGAGACCTTTTATCATTTTTTTCTCCTAATCATCCCCCCCAAAATGTTAATACCACAGATTATACTATATACTATATTCATTAAGAATAAAGGCAATTAAGATTAAATATACTTATGTCCCCCCATGGTATTCTATAATCAATTGAACGTCAAAATACCATTTATACATTTGCTGATTTAGGACCACAGCTGAAGAACATTCATAGTCATAAAGAATATCTATACTTACGTTAAAGGGAGACCTTTTTGAAGAAAGTATCTGAGAGATAAGTTTATTTGATCTGAAATGTGCAAGGAAATTATACAAGTTGCTGATTAGGAAGGGACATTTGAAAGAGAATAGTAAAGAATATGAGAATAAACAAATTCATCAGCTCTTGAATTTTTTGGATGTCATTCTCTTCTGCTCATTTGTTCTATCCTGTGCTTTTGGTAAGGAGTAAAGGAGTAAAAGTCTTGCAAAGGAGGAGCCTTATCAACTTGGCAGACTGCTCATTCCCTGTCCTCTCACTGCCTCTACAGTGGGCTCCTGTTTCCTTTGACTAAGCACAAGTCCTGAGGATGGACTTGACTTGAATCAAATGTTTTTCCTTGGTATAAATGTACTGGCTCATTTGTTGGAGATTTAAGAATAATCGTAATCTGGAAGGACATACAGCCTCTGCCTCATTCAGAAAATAGCGAGTTGTTTGGGCTGTAAATAGGGAAAGTGGGTAAACATGGATTAATAGTAATCTCTTACAGAGAAAGTATTTCTGAATCAACTCAGATGTTTATGTTGTTTCTGATGAAATGATAACATTTAACACATAACCTTTTTTCTTGTCTCCTGTTTTGAAAATGTGGGCTCACTTTGTCCTGTTTTCTGAAGGTTCCTGTGAGAGGAATAGAAAGAATTTGGGAAATAAGCAGGTGTTTTTTGCCTTTGTCTCCTGCAGGTCCCAGTAGAGATGGCACAATCAGCGAAGACACCATCCGAGCTTCTCTCATCTCAGCGGTCAGTGACAAACTGAGATGGCGGATGAAGGAGGAAATGGATCGTGCCCAGGCAGAGCTCAATGCCTTGAAACGAACAGAGGAAGACCTGAAGAAAGGTCACCAGAAACTGGAAGAGATGGTTACTCGTTTAGATCAAGAAGTAGTAAGTAACTCATTGAAGACATGCAATTTTGGGATTGAATTATAGCCATGGGAGGAAAGTGTTCTCTGTATACTCTGGATGTTCTGGGTATAGTAAGAGTTCAGAAAATTGAAGGTGTCTTTAGCCATTTGAATACAGATCTCCATAGCTTTGTTAAAAATGGAACCCATGTTTGACATTTGGTCTTTGGGAGGTGAATAATACTTAAAGCATTTTGCTTGCACCTTCACCCTAGGAAATAATGTTTCCTCCCAAAGGAGGATTGTTTGAATGCTAGATGTTGCCAGACACTTACCAGGAATTAAAAATTTTGGAAAGATCTAAGCCATGATAAAGATTGGTGATCAGCCAGGCTTGATGGCTGATGCTTGTGATCCCAGAACTTTGAGAGGCCAACGCTGGAGGATCACTTGAGGCCAGGAGTTCGAGACCACCCTGGGCAACATAGCAAGACCCCATCTCTACCAAAAAAATTTTAAAAATAGCTGGGTGTGGTGGCACAAACATGTAATCCCAGTTACTCAGAAGGCTGAGGCAGGAGGATTGCTTGAGCCAGGCTTTCGAAGTTGCTGCCATGAGCTCTGATCATGCCACTACACTCCAGCTTGGGCAACAGGATGAGACCTGGTCTCATTCAAAAAAAAAAAAAAAATCTATTCCCTTGGTGCGGACTTAAGAGATAGTTCTATTTTATTGTTTCCAAATGTTTTGTGAGTCATTTTTAAAAGTATCTTCAGCAAGCCTTCTAACTTAATAATAATCCAGAGATAATTTGATTGACTTGTGAGCTGCATATAAACATATACAAATTTAGCTCTTTAAGCTTTTTTAGCTTTTTAAGCTTTATTTATAGCAGACTGCTGCGCTTTGGTGGTACCGGCATAACTGAAGCGCCAGCTTCACTCTCCACTTTTCATCCCCATGAGGGAGAATTTATTCCAATAAATGTGCATTTTAGTTCTTAGAAGTTTGAGGTCTTTGTGAAAAGTGATTTATATGTGGATAGCCCTGTGAAATTGTTCTAGTGTGTAAACTGAGGTTCACAGTAGCCAGCTCTTTTCACAAGTTCCAGGAAAGTGACACCAATATGATTCAGAGCCTACAACCACTACCTGCAGTATCTTGTAACGAGAATGCAAGTGTTTGGGGCTCTGTGCATCGAATCCTTTGCATAGTCTGGGGAAAGTTATTCCTTTGTAGCAGATGCCCACTTGTTAGGGAGAAAAGCCTCTTTTATGATTTTCTGTGTAAGGAAACCTGTTGCAAAGTATTTTATCTGATGGCTTAGTTTGTAATCATTTGCCACTGATAAGTGACAAGTTTGTCACTGAAAGTGCTCAGCCCAGGGGTATTTCCACCTTTGTCTTGTTTTCATTCAGCATATTAGATCACACCTTTTTTTCAATCTTTGACCAATGTGTTATTTGAAACATTCTCATCCATGACTTGTTTAAACATTGCTTTATTAGCCAGTCTTTTCCTGTGAAACTGAGTTGTAGATATCTGACAAGTGGGTAATTATGTACAATTTGTATAAAGCCATCATGCTTGGACTGTTCTGTTTTCAGGCTGAGGTTGATAAAAACATAGAACTTTTGAAAAAGAAGGATGAAGAACTCAGTTCTGCTCTGGAGAAAATGGAAAATCAATCTGAAAACAATGATATTGATGAAGTTATCATTCCTACAGCCCCACTATACAAACAGATTTTAAATCTGTATGCAGAGGAAAATGCTATTGAAGACACTATCTTTTACCTAGGAGAAGCCTTAAGGCGAGGAGTAATAGATCTGGATGTCTTCCTGAAGGTATGTCTTCCTCATTCTGCTTTCCAGTATTTTTAAACTTGTGTTGTAGAGGCACTGACCTTGAAAACCACCAACCAAGGTTTCTCTGTAGTGTGGGTTAAGATTATCATCCCAAAAGAGAGCAAGTGAGATGTATGGTTGAAGCAATGTCTTTTCACCTTTAGAGTGCTGAGGATTGGTCTGAATAGCAGAAGAAAAGTGGCCTAGTGGCTGCAGTTCCCCACCTACCATCAAGATGAATGTAATTCTTCTCTTACAGTACTAAGCCTGGGTAAATTAGGAGGCACAGTCAGATTCCCATTGGCTCTTTCCGGTCATACCACCTAAACTGAGATCACTGATTGTCCCACCATTTTTTATCTGTTAGTTTTCTTAGAGTTGTATAATTTTAGACCAGTTTTCCCAGATCAAACAGCCCTTCAAGGTACTTGGCTGCCCTTTAGATCCCTCTTGAATGAAGGTTGTCTTGGGCTTAATGCTATTATACAAACATTAAAATCTGGTAAGCCAAGTTTGGCTGCTGCTGTCTGTTGGGTCATGGAGAACATGGATTTAGGAGTAATAGCAGCTACCCTTTCAATATTTGATCTAGCTGCTGCTGGAGCCTCAGTATACATGCAGGGCTGGTTAGGTCACTTGCTGATCTTGCCTATCTCCCTATGTGTGAATGTGGCCAAACCACGTGCCTCAGAACTGATGCAAGCACATGAATGGCTGGATATAAACGAGAAACCCAAGAGAGGACTCCTTTTCTGTACACTCTCCTGCGTGGGTGGCATAGCTTAGGAAAAAATGCACATGGAGATGCAAGAGTCGTATGCTGTTTGCTAGGCACTGGGACTAGGGACAAAAGCTGGCTCTGTGCCGTTCATCCTTGCCGTTCCCCTTCTTTTAGCCAAGTGGGGAACTTCATAGTTAGCAACTATTTTTGGTAACTTTTGTTAGCATCCTAGGACAAGTTTCTTTAACATACTGGTTAACTCAAGATACAGCTCAAACTCCTGAGCCAGATCCTGCAATATGGTGCCTTCCTTGTTGAGGGAGCCTTCATGGTGTGGTGGAGTTTAAAAAAACCACATGTACCGAGGTATTAGTTCTAAAGGAAGGTTTCATGAGGTTAGGGTTCTTAGATCCCACTTGGTTAAAAGTGTCTTGATACTTCATGCGTGGGTCTGGATCGAAGCCATTCTAAACTATTGAAACTTTTCCCCCCTCCCAGCATGTACGTCTTCTGTCCCGTAAACAGTTCCAGCTGAGGGCACTAATGCAAAAAGCAAGAAAGACTGCCGGTCTCAGTGACCTCTACTGACTTCTCTGATAATCAGCTGGAGATTGAGCTCGTCTTAAAACATTCTTTTCTTCTCTTATCAGTAGGTGCCCAGAATAAGTTATTGCAGTTTATCATTCAAGTGTAAAATATTTTGAATCAATAATATATTTTCTGTTTTCTTTTGGTAAAGACTGGCTTTTATTAATGCACTTTCTATCCTCTGTAACCTTTTTGTGCTGAATGTTGGGACTGACTATGCTAAATAAAATTTGTTGCATAATTTTTCTTTTCTTTATTGGTCATCTTTAGGAAAGATCCATGAAAACTTAATAAGCCCAGCTTTTCATTTAGCAAACAACACATATCTGTCTTAAGTTGAAGTTTAGTATTATTTACTCTGTAGCATATAAAGTGAATTCTATTTACTATGGGCTATGACAGATGGAAATCTAAATCTTGAAATATTTGAAATTGAGGGATTTGAGTGACTTTTTTCTGTGAAAGGTCCAGGGTGGTACCCTCCCACCAGCCCCTGCTAGATTTGTTTCCTTTCTAGGCCTCACTGAACCATAATTGTTGTCATCAAGAAGCACAAAGGCAAGTACGAAGCTATATACCGAGAGCTTACATTAACTAGGCAAGATGGTCTGGCCTCAATTAAAGGGCAGGTACAGTATACATTGCCTCCCTGCTTTTATTGTCATTTAAAGTTCGCTCTTCATGTCAAGTGATTCTCTAGCCAAGCATGTCACCACACAATGAGCTACATAGCTGCTGTATGTTCTGCAGAGCTTATACAGAACAAAATGTTCTCTGTCAAAATGAGAGTGCTAGAAAGTTCATGAGGTTACAAAGAAAATATTTTCATTTGAGATGTTTTTCTTACTTTTAAGATATTTAGGGAATTAAATTATCTAAATAAAAGAAAATCCAAAATTAACAGCAGCTCAAGATGGGAAAGAATCAGCAAAGACTCCAGAAGTATGAAGAGTCAAAGGGAAAGCTTACCCTCAAAACTGAGCACCAGCTCTCTAGCAATGGATACCAACCAAAATCAGAACACTAAAACAACAGATGAAGACTTTCAAACATGGGTTGTGAGGAAGCTCAATGAAATGCAAAATAAAATGGAAACCCAACACAAAGAAACCACAAAAACAACAGGAAATGAATGAAAAATTCATTAAAGAAGTTCAAATATTAAATAAAAATCAAACAGAAGTTCTGGAAATAAAAAATTCATTCAAAGGAATTACAAAACACAGTGGAAAGCCTTAAGAATAGGCTAGATCAGGCAGAAGAAAGAATCTCAGAGCTTGAAGACAACACCTTTCAATTAAGTCAGTTACAGAGAGCAGAGAAATAAGAGAAACAAGCAAAGCCTTCAAGAAACATGGGATTATGTAAAGAAGCCTAACATAAGAATGATAGGCATCCCTGAGGATGAAGAAAATACACAGGGGTTGGATAATTTGTGAGGGAATAATTGAGGTAAATTTCCCTAGCCTTGCTAGAAATCTGGATATCCAGGTACAAGAAGCTCAAAGGACTCCTGAGAGATTCATTGCAAAGAGGAAAGCTCCACCACAGACACACAGTCATCAGATTGGCCAAAACAAATGCAAAAGAGGCACTCCTATGAGCCATAAGGAGAAAGCAGCAGGTAACTTACAAGGGAAAACCCATCAGACTAACTGCAGACTTCTCAACTGAGACCTTATAAGCCTGAAGGGATTGGGGCCCCATTCTCAGTCTTCCCAAACAGAATACTGCCCAGCCTAGAATTTTGTATCCTAAAAAACTAAGTTTCGTTTTTGAAGGAGAAATAAAGTCTTTCTCAGACAAGCAAACACTGAGGAAATTTGTCAAGACAAGACCTGCCCTACAGGAAGTACTTATAACTGCCTTATTCCCGGATCAGCACAATAGACACTCACCAGTGTAATATCACCCACAAGCTAAAGATCAAAGGCCAGATACAAGATACCACAATGGCCCAAGAGAAAACAAAGCAACAAAGTTCTACTCAACAAGATGAACAGAAATCCACCCCACTTATCAATTTTTTCCATAAATGTGAATGGTTTGAATGGCCTACTGAAGAGACACAGGCTGGCCAAATGGATAAACATACACAAGCCAAGTATCTGCTGTCTTCAGGAAACATCTAACCCATAAGGATTCATTCAGAGTCAAGGTGAAAGGATGGAAAATAATATTCCATGCAAATGGAAACCAAAAGAAAGCTGGTGTAGCAGTTTGCATTTCAGATAACTTAGTCTTCAAGTAAACAAAAGAATGAAAGACAAAGATGGACATTGTATAATGGTGAAGGGAACAATTCAACAAGACAACATAAAATTTCTAAATATTTACACACCTAACTGAGGTGTGCCCAGATTCATAAAACAAATCATACTTAATCTTAAAAAAATGATAAAAGAGAGCACTGTAATAGCCGGGAACTTCAACACCCCTCTAACAGAACAGGACAGATCCTCCAAACAGAAAATGAATAAAGAAACAATGGACTTAAACAGAACTCTAAAAGAAATGGGCCTGACAGATGTTTACAGAACATTCTACTCAAAACCACTGAATATGTTTTTCCCATCAGCTCATAGGACATTATCTAAGATTAAGGCAGCAAAACATTTCTCAACAGATTTTAAAAAATAGAAATTATACCATGCATATTCTCATACCACAGTGGAATAAAATTAGAAATCAACTCCAGTAGAAACAGTCATCCCTACACAAAGTCACGGAAACTAAACAATCTTCTGCTGAACAATTATTGTGTTGAGGAGGAAATAATATGGAAATCAAAAGAGTCTTTGAACTAAGTGATAAAGGAGACACAACTTATCAAAATCTATGGGACACAGCTAAAGCAGTCCTGAGAGGAAAATTTATATCCATAAATGCCTACGTCCAAAAGACAGAAAGATCACAAATCAACAATCTAATGAATCATCTCAAAGAACTGGAAAAGGATGAGCAAACCAACCCTAAACCCAGCAGAAGAAAAGAAATAACAAAGATCAGAGCAGAACTAAATACAATCAATAACAAAAAACCTATATGGAAGATTAAGAAAACAAAAAGTTGGTTCTTTAAAAACATAAAATTGACATACCTCTTGCTAGATTAACCAGAAGCAAAAAAGAAAGGACTCTAGTAAGCTCAATCAGGAATGAAAAAGGAGAAATTACAACTGATACCACGGAAATACAAAATACCATCTATGAAAACTATAAAAATTTCTTTGCACATAAACTTGAAAACGTGGAGGAAATGGACAAAGTCTTAGAAACACACAACCTCCCTAGGCTCAATCAGGAAGAAATAGAATTCCTGAACAGACCAATATCAAGTACCAAAATGGAAGCAACAATAAGAAACCTTCCTAAAAGAAAAGTCTCAGACCAGATGGTTTCACACCCAAATTTCACCAGACCTACAAAGAAGAACTGGTGCCTATCCTACAGAAATTATTGCACAACATCGAGAAGGAAGGAATCCTCCCCAACCAGTTTTACGAAGCCAACATCACCCTGATACCAAAGCCAGGAAAGGACTCAGCAACAAAAGAAAACTACAGACCAATATCCCTTATGAATATAGAGGCAAAATTTCTCAATAAAATCCTGGCAAACCGAATTCAGGTGCTTATCAAAAAAATAATCCATCACGACCAAGTGGGCTTCATCCCATAGATGCAGGGATGGTTCAACATACGCAAATCTATAAATGTAATTCACCACATAAACAGAAGTAAAACCAAAGACCGTATGATCCTTTCAATAGACACAGAAAAAGCATTCGACAAAATTCAGCACCCTTTTATGATAAGGATGCTTAACAAAATAGGCATGGGTGAGACTTACCTCAAGATGATAAAAGCTACATATGACAAACCCACAGCCAGCATCACACTGAACAGGGAAAAATTGAAAGCATTCCTGCTTATAACTGGAACCAGACAAGGTTGCCCTTTATCACCACTTCTATTCAACATAGTGCTGGAAGTCCTAGCCAGAACAATCAGACAAGAGAAGGAAATCAAGGGTATCCAAATGGGGGCAGAAGATGTCAAACAATAGCTCTTTGCTGACAATATCTTATATCTAGAAAACCCCCAAAGATTCTGCCAAGAGACTGCTGGAATTGATAAATAAGTTCAGCAAAGCCTCAGGTTTCAAAATCAGTGTACACAAATCAGTGGCATTCCTATACACAAACAACAAGCTGAGAATCAAATCAAAGACAAAATATCTTTCACAATAGCAACAAAGAAAATAAAATACCTAGGAATATATTTAACTAAGAAGGTCCCTACCTCTACAGGGAGTACTACAAAACACTGAGGAAGTAAATAGCAGAGGATATAAACAGATGGAAAACCATACCATGCTCATGGATCGGCAGAATCAACATTGTTAAAATGTCCATACTGCCCAAAGTGATCTACAGATTCAATGCAATCCTTATTAAAATACCAACATCATTTTTCACAGATCTAGAAAAAAATAATTCTACGCTTCGTATGGAACCAGAGAAGACCCTGTATAGCAAAAGCAACCTTAATCAAAAAGAACAAATTGGGAGGCATCAATTTACCAGACTTCCAGCTATACTACAAGGCTGCAGTAACCAAAAGAGCATGGTACTGGCACAAGAACAGAGACATAGATCAATGGAACAGGACTGAGAACCCAGATATAAAACCATCCTCATATATCCATCTGATCTTTGACAAAGCTGACAAAACATACACTGGGAAAAAGAATCCTTATTCAGTAAGTGGTGCTGGGAATACTGGATAGCCTCATGTAAAAGACTGAAACAGGATCTGCACCTCTCACCTCTTAAAAAATCAAATCACAGTGGATATCAAACTTAAACCTAAGGCATGAAACCGTAAGAATTCTAGAAGAAAATGTTGGAAAAATTCTTACAGAGATTGGCCTAGGCAGAGAATTTATGAAGAAGACCCCAAAAGCAATTACAGCGACAACAAAAGTAAATAAATGGAAACTGATTAAAAAGCTTCTGCACAGCAAAGGAAACTATCATCAGAGCAAATAGACAACAATAAACAATAGAATGGGAGAAAATATTTGCATACTACACATCCAATAAAGGGCTGATAACTAGAATCTATATAGAACTCGAAAAAATCAGCAAGAAAAAAATCAAACACCATTAAAAAGTGGGCAAACGACGTGAACAGAAACTTTTCAAAAGAAGACAGACTAATGGCCAACAAACATAAAAAAATGTGCAACATCTCTAATGATCAGGGAAATGCAAATCAGAACCACAAGGAGATATCACTTACCTCCAGTAAGAATGGCTTTTATCAAAAAGTCCCAAAACAAATGGTGGCGTGGATGCAGAGAGAAGGAGCACTCATACACTGCTGGTGGGACTGCAAACTAGTACAGCCTTTACGTAAGGTAATATGGATATACCTCAAAGAACTCAAAGGAGAACTACAATTTGATCTAGCAATCCCATTACTGGGCATCTACCCAAAAGAAAAAAGACATTCTATAAAAAAGACATCTGCACTCGGATTTTCATAGCAGCACAATTCACGATTGCAAAGATGTGGAAACAACCCAAGTGTCCATAAATACATGAGTGGATTAATAAAATGTAGTATATGTATAACATGGAGTACTACTCAGCCATAAAAAAAAATGAATAACCCTTGTACTATCCTGGGTGGAGCTGGAGCCCATTCTTCTAAATGAAGTATCACAAGAATGAAAAAACAAGCACCACATGTACTCACCATTAAATTGGTATTACTTGATCAACACTTAATGTGCACATATGGAAGCAACTTTCATAGGGTGTCAGGCAGATGGCGGGGGGCAGGGAATGAGTAAATTCACACCTAATTGGTACGGTGTGCAATATCTGAGGGCTGGGCATGCTTGTAGTTCTGACTCAGGCAGTGCAAAGGCAATATATGTAACCAAAGCATTTATATTCCTGTAATATTCTGAAATAAAAAAGATATTTAGGGAATCAGCCCACATATGATCAATTTTAGTCTTAGTTATCATCAAGGGGTTTGTACAGTTTAGATCTTTTCTTTAAAAATAAAAATCCACTCAAAAAAAATATCAGAAAGAAATTAGCATAATCAAATCAAAGTTTTATTTAATGTTAGGAACTAACAGATTATTTTTATATGTATATACTTTTGTTTTTACATTATAGAAGAAATTACAATTTTTTTTAATAACATATAAATGAACTTAGGTATAAGGGAGCCAGAATGAAAGAATTTACCATGCACTTTATCAAAAGAATCAGAATGTCTATAACACAGTAAACACATTCTTTTGGACCAAATAACAACTATATATATACACAAGGCAAGTACTAGTATATCAGAGGTACCAAAAATACCTCTGATGCAGTCACTTAGGAATTGTGGAAAAAAATATCATCCATCATCTGGATACTAAATAAGAACTGGAAAGCTAAATAATCAAGGCAGTTACTCTTCCCCTTTTCCTTTTTCCAAGTTTCAGAAATTCAAATTTATTCAAAAGTTTGACATATACAATTCCATAACTACTGTCTCTTCTTCGATAGCTTCAGAATGGTAGCTTTAAAGAACTTCAAAGCTTGAGCTCCTTCTGAATTTCCCAAAGTGTTTCTGCACTCTTTTGCAAACGGGCCTCCTCTTCAGGGGTCAGCTTTAAGTTTATAAGGTCTATAATACCATTCTCTCCCAAGATACATGGAATACTAAGGAATATTTCTTCATTTATTCCATACAGGCCCTGAAATTAAAGACTTAAAAATTATTCCTTTTTCTAACAAAGGTCTCTAATACGAGAAACAACAGTTGCTGGGTGAATGAGTATTTAATGGACTGGTAATATGAATTATGGCAGAAATAGAGCACCAAGACAGAACAATTTAAAACATGATTAGACACATTTATTGTTCAATTTCGTCAGCCATCTCTCCACATGGGCCCCAGCCTTTTGCCATGTTTGCTGGGGCCCACACTCCTTTTCCTATCTCCTTAATCCAAACCACTTCCTATCAGGGACCACTTCAAAATCCCTATGAGTTTACTTCCAATGATTTAGTTCCATATTGTTTTAGCCTCTCCCCTTTAGACTAGCAGTGGGATCTTACCCTTGCTCCAGTTCCCTTGTCCCCAGGAGACTAACTGCTAATTCTTTTACGAATTAGCTTCTTTCCCAGGTCTCTTCATTGGACATAACTGAAACTGTTAGAGAACAACTCCAAATGTGGCAAGATCTACCCACAGACGGCCAGGCGCAGTGGCTCACGCCTGTAATCCCAGCACTCTGAGAGGACAAGGCGGGTGGATCGCTCAAGGTCAGGAGTTCGAGACCAGCCTGAACAAGAGCGAGACCCCCGTCTCTACTAAAAAATAGAAAGAAATGATCTGGACAACTAAAAAAATATATATATAGAAAATTAGCCAGGCATGGTGGCACATGCCTGTAGTCCCAGCTACTCAGGAGGCTGAGGCAGGAGGATCGCCTGAGCCCAGGAGTTTGAGGTTGCTGTGAGCTAGGCTGATGCCACGGCACTCTAGCCCAGGCAACAGAGCCAGACTCTGTCTCAAAAAAAAAAAAAAAGATCTACCCACAGTGGTTTCCATTGTTACTGCATATTTGTAGAGTTAGTTCACTCAGTTAAATAATAAAGATGCAAGAAAGACTTATTTTTATCTCATAAATGTAATAAGAACTGTCACACTAGGCCAGGACAAAGGTCCACAAAGATAGGTCTCTCCTTCCCCACACTCCCACCTTTAGCAGCAGCAAAGAACAGACTTTTAAGAAGAGACGTGTTTCCAGAAGATCAACCTCAAAAATTAAGGGTCCCTCAAAAATGCTCTTTACTCCTATATTATGTTAAAGTTAAATAATGATTTTTCAAACATAAATATCCTACCTTACTTAGGGTAGAAACTGGATGCACTCTCCTAAGATTCTTCAAAATACTTTCTGTTAAATCAGCTACAGATAGGCTGACGCCCCAAGAAGTATAACCTTTCATTTTAAGCATCTCATAGCCACTGTAGAGTAAGAAGAAATCACGAACATAAGTTAGTTTGGAAGAAACACT
Organism: Propithecus coquereli; assembly: GCF_000956105.1. Classification (NCBI taxonomy): domain Eukaryota; kingdom Metazoa; phylum Chordata; class Mammalia; order Primates; family Indriidae; genus Propithecus; species Propithecus coquereli. The sequence continues at coordinate 1,658,877 of NW_012150174.1, forward strand.
TGTCATCAAACATCCACTTTGTGGCAAACTATCTGGCAATGCCACAAAACTAAAATGTTTCCATCAATAATTTGTCCTAGGAATTTCTTATAGTGGTTATTTAAAGTAAAAACAGAGATCCAGAAGTCAATACACAATCAATTCCACCACTAACAGTAAACATTATACAGCAAGTATTTGAAAAAATATACTGTCAGTCAACAAGTGAGTCCCTAGTACATGCTAGACACTGGGTTCGGCTCAGCAATGACCAAGACAGAATCAGTCCCTGACTGCTTAAGAATTTATAATCTGGTGAATATGCTCACAAAAATAAAAGAAGTGCTAATAAAAGTATCAGAAATATAACAACATATACTTAAGGGACTAATCACATCCCTCTAGCAGAATTCAGGTTCACAACTTACAAATATAAATATATGAAACTGTCATATTACCTGGAAATCACTTTTTTGTGGACATTTTCCCACTGCTCAGGATCTTTGTCAGTTCCTATATTTGAGTTCAGATCCTTCAGAGGGACACCAGCAATGTTAACTCCACTCCATATAGGAACTAGGAGATACCAAAAAAATCTTATGTATTATATGGTGTTATATAGCAGGGTTTTGGTTTTGAGGGAGGTTTTTTTGGTTGTTTTGACCTTAGCAAAACTGTTACAATTTTCCTGAGCAGTCTTCAACTAGGAATGTTCAACAGAACTATCAAAAAAATTCAGATGTCCAAGCCATAGCCCTTCCAGATCTAAATCAAAATCTCCACAGCTGGGGATCCACAATGCTATCATCTTGGCAGGGATTCTCCAAACAAGAAAGCAGCAGTTTTAAGCTTTCAACTACAGGTAACTTTTAGCTTTTCTGCCTTTAAGTCCTTTTCTTTCCATAGCCAGGGTTTATATTACATGGATTTCAAACATTTTTAGCCAGAAGAAACTAAAGGAAAAAAGGACTGCTATCACCACAGCACCCTCTTCCCTTAATATTCTCCAGTTATATCCATCCCTTAGTCTGAAGACTTCATGTTGCCTGAGTTATAATGCTGACCTTTCTGAACTAGAGTGTCCCAAGATAAAAACTACATCACGTTACTTAGTTCTGTATTAAGAAAGCATTATAATCTTAGCATTTAGGATTAGAGTAGCAATCTCATGTTTTTCAAATTTGTATTTCTTGTGTATTATTTTATTATAAAAACAATAAATGTGCTAAAAAGTAAGCACAACTAAAAGGGCCTAAAGTAGAATAAAGTTTTCTGTCCCCACCTAGGAGCTATTTTACATTATCTATAAATCTATAATTGATAATTCTATAAATCTATAATTGATAATACGGTCAAATATGTTTCAGAGAGGATGCAGGTCTCAACAGTGCTTTAGGCTTAACACTTGAGTCTCCGTGCTCTCCAAGGACTAGCCCATGACAGCTCTCAGAGTGGATACCAAGCCTTTGTCCAATAAAGTAATGGAAACGGGCAGTGTCCAGATTACAGCCACTTCCAATAACACGATTTTTGGGAAAGGCACTCAATTTCCAGGCTACATAAGTTAAGATATCCACTAAGAAGAAAAAGTGTAAGTCAGTAAAAGTTCTCATCTTAAATGATTATTTATTCATTGGTTGACTGATTGATTGATTGACAGGGTCTCGCTCTGTTGCCCAGGCTAGAGTCCAGTGGCCCACTCACAGTTCACTGTAACCTTGAACTCCTGAGCTTAAGTGATCCTCTTGCCTCCTGTTCTTTTTAGATTTACCTATAGTAAAACTAGTATCTTCATCAGATGGATGGTCAAAAAAAAAAACCCTAGTAAATCCAGTGTTTTGTAGGGGGGAAAACATGGTACTCCATCCAACTGCAGCTATATACTACAACTCCAAAAATACCTACCCAATATAAATTATGAAAAACCTTTTTGTTGCTGCTTTGCACAGCATGGTATGCAGAAACATAGTAAGTTCACAGCACAGAAAATTTTGAGAAACATAAATCAATACTCCTTTATCAAATCTTTTAAATAATAATATTTCTCAGAGAATAACCCATTTTTAACAAGAAGCTTAGTTAAGAGGGGAATAGAAACAATAAAGATAGGATATTAACTGTCAGGGAAACACAATCACACCTTTGTCTCAGTAGGCAAGGGAAAAATTTTTGATACAGTCTGATGTTTGGATGTGGGAATTATTTTAAACATTATTAGCTTTATCAGAATTTTATTCTTGAATTGTTAAAATGGTTACTATTAACCAAAAGAAGGGCAATGTAGCTAGCAAACAAAATAGAATTTTCAACAAGAAAGCATTAATGAGGATACAGAGATATTATATAGTAATATATGAAACAATCCAGCAATATATAACAACCATGAACCTAGATACACCTAATAATATAACCTCAGAATAATGAAAAATTAGTGATAAGGTGGATTTGATTCATAAGTATGGTGGACACTTTTAATATACCTTTATCAGGTATTTTATGACATATCCCTGATATATCATAAAAAATTAGTGGTAATTTCACAAAACTAAAATTATTAAGTATAATCAAATAGATATAGAGCATCATGCCCAATAATGTATATAAGGAACTTTTGCAAACACTATCAACTGGGTCAAAAATTAAGCCATAGCAGATTTTAAAGAACTGATGTCAAACAACACAATTTTATTGTAGTTAAATTAGAATCGACCACAATAAAACGAATTTTAAAATGTCTCAAAACTAAAAATATACTTTTAAATGACTCATTGAGTTAAAGGGGAAAGAAAACTAGGAGTTACAAAATATTTAGAACTTAAAGACAAAGTACCAGGGAACAAAGCTAAAAAATAAAGTACTTAGTGGTTAAATTCATATTCTTTAATACATTTTTAAAACAAGAAAGATTAAAAATCAATGACAAAAGTTATTAATAATAAAATAAAAGGAAGTAATGAGCAGAAAATAGTAAGATTTAAAAAAAATAGGATTGATAGAAAGCTAATTTTTAGGGAGGGAGAAGGCCAATAAATTAGAAAAATTTCTAGCAAAACTAAGGGAGGGAGAAGGCAAAGTCTGAAACAAATAATACTAGGAAATGGAACATTACTATGGATACAATAGAGATTTTAAAAGTCATGAAATATGAAACAACATGCTAGTACATTTTAAAACTTGGATGAAAAGGATAACTCTCTAGAACACTTCCTAAAATGACTTAAGAAAAAATGGAAAATTTGACTCAACAAATATATCTTTAATGAACTTCTGTCAAAAATCTATCCCCTCACCATTTCGAATTTTCACACACAAATTTTATCAGAACTTCAAGGAACTAATTCTTATCTCATGCAGCCTGTTTTAGATAACAGGTGAGGATAGTAAAACCCTGACACCAAAACTGAGCAAACACTACATGCAAAAATAATAAATGCACTATCACTTACTTACAAAGATACATAAGCACTAAATAAAATATTAGCAAATATAATTAGTGGGAAATTTTGAAAAATACTTCATGATCAAGTAGGCTTTACCCCAGAAATGCAAAGATGGTTCAATATCAGAAAGTCTGTTAATGTATTATACCACATGAGATTTAAAGAAAAAGATACATATTTAAAGAAAAAGATACATACATTTTACATTTTACAAATGTAAAATCATTTTAATTCACGTCAAAAAGCCTGATGATATTCCAAACTCATTCAGGGTTTAAAAAGGTAAAACAAAACTCAACAATCTAGGAAGAGAAGGAAAATTCCTTTACCTCAAAAGGGTATCTATCAAAATCCAAAAAAAAATCATACATTATGAAGAAAACTTAGAAGCATTTTCATTAAAGCCAGGAACAAGACAGGATACCCACTATCACTGTTTGTATTTAACACTGTCTTTGAGAGCCTCCTAGTTTATGCGGTAAGACAGGGAAACAAGGTCTTGGGAATAGACAAAAGTCCTTATATGGAGATGGGAGAATTGTCCAATACAAAATTTTTGATAATCTAAAAACTACTGAAATTAAAAATGAAGAAAAAGAAAAACATAGTTGCAGAAAGTTGTTACACATGAATAAGCATACCAACATATGGTAGCACCAGAAGGAGCAGAGAAAAGGGGAAAGAAAATTCAAAGAAGTAATGGCTGAAACATCCCAAATATGAAAAACATAGGCATTCAAGAAACTCAATGAACTCGAAGTAGGATAAACTGAAAGAAATTCACACTTAAACACTTCACAGTCAAACTATTAAAAACCAAAGAGAGACTGGGCACGGTGGCTCACGCCTGTAATCCTAGCACTGTGGGAGGCCAAGGCGGGAGGATCATTTGAGCTCAGGAGTTCTCGAGACAAGCCTGAGCAAGAGCAAGACCCCGTCCCTACTAAAAATAGAAAGAAATTGGCTGTACAACTAAAAATATATAGAAAAAATCAGCCGGGCATGGTGGCGCATGCCTGTAGTCCCAGCTACCCGGGAGGCTGAGGCAGGAGGATCGCCTGAGCCCAGGAGTTTGAGGTTGCTGTGAGCTAGGCTGACGCCACGGCACTCTAGCCCAGGCAACAGAGCGAGACTCTGTCTCAAATAAAATAAAAAAAAAGAAAGAAAACCAAAGAGAAAAACAACTTTTCAAATACAAAAGAACCAAAGTAAGTCAATAGTGACTTCTAATCTGAAACAATGGAGGCCAGAAGACAGGTGGACACTGAAAGTGCTGGGAGAAAAACTCAACCCAAAATCCTCAATCTAGCAAATCTATATTTCAGAGTCCTAAATAAAGACTGAGAAAATTCATTGCTAGCAGCAGACCTGTCTTACAAGAAATACTAAAGCAAATTCTTCAGGCTGAAAGAAAGTCACATCAGACAAAATATTCATACTGGCAAAAATAAAGAGCACTGGTAACAATTACATAGCAACTGTATAAGATTGTATAATTTATAATATCTATATAATGTGTGTATATATACACACCCCTCAATTAAAACACAATTGCAAAAAATATATAAAATTTAATTGTTGGGTTTTTAAGATATAGGGATATAAAGTATTTGACAATAACAACTGTCTTAGTCCATTAGTGCTGCTGTAACAAAATAATCAGCAAGGATACAGAAGATCTAAACAATATTATCAACCAAATAGACCTAAGTGCCATCTATAGAATCACCAACAGCAGAACATACATCCTTAAGCACACATGGAATGTTTTCCAAGACAGACCATACACTAGGCCACAAAATAAGTCTCAACAAATTTAAAAGAATTGAAATCATATTAAGTATATTCTCAGAACACAAGAGAATTAAACTAGAATCAACTAGACAAGGAAATCTGAGAAACTGACAAATAATTGGAAATTAACACATTCCCCTAATAATAATGTGTCAAGAAGAAATCATAGGAGAAATTTTTAAATATTTGAAATGAATGAAAACAAAACCACAAGGTACCAAAATTTATGGGATGTAGTTTATGCAGTGCTTAATGGGAAATTAACAGCTGTAAATGCCCACTAGAAAACAAGATCTCAAATCAGTAACATAACCTTAGCTCTTAAGAAAAAAGACACACTAAAACCAAAGAAAACAGAAGAAAAGAAATAATGAAGATTAGAGTGGAAATTAAAATTAAACAGTTCAACAGAGAAAACTATTTGATGTTGAAAATTGGTTCTTTGAAAAGATCAACAAAATTGAAAAGCCTAGACTGACCAAGCGGGGGGGAAAAGACAAGACTCAAATTACTGAAATCAGGAAAGAAAGGGGACCATCGCTACTGACCTTGGAGAAATAAATAGGAATATATGGGAATACTATAAACAACTATACATCAACAAATTAGGCCAAGCCCAGTGATGGCTCATGCCTGCCATCCCAGCACTTTGGGGGGCCAAGGTGAGGGATCACTTGAGGCCAGGACTTTGAGACCAGCCTGGGCAATGTAGCAAGACCTATAAAATATTTAAAAATTAGCCAGGTATGGTGGCATGCACCTGTAGTCCCAACTACTCAAGAGGCTGAGGCAGGACAATGCTTGCACCAAGGAGTTCAATGCTGCAGTGAGCTATGATCACACTGCTGCACTCAAACCTGGGTGACAGAGCAAGACCCTGTCTCTTAAAAAAAAACAAAAACAAACATAACTATAAACCAACAAATTAGATAATTTACACAAAATATATAAACTTCTATAAAGACAAAAACTATTGAAACTGACTCAAATAGAAAATCTGAATAGACCTACAGCCAAGTAAGACCAAATCAATAATTTAAAATCTTCCCAAAAGCAAAACCTGAGC